>NC_092337.1:294148000-294494000 GCF_046630445.1 Rutidosis leptorrhynchoides
TTACCCGAGTAAAATGAGAAAAGAGAGACTTGAAGCCGAGCAATCCAAATTCTTGGATATGTTTAAACAGATAAATGTCAATCTTCCTTTCATTGATGTGATTTCAGAAATGCCTAGATATGCTAAATTCTTGAAAGATCTGATCACAAATAGAAAGAAAATGGAAGAACTCTCGGCTGTTACTATGAATGCTAATTGTTCTGCAGTGCTGTTGAATAAGATACTAGAAAAATTATCAGATCCAGGAAGTTTCACAATTCCATGTTTTCCGGGTCGTCTTAGTTCAATAGAAGCATTGGCAGACTTAGGTGCTAGTATAAATCTAATGCCGTATTCACTATATGCTAAACTAGACCTTGGAGAATTGAAACCAACACGAATAAGCATACAACTAGCCGATCGATCAGTAAAATATCCTAGAGGGATAATGGAGAACATGCTAGTTAAAGTTGGTACTTTAGTATTTCCAGTAGATTTTGTTATTCTGGACATGGAAGAAGATTCTCGAGTTCCTCTCATATTAGGAAGACCATTCTTAAACACGGCTAAAGCAATAATAGACGTGTTTGGTAAGAAACTGACCCTAAGTATAGAGGACGAAAGTGTTACCTTTTAAGTTGATAGAGCAATGCAACAACCGCAATCTGCAGATGATACATGCTATTATATTCAAACTATAAATTCACATGCAGAATTATTAGAAGAATTTCCAGAATTACAAGGAACAGGAGAATGTTCTTTAGGAGAAGGAACTGAACCAATTGATGAAGCTGAAATGTTAGCTACACTTATGGCTAATGGATATGAACCAACAACAGAAGAAATTCAAATGCTAAAATAAGAAGACAGATATCGATATAAATCATCGATAGAAGAACCACCGACATTAGAGTTAAAGCCACTTCCAAATCATTTAGAATACGCTTATTTACATGGTGAATCTGAATTACCTGTAATAATATCGTCTTCTCTTACTGAAAATGAAAAATCTCAACTCATTTCTGTGCTAAAAGCTCATAAACCAGCTATTGCATGGAAGATTCATGATATTAAAGGAATAAGTCCTTCGTATTACACACATAAAATCCTTATGGAAGAAGGTCATAAAACGTGTGTGCAACGCCAACGAAGACTAAATCCTAATATGCAAGATGTTATTAAGAAAGAAATTATTAAACTGCTAGTTGCAGGTTTAATTTATCCAATCTCTGATAGTCCATGGGTAAGCCCAGTTCAATGCGTACCTAAGAAGGGTGGCATGACTGTCATCACAAATGAGAAAAATGAGCTTATTCCTACTAGGACTGTAACATGATGACGTGTTTGTATTGATTATAGAAAATTAAATGACGCCACCAGAAAAGATCACTTTCCCTTACCTTTTATTGATCAAATGTTGGAAAGATTAGCCGGAAATAGTTACTATTGTTTTCTTGATGGTTTTTCCGGATATTTTCAAATTCCAATAGCACCCGAAGATCAAGAGAAAACCACGTTCACGTGCCCTTATGGTACTTTTGCTTACAAACGCATGTCATTTGGACTTTGCAACGCCCCTGCAACCTTTCAAAGGTGCATGATGGTAATTTTTCACGACATGATAGAAGAATGCATGGAAGTTTTCATGGATGACTTTTCAGTCTTCGGTGATACATTTGAATCATGTTTAGTTAATCTTGAACGAATGCTTATTAGATGCGAACAATCAAATCTAGTTCTTAATTGGGAAAAATGCCATTTCATGGTTAAAGAAGGCATCGTTTTTGGACATAAAATCTCAAAGGAAGGAATTGAAGTGGATAGAGCTAAAGTAGATGTAATTGCTAAACTTCCATGTGACGACCCGAAAATTTCCGACCAAATTTAAACTTTAATCTTTATATTATTCAGACACGATAAGCAAAGTTTGTTAAGTTAAATCTCAAGAATTTTAAACTGTGTTCATACATTCATTATAACCTCGACCAAATTCCGACGATTCACGAACCGTTATATATAAATAGATATGTATATGTATATATATATTATAACTTGAGAATATTAATAAAGTATTAAACGTATAATACTTTACACGAACGTATTTATTTCAATATGATTTTCGAAAAAAAAAATATTAAATGATTGAATTATCAGAAACATTGAATTATGATTACAAGTCTCTGTTGAGAGGTCCGCTATGATTTGAGAAAATCTACTCCTCTTAACGATATTCAGAATAATTTGTAAAGCTATTTATAAATAAAAATAAAAAGTGTCATTTACGAAAGTTAGACAAAAGTTAGTGGAGAATTGTTTCCATAATATTCAATTAATCTATTTTCAAACGTACAAAGACGTTTAAAAAGAACTTTATTATTAAAATGTATATAACTTTTATAAATATCTAGAATCACTTTTGACAACTCATTACTTAACCAGTATAATAAATATAACGATATTTATATTTTATTTCATTAAATATATATAACGATTTAAATTAATATTATATATATTTATACGCGTATTATACATACATAGTTTTTTATACTTTTACTATACTTTAACTTTATCTTTACTTTACTTTTACTTTACTTTAACTTTAATAATTCATACTTTAATAATTCATACTTTAATAATTCACTTTCATAATTCATACTTTAATAATTCATACTTTCGTGAGGTCAATCTAGTGTTTATCATCTCCGTTGCGTCTACGTACTTTCCTGCAATATTGAATCTCAATATTGATACGTTCGTGAATCCGAGGCCAACCTTGCACTTATTAAATGACGTTATATGTATTTTTACTACGAAATACAGTATTGTGAGTTTCATTTGCTCCCTTTTTATATATATTTTTGGGCTGAGAATACATGCGCTGATTTATAAATGTTTTACGAAATAGGCACAAGTACTAAAACTAATTCTATGTGGGTTTAAACCAGAAATATACCCTTAGCTTGGTAACATTAAACTACTTGTCTATGTACGGTAGGCGCGAATCCTAAAGATAGATCTATTGGGTCTGACAAACCCCTTTCTCGACTATGGGATGCTTTAGTACTTCGAGGTTATTTTAAACACACCTGATCTGGTGTACTTCAGAGGGTAAAACATGAACGTTAAGGCTTGTTACCGGGTGCCTACAACTTATAGAATACTTTTATACACTTGCGAGTGTACATATATTTATAAACGGAAATCTTGTGGTCTATTAATATATTGAAATGATTGTTATGATAAACCTGTGAACTCACCAACCTTTTGGTTGACACTTTAAAACATGTTTATTCTCAGGTATTAAAGAAATCTTTTGCTGTGCATTAGCTCATTTTAAGGATATTACTTGGAGTCATTCATGGCATATTTTGAAAGACGTTGCATTCGAGTCATTGAGTTCATCAAGATTATTATTAAGCCAATTATAGTTGGATGTATTATGAAATGGTGTGCATGCCGTCAACTTTCGTTGTAAAGAAAGTTTGTCTTTTAAAAACGAATGCAATGTTTGTAAAATGTATCATATAGAGGTCAAATACCTTGCGATGTAATCAACTATTGTGAATCGTTTATAATGTATATGAACGGGTCCTTTCATTCCACATCCCACCAATGTTAGAGGAGTTAGGAGTTTTCTAGGGCATGCCGGTTTTTACCGACGTTTCATAAAAGATTTTTCTAAAATTGCCACTCCTATGAATAAACTCCTAGAAAAGGATGCTCCATTCATCTTTTCAGATGAATGCATCAAATCTTTTAATATTCTTAAAGAAAAACTCACTAATGCACCGATCATGATAACTCCAAATTGGAATCTACCGTTTGAACTAATGTGCGATGCAAGTGATTTTGCAATGGGAGCCGTTTTAGGACAAAGGATTGAAAAACGATTTCAACCTATATATTATGCTAGTAAGACGTTACAAGGAGAACAAACGAATTACACAACTACCGAAAAAGAACTCCTTGCTATTGTCTTTGCTTTTGACAAATTTCGTTCATATCTCGTTCTAGCTAAAACGGTGGTCTATACTGACCATTTTGCTCTTAGATACCTATTTTCGAAACAAGATGCCAAACCAAGATTAATCCGTTGGATCTTACTCTTACAAGAGTTCGATATTGAAATCCGAGATAAAAAGGGAGCAGAAAATCTCACCGCTGATCATCTTTCTCGTCTTGAAAATCCTGAATTAGAAGTTCTGAATGAATCGGCCATACAAGACAACTTTCCTGATGAATATCTATTAAAGATAGATTATAATGAAATTCCATGGTTTGCAGACTATGAAAACTACTTAGTATAATGAAAGATAGATTATAATGAAATTCCATGGTTTGCATACGAAACCTTTTGCTCTATATAATTAGAATACCACCCGATAGCCGGAAAATCATTTCATATCGAAAAATTCTTTATTCAATCGTACGAAATGGAATTCGTCATTAGTTCAAGTCCCTCGGATTCTGAAATGGAATCCCACTCAAGTTCCGAAAGCAGTGTGACCGGAATGGATCAACCAATTAGTCATCATCTATTCTGGATGAATTGGGGATGGGTTCGTAGCTTCCTTAATCATTGGAGACAAGAAGAAGGTGATCCCTTCCATCCACCACATTGCCCTCTTGGCGAAGAACCTGAAGCACTTACCGGCGAACCTATCCGGAACACCATTTTCTCTCTTATTTTTAGAGTATCTCGTCATGATTACATACTACACCAAATTCTAGATTTTATTTATCCGCTCGTCCGAACCGACAATCACCCCGGTGTAATAGAAGAAGTCAACGAGCTTCGCGCTCGGGTAGTGGCTTTGGAGAATATGGTACAAAGGTTACAAACACCAGCAGTAGCACCAGCAGCATAAACAGTACCACCATCAGCAACACCAACAGTACCATCACCACCACCAACAACAACATCCACATCCCACACCGCAACATCACAATATGTATCTCAAACATCAACGTCATACGCCCTGTAAATATCCAGGAATATCAACAACAACAAACGATGAAGTATTAATTCATAAACTTCATTGAAGAGATATCTCTGCGGCAGTTATGTAATCTCCAAAATCTTAGAGATTATTTAATTCTGACCGTAAATCGGATGAGTGAACGAAGATGGTAGAGTAGAAACTTTGATCGAAAATGGTGTATGATTTACAAGCTAGAATTGTTTTACCAACCGCATCAACAGGACCGTAGCATCATCAACACAGTCAGTGCCGTCAGTATCGTCAGAATCAACAGCACCTGTAACATCACAAACTCTGTCAGTTCAAGAATCATTGTGGACATCATTACGAATCAACAACAAATATATTGTATCAACGAGTTATGAAGTATTAACTCATTTTCAATCGAAAGATTTATATGTATATTTTATATGTATAAATTTTTAAACCATAATAAATCTTCCCGTACTAAGCTATTATGTGTGAATCTTAACTACTCAGTTAATTCATATTACAAATATGCAATGATGTACGTCCTTCATCCGCAACTTAACCATCGTTAATTACAATCTCTGTCTCAATTCAATAAAAAATCAAATTTATAATAAATCAAGTGTATTATTCGAATATATGTTTGATTTTACACTTTCATCATCGATGTACTCGAAACTTTTCAAATAACATCATTCGTACCTTGCGAAGTTCACAAGAATTTCACGAAAACCAACAAATAACAAAGTAATGATTCATAATTTCAATATTATTGAAGAAATACTTATGCAATTTATAAAGTTTTAGGGATTACTCAATTCTAGTTCCAACCATAAAACAAATGAGTTTAATTTAATATTAACTCATTAAATCTATATTACATCTAAAGAAAATATACACATATATTTTCATAAAGACTGTAATAAACTTCTTTTGTACAAAATATTAATTTTGAAATTTTTTTTAACGGGTAGGTAATACCCTAGAGATATATAAATTCACAATTAATATATTACATTTTTCGAAACTGATTCAGCAATCATCAACTATACTCCCTACTTTCACAACAATATCCATTCTTTCATATAAATCAAAACAATCATACTCATTCAAATTCAATTACATATTCTGATTTTGAAATCGCATAATTCAATTCGAAATATAACCAGTATCATCACTCTTAGATTCCTATATCTTTCAAAGCTATACTTTGACTTCAAAACTGTGTTAGAACATCATATGTATTAATGATTACAATATGTGCTCAAACCCTTCGAAATTCCTGAAGACACTTCAACTAAGGAACAATCGAGATGATGATCCAACCACATGTTACCCACAGTTATACACCTGAAAAACTCTCAAAACCCAAGTCATAGTTCGACTAGTATCCGTGTTAGACCCTTTGGCATTTACTAGCTAAAATAACTTTTCAATTCCATTTCAAAATAGACAATTTGTCACAGCTCCAGCAAGTCATCTTCGACTTCTCAATCAAAACAGTCTTATTATAACCTCGATAGATACGTTGCCCTTTCGCCAACGTTACCGGGGAATCGTTTATATTCACCACATTAGCAATAAACTTACCAACAACTTCATTGATCTTTGACTTTCCAAAAAAAAAAAAAAATCATTATAATTATCGAAACCCTATCATATACTCATTCGTACGTTATAACAAGAATTGCCATACCAATTATTGGGAATCAGCAATCAATATTTTGAAACCTCGCAGCATGTCTACATCAACAATTACATATACACACAACGTCTACCTCCAAGACTTACATTCTTTGAATGAGAAATTTCTGAAAAACACCCTAAACTGCGAACCAGTTCTCAAAATTTTGAAAAATGCTGATGAAGCAGCAAAAACTGTAAACGACCTTAACAGTAAAAAGTTGGATGATAAAGGATAGTATATTGGCAAAGCTCAGAAAAAGAGAAGCTTTGGAACTGGAAAACGGATTGAGCAAAGTATGAAGGAGGCTGTGGACAAATCACAAAGGCTGAACCTGCCTTCAAAGAATCCAAATGATTCAGTACTTGCTGAGGTCATTAACAAATACCTTGCTCCTGACTCTAAACTCCTGCGGACAATATCCTTCATCATCCTCTAATATTAGACATTCTAAGATATCATCGTATCTTTCATTATAAATATCATCCATACTTCTGAAGATATTTTTATAATTATTCTTATCTGAAATCATTTACCTCTTCGCGCTATCTGTATTATATCATAAAAGAAACTATTTTAGTTTCTAAATTCTGAAACATTCGAGTTTAAAATAGGAATATTCTTGAAGAAGTGTTGGGAGCTGAAGCATAAGTTAGTATAATATAATGACACTTGATCAACGTGATTATATTACAGTAATTCATGCTGAGTTTCTAAATGAAACATGATGATTCACAGATCATAACGTCATCATGTGCTATGTTACACGACTCTTGTATTCTCTTTGATCTCTAAATATCAAGAAAATATTTCTTGATGATTCGGCCTTTTCCGAGGTATTCTGGTAATTTGGCAAGTCAAGATCGTGTCATTACAATTTCCTTCCTAGAACATTAACAATGTTCATTCCGAAATTTATATCTGCGAATTCTGGACTATTACAAGCGGTGCTTAATCGCAAGAAGAAGAAACGAAAGGACAAAGCTCCGAACTAGAAATGGGAGTATAAATCATAGCAAATAGAAGAGAGCATTAACTGTGGATGACAATGATTATAGAAGAAGCAAGGACTTTGAAATATAAGGGAAGATATAAAATCCAACAACAACCCAGAAATCACAAACCGTATATATCAATGCATATAGCAATATAAAGACACGGGAGAACTAAAAACACTATAAAACCAAGAGTATAGTAGAAGTAAATAGATTCTTCTGGAGGCAGATGAAAAAGAAGAGCGACAGATATGAAAGTGAGGAGTATATCAAGAATCAGCACTGGATGAAGCATATTGACAAATACTTTAAAATATGAGTTGAGAAGGTGTGATTTGTAAGAAAACAAATGAGGTGGATTTATAGTGAAATATCCGACAGAGAAATCAAAATGGATTATCGCATTAATTCGAAGAGGATAATAATTTCCTTAATCGCCGAATAATCAAATCCAATATAGATTACAAAGATTTTCTTTTCAGAGATCAATCGTGATGACGTCAAAAGATACGACGAATCACTATTATCTTATTTCATTCATTTACGATAACTTCACTCATACGCTTCGAGTAATCGAATTATTTTATCCATTCTTCTTGAACATGATAAAACTCTATAATCGTTATAATAACATTCTCATTGTTAGTAATGACGACCTCTATCAAATTTCGGGGACGAAATTTCTTTAACGGGTAGGTACTGTGACGACCCGGAAATTTCCGACCAAATTTAAACTTTAATCTTTATATTATTCAGACACGATAAGCAAAGTTTGTTAAGTTAAATCTCAAGAATTTTAAACTGTGTTCATACATTCATTATAACCTCGACCAAATTCCGACGATTCACGAACCGTTATATATAAATAGATATGTATATGTATATATATATATTATAACTTGAGAATATTAATAAAGTACTAAACGTATAATACTTTACACGAGCGTATTTGTTTCAATATGATTTTCGAAAAAAAAATATATTAAATGATTGAATTATCAGAAACATTGAATTATGATTACAAGTCTCTGTTGAGAGGTCCACTATGATTTGAGAAAATCTATTCCTCTTAACGATATTCAGAATAATTTGTAAAGCTATTTATAAATAAAAATAAAAAGTGTCATTTACGAAAGTTAGACAAAAGTTAGTGGAGAATTGTTTCCATAATATTCTATTAATCTATTTTCAAACGTACAAAGACGTTTTTAGTTTAAAAAGAACTTTATTATTAAAACGTATATAACTTTTATAAATATCTAGAATCACTTTTGACAACTCATTACTTAACCAGTATAATAAATATAACGATATTTATATTTTATTTCATTAAATATATATAATGATTTAAATTAATATTATATATATTTATACGCGTATTATACATACATAGTTTTTTATACTTTTACTATACTTTAACTTTATCTTTACTTTACTTTAACTTTAATAATTCATACTTTAATAATTCACTTTAATAATTCATACTTTAATAATTCATACTTTAATAATTTATACTTTAATAATTCACTTTAATAATTCATACTTTAATAATTCATACTTTAATAATTCACTTTAATAATTCATACTTTAATAATTCACTTTAATAATTCATACTTTAATAATTCACTTTAATAATTCATACTTTAATAATTCACTTTAATAATTCACTTTTATAATTCAAAAATCTATTATAAATAGAATTCAATAGGTTTCATTATTTCATAGAAACTTGAAAATATATTTCTCTAAACTCTCTCAATTGATATATATATATATATATATATATATATATATATATATATATATATATATATATATATTTGCTCTGTATTATTTCAAGATATTATTAGTATACATAAAATATTACGACGGAGTGCTGTCCGAGTGATTTCAAAATAGTTTTTTTGAATGAGTCGAAGCTAAGGAAATTATGGGTTATAGCTTTGGAGGTGATGGGTATGGTTCATGGGTATGCTCGTGAGGTCAATCTAGTGTTTATCATCTCCGTTGCGTCTACGTACTTTCCTGCAATATTGAATCTCAATATTGATACGTTCGTGAATCCGAGGCCAACCTTGCACTTATTAAATGACGTTATATGTATTTTTACTACGAAATACAGTATTGTGAGTTTCATTTGCTCCCTTTTTATATATATTTTTGGGCTGAGAATACATGCGCTGATTTATAAATGTTTTACGAAATAGGCACAAGTACTAAAACTAATTCTATGTGGGTTTAAACCAGAAATATACCCTTAGCTTGGTAACATTAAACTACTTGTCTATGTACGGTAGGCGCGAATCCTAAAGATAGATCTATTGGGTCTGACAAACCCCTTTCTCGACTATGGGATGCTTTAGTACTTCGAGGTTATTTTAAACACACCTGATCTGGTGTACTTCAGAGGGTAAAACATGAACGTTAAGGCTTGTTACCGGGTGCCTACAACTTATAGAATACTTTTATACACTTGCGAGTGTACATATATTTATAAACGGAAATCTTGTGGTCTATTAATATATTGAAATGATTGTTATGATAAACCTGTGAACTCACCAACCTTTTGGTTGACACTTTAAAACATGTTTATTCTCAGGTATTAAAGAAATCTTTTGCTGTGCATTAGCTCATTTTAAGGATATTACTTGGAGTCATTCATGGCATATTTTGAAAGACGTTGCATTCGATTCATTGAGTTCATCAAGATTATTATTAAGCCAATTATAGTTGGATGTATTATGAAATGGTGTGCATGCCGTCAACTTTCGTTGTAAAGAAAGTTTGTCTTTTAAAAACGAATGCAATGTTTGTAAAATGTATCATATAGAGGTCAAATACCTTGCGATGTAATCAACTATTGTGAATCGTTTATAATGTATATGAACGGGTCCTTTCATTCCACATCCCACCAATGTTAGAGGAGTTAGGAGTTTTCTAGGGCATGCCGGTTTTTACCGACGTTTCATAAAAGATTTTTCTAAAATTGCCACTCCTATGAATAAACTCCTAGAAAAGGATGCTCCATTCATCTTTTCAGATGAATGCATCAAATCTTTTAATATTCTTAAAGAAAAACTCACTAATGCGCCGATCATGATAACTCCAAATTGGAATCTACCGTTTGAACTAATGTGCGATGCAAGTGATTTTGCAATGGGAGCCGTTTTAGGACAAAGGATTGAAAAACGATTTCAACCTATATATTATGCTAGTAAGACGTTACAAGGAGAACAAACGAATTACACAACTACCGAAAAAGAACTCCTTGCTATTGTCTTTGCTTTTGACAAATTTCGTTCATATCTCGTTCTAGCTAAAACGGTGGTCTATACTGACCATTCTGCTCTTAGATACCTATTTTCGAAACAAGATGCCAAACCAAGATTAATCCGTTGGATCTTACTCTTACAAGAGTTCGATATTGAAATCCGAGATAAAAAGGGAGCAGAAAATCTCACCGCTGATCATCTTTCTCGTCTTGAAAATCCTGAATTAGAAGTTCTGAATGAATCGGCCATACAAGACAACTTTCCTGATGAATATCTATTAAAGATAGATTATAATGAAATTCCATGGTTTGCAGACTATGAAAACTACTTAGTATGTAGATTCCTTGAAAAAGGGTTGTCGTACCAAAAACGAAAGAAATTCTTTAGTGATATAAAACACTATTTCTGAGAAGATCCACATTTGTTTAAAAGTTGTCCCGATGGAATAATACGCCGATGTGTATTCAGAAATGAAGCTAGTCAAATCTTAAACCATTGTCACACAGGACCAACAGGAGGGCATTATGGACCTCAACTTACAGCAAGAAAAGTTTACGATGCTGGATTCTATTGGCCTACAATTTTCAAAGACGCACATCTTCATTGCAAATCCTGTGATGCTTGTCAAAGGGCTGGAAAAATAAGTCAACATGATGAAATGCCACAGAATGTCATTCAAGTATTGAAGTATTTGACGTTTGGGGTATTGACTTTATGGGTCTATTTCCAAAATATCATAATAATCTCTACATTCTCGTTGCCATTGATTATGTATCTAAATGGGCGGAAGCACAAGTTCTCCCAACTAACGATGCACGAGTTGTAGTCAACTTTTTAAAACGTCTTTTTGCAAGGTTCGAAACACCGAAAGATTTAATAAGTGATTGGGGTACTCATTTTTGTAATAATCAACTTGAGAAAGTTCTCAAAAGATATGGAGTAACTTATAAAATCTCCACTGCATATCATTCACAAACAAGTGGACAAGTTGAAAATACTAACCGAGCTTTAAAAAGTATTCTAGAGAAAACCGTAGGATCAAATCCGAAGGAATGGTCCATGAAATTGGAGGATGCACTCTGGGCTTTTAGAACAGCCTACAAAACTCCAATTGGAACCACACCTTTTAGACTCGTTTACGGAAAAGCATGTCATCTTCCAGTAGAAATTGCACACAAAGCATTTTGGGCTTTGAAGACATGTAATCTTGATTTACATGAAGCCGGACGTCTACGATTAAGTCAACTAAACGAATTAGAAGAATTAAGACATGAAGCATACGAAAATTCGTTAATCTATAAAGAAAGAATGAAGAAATGGCATGATAAAAGAATCAGAAGTTCAAAAGAATTTAAAGAAGGAGACAGAGTTCTTCTTTTCAATTCAAGATTCAAGCTATTTCCTGGAAAATTGAAATCAAGATGGTCTGGGCCATTCATCGTCAAAAGAGTTTTCCCATACGGAACAATAGAGTTAATAAATTCAAATGAGATTGAATTTAAAGTTAATGGTCACAGAGTTAAACATTACATACATGGTCCGATGGAAGTTGACAATGAAGTCAATCATAATTTCACTACCCAAGAAAACCTTCAAAATGAAAACATAAATATGTTATCAACAACATATGAAAAATCAAAATTGGAAAATAGGGATGATTCAAATTGGAGTGATGAAGAAGAATTCTTATACAAACCTCCAATTCCAAGAAACGAAGAAAAATGTGAACAAGAAGTTCAAATAGAAGTGAAAGAACCAAGAAAAGAACACCCGAAAAAGGTTTACAAACCAACTCAACTTACTAAAGCAGGAGTCCCGGGTGAATTTATCATTTATTGCTTGCTTAATGATGGTGCTGTATATAATGGACTCGCAGATTTAGGAGCAAGTGCAAATATTATGCCTCTTTCCTTATACAAAAGATTAGGTATGGGTAAATTAAAACCAACCAAAATAGGTGTTCAATCATTTGACCTAACCATTAAACACCCGGTTGGAATAGCAAGTAATTTACTTGTTAACGTGGGAAGTTTGACCTTTGTTGCAAACTTCATAGTGATTAATATGGAGGAAAACCTTGATATTCCTCTAATTTTAGGTCGCCCATTTTTAGCAACCACCGAGGCGTTCATTGATATAAGAGAAGGTAGAATGACACTTAGGGATGGTGATAAATCGATCACCATTGTGAACCGAAAGTTTATATCTCCACCAATCAAAACTGTTAGACCAATAAAAATACATAAGTGTGGGGAAGATGAAGAAACACTTAATGATGATCCGATCACAAAGAACCCCGTTGATGATACGAAATTAGATGAACCCATTTTTAACAGTTCAACGAAGAAACTTTATAAATGGATTCACGATGCTAGGATTAAGGGAAACTTTAAGTTATGTAACCGATTACTATCCAATTTATCGCCAAAAGAAAAGGCAATGTTAGTTGAATTTGTGAAAGTTACGGAGGAAATCAACAAATGGATTGAAGCAAAAGTCAGAGATATACAAGTTGTTGATGATCCAATTGAAAACGAAGTTAATCACAATTTCAACACCACATCTAACTAAGTGTGGGGAGGTTCGAATCTTTTTAGGGCAATATGTATTTTTGTTAGATTTAGATATTCTGTTTTCATGTAGTTCTCGAGAATGGAATCCGAATGGTCTTTCCCTAGCAGACCCTAAAGAACTAGTCTTCTCCCCCATTCTGAATTTTTATTTTTTTAGGAGATGAAGAATTCCTTTGATCTGAACCATGGTCTAATGCTACAAGCTTTGATCACTAAAAGTAATAATGACACACTCCCGAGTGACCTGGTATCAGTAATAAGAGCCAAATTGGAAGGAGTAAGAAAACAACTCAGAAACGATCATAATAAGTTACATTTTGGTAAAGGAAAATCAAAATCGCAGCGAAAAGAAGAGCACGACACCTTGAAAGATGTCACAAATGCAGAAAATGGTCACACGAAGGAAAATGCTCAACGAATCAGACATATTCCAATACCAAATTTGTTACTTTATGCAGAGATGGACCGTTCATATGTTTCGAAGAAAAATCGCTGAATGCTCGAGGTTATGCCTATGTAGCTATGGAAAACCAATTAGTCCGACTATCTTATGAGTGGGCTAAAGCAGGTCACTGAGAATTCTATTTCACAGGTAAGTATGTACATTTTTTATTTTTATTTTTATTATTTTTAACCTTTTGATAATAAACGCTAAATCGTTCGCTATAAAGTATTAAAATGGTATTCAATAAAATTAGGTTTTGCGACTAAAATTATTGATATCATACAAAAATTTATTACATCACTGCAAAATTTACCGTTTATTCTTAAGGTATAAATATCTTTAATCAATCAACCCAAAATATTTCAAAAATTCGTCAGGAGTAAAAGTAGGTAATATAGCCGAAATTACTTTACCGAAAAGAGGGGCGTATATTTTTGATAATATTTGATTGATTAAAGTTGGATAAAAGACCAAAAAGATTTTTAATTTTATTTTTACTTTGTTTTTAATAAATATTAAATTATTATTGTAAACTTTTTAAAATCAATATAATTAAGTTTGTAAATATTTGAAAAAAATTTAATATTTTTAATATAAGTTTGTATGTATAAAAACAAAAATATAATAAAAGTTTGGTGTGAATTTTCAATTTTCATAATATAAAATTTTAATTTTAAATTTAAGTTTGGTGTGAATTTAAAAACAAGAATTTACTTTATTTCTCTAAGTTAAAAATTAATTTTTAAAATTCGTCGTGAGTTGAAAACTAGGTCGTTGAACCGAAATTGCTTTACCCGAGGGAGGGACGAGAACTTTTATTATCATTATTTTTAAGCTTATTGAATTAAAGTATGCCAAAAACATTTAAAAAACCCAAAAATCTTTACTTTTAAAACCGCGCTTAAAAATGACAAATTTTAAAATTTTGTCGAGGGACGGACTAGGACAACGATCCGAAACGCCCTCATCCTAAAAAGAAACAAAATTTTAATTTTTAATTAAATATATGTTTTATTAAGTAAGGGTTTTTATAAAAAAAAACCCAAATAAAAAAAAAATGTTCAAAAAAAAAAAAATACAGGCCCCATGCGATCGCATGGGGTTCCTTCACAAACCTCATGCGGTCGCATGAGGCTGGAATTCTGGACAGAAAGAAAAGGCCAGTGAGTTCTGCTATCTGCCTCACTTCAAACACCAACACACACACGAACATACACACATATACACTCCTAAAATCGCCATTTTTTCACCAAAATTCACCAAATTTCGTCCTACAATCCGCTCTAAACATGAATTTGATAAGGAGTTTATCAAAAAGGGTAACAATTTCATCCCTAAACCTCTTTAAATTTGATTTTTAGTGTTCTTGAGCTATATTTTTCCTAATTTGATTTTGTTAATTTCTAGTGTAATTAGTGTTAAATTGTTAGTATTTTATGCATGTATAACCTAGATTGATGCTATTTAACATGATTTGAAGCCAAAAACTTCAAAATTTTTAGGAATCTAGGGTTTGTGTTCTTGAGCAATTTGGGGCTTTTTGATATAAACAGGTTATGGCCGATTTTTGTCATGAATTATTGCTAAATTAAGTAGTGTAACAGCTAAATGATCCAAACATTGATCCTAAACATGATTTTTGAGATTAAAGTAGACTTTTTAGGTACAAAATTCATGAACTTGATTAATTTGATATAATTGCCATTTGAGACTTGTTTAATTGTTAGTAATGACTATTTTGACATGTTATTTGAGTTAAATGCTTATGAACTTTGTATACATTTTCATATAGGCTTATTTGAAAAAGTGTAGAATTGATAAAATTGTGAAAATGTGTATAAGTTTAATTTTGATTTAACATGTTATTGTAATTGTTTCAAGTTGTTATTTTGCTAACACTAATGAATATTTGGATGCACAAATTTTGTGTTTAATGTGTTTTGCAGAAAACCGATACTGCTGGCGCTTCATCATCATCTAGACAACCACAACACGAACCTGAACTAGAATATGAGCCGCAATATGAACCTGAACTAGAATATGAGCCGCAATACGAGCCTGAACAGGAACAACAACAGGAACCACAACAACAGCCTGATCAACACGTACCTTATTATGATCCGCTATAATTTGTTGATGCCTTCACAGTATTTCCGATGCATCCATCAGTAGAATACCCAACAATTCCTGAACACATGTTGCATCCTAATCTGAGATTCGATAGAAGCTGGAGGGATTACCCGGTGTATCAAAGTAACAAATTCAAACTGCTACCAAAAAATGTAGAAGTGCCAAGGGTAATAGATTGGGATCCTTTGGAAAGGGTCCAACTAGCTAACTCAGTTAGGGAGCATCTGATCCAAAGGTATGACAGTTCTTCTTTTACCGATTGGGAACGTCTATTCACCATTCGTAGACCTGTATATAAGGAATGGTGTGTTGAGCTGATGAGTACTATAGCTTTAAATGTAGATGTAGATAAATTAGATGATAGAAGTTTTCTTAGATTTATACTTGGCCGTAGGATGTACAGGATGTCCATGCTGGACATGGCCAGGGCTTTACAGATATATACTCCTGGTGAATTACTACTACCCGATTGTATGAATTTGATTTATCGTGGTGAAAGGGTAGATAGGAATTTTGACGATAACGCCGTCTGGAGGCGTATGTCAAACTATAATGTTTTTACACTGGGAGGAAAACACTCCTACTTACATATTAACAAAGCCGAACTTCGTATAATTCATAGATTTCTGGCTAAATCGATTACACAGAGAGGTCACAACAAGGAGAAAATGACCTTACATGATTTATTTTACCTAAAGTGTATTCGAGACCCAAGAAGCTTTGTTAATATCCCCTACTGTGTTGGTTTTTATTTGTCTAAGATGGTGAAAGGAATACAGGAAGGGGGAATAATAGGAGGAGGTATTTTTGTTACTCTCATTGGAGAGTATTTGGGTGTAGATAGGGACCAAGGGGGTCCTCTTTTGGAATGTAGGGAACAGGTTGAGCCTTTAGGATTAAAGGTCTATCAGGGTGCTAAGGTATTAAAGAGCAGACGTAACCAGCCAGTACCCTATGAAGGTAGTCATCCTCAGGTAGAGAGAGTTTCAGATGAGGAAATGGAGGAAGCGGATGACATTTGGGATGTCATTAGGGAGGCTGTGACTGACGTCTACCTGCGTGTAGATGAGGTAGATATGATAATGCTAAAAACGAACATATATTTAATAGCATTATCCCTCAAGAAAGACAAGCTTTTAGTTGCAACTGTTCTATTTACAAGTGATATTCGTTTAAATAATAAAAGGTGAAGACAAAAGACAGATTCGACGAATTGAAGAAATAAACGACCAAAAAGCTCAAAAGTACAAAATACAATCAAAGTGGTTCCAATTATTGATAAGAAACGTCTCAAAATTACAAGAGTACAAGACGCGAAACGCAAAGTATAAGAAATTAAATTATACGCAAGGACTTTCGAAAATCCGGAACCGGGACCAAAGTCAACTCTCAACGCTCGACGCAACGGACCTAAAATTACAAGTCAACTATGCACATGAATATAATATAATATATAATTAATTCTTAAAATTAATATATATATTATATTATATATTATAAACGTCGGCAAGCTAGGAAACAAGCTCTTGTGAGCTGGAAAAAGGGACCATGCGATCGCATGGCCTGGAAGAACAAATTCCATGCGATCGCATGGCAGTAGGTGGCTGGCCACATCCTATAAATTTCGCAGTTTGGTGATCAGTTTTATATATCTTTTTCCTCTTCTCAATCTAACGTATATATATATATATATATATATATATATATATATATATATATATATATATATATATATATATATATATATATATATATATATATATATATATATATATATTTTAATTTTAATTTTAATTTTAAATTCTAATAATAAGGGTATGTTAGCGAATGTTGTAAGGGTGTAAGTCGAAATTCTGTCCGTGCAACGCTACGCTATTTTTAATCATTGTAAGTTATGTTCAACCTTTTTAAATTAATGTCTCGTAGCTAAGTTATTATTATGCTTATTTAAGACGAAGTAATCATGATGTTGGGCTAAATATTAAAATTGGGTAATTGGGCTTTGTACCATAATTGGGGTTTGGATAAAAGAACGACACTTGTAGAAATTAGACTATGAGCTATTAATGGGTTTTATATTAACTAAATGATACCTCATTGATTTAATATATAGACTTATAATTTGACTTATTTATATATAACCACATACGCTTGACTGGGTAAGGTGGGTGGGATATCTATAAATACCAATAATTGTTCATTTTACCGGACACGGAACTGGATTAATAGTTAATAGACTTGTTGAAACAGGGGTGGATTACATTCAAGGGTAATTGGTGTAATTGTTAACAAAGTAGTAAAACTTTGGTTTACACGCAGTTGATAACCTGGTGTATTCATTAAACAAAGTATTAAGACCTTGTTACAATTCGAATCCCCAATTAGTTAGAATATTTGACTTCGGGAATAAGAATAACTTGACGAAGACTCTCGCACTTTATGATTATGACCGATGGACTATTATGGATAAATCCGTATGGACATATCAAATAATCCAGGACAAAGGACAATTAACCAATGGGAATAAACTAAAATCAACACGTCAAACATCATGATTACGGAAGTTTAAATAAGCATAATTCCATTATATATTTCATATTTAATTGCACTTTTAATTATCGCACTTTTATTTATTGTCATTTTATTTAATTGCTTTTTTAATTTTTGTACTCTTTAATTATCACAATTTTATTTTATCGCACTTTTATTTATCGCAATTTCATTATCGTAATTTACTTTACGCTTTAAATTAAGTTATATTTATTTTTAATATTTTACATTAGGTTTTAACTGCGACTAAAGTTTTAAAAATCGACAAACCGGTCATTAAACGGTAAAAACCCCCTTTTTATAATAATAATATTACTTATATATTTTTGTATTTTTACAAATATAGTTTTTAAAAATATAGCGTTAAGCTTGTTTAAAAGATCCCTGTGGAACGAACCGAACTTACTAAAAACTACACTACTTTACGATTAGGTACACTGCCTATAAGTTTTGTAGCAAGGTTTAGGTATATCCATTCTATAAATAAATAAATATCTTGTGTAAAATTGTATCGTATTTAATAGTATTTCCTTGTAAAAATTAATAGTATTTTATATACACCTCTACGCACATCAATAAAATTAAGTCATTAAGTGCACATAAGTAAATTGTTGGTATTAAGTCTAACTAGTTCGTGTGTTGATTTAGTACTTATTATATTAGTGTGATGACCCATCCTAATCCTCCTGGACGAAGTCTTCAACATTTGGTTCCATTGCGAGGTACTGACTTAAATATGCCATGAACGACTCCATGTAATATGAGCAAATGCACAGCGAAAGATTTCTTTCATACCTGAGAATAAACATGCTTAAAAGTGTTAACCAAAAGGTTGGTGAGTTCATAGGTTTATCATAACAATCATTTCAATATATTAATAGACCACAAGATTTCCATGTATAAATATATGTACACTCGCAAGTGTATAAAACCGTTCTGCTTATGTTGAGGCCTCAGTAACCAACCTTAACAATAATATAATAAGTCATCTTCGCAAAGATGGATATGTACACTCTCAAGTGTATAAATAATCCTCGAATTACTAAACATCCACACACTAGCTCTTATGTCTAGCGCCGCCTACATGATGGGGGTGTTAAGTCCGATAGATCTATCTTTAGGATTCACACTTACATGCTCTTATAACATGTAACTAAATTACCTAGCACATCAATCCGCAGAATATCATTTTTAATCACTTGTCTCTATTTCGTAAAGCATTTATAAAAGCAGCGCATGTATTCTCAGCCCAAAAATATATATTGCAAAAGCAATTAAAAAGGGAGCAAATGAAACTCACCATAATGTATTTTGTAGTAAAAATACATATGACTATATTGAACAAGTGTAGGGTTGGCCTCGGATTCACGAACCTATATAATTCGTATATATATTAAAACATATACTCGAAATCGAATAAATCTATATATTCTTATTAATGATATGTTTATTATATTTAATAGTTTATAAGTTTCATTAATTATTTATATATTTTTATTTTGTACATAATAATATTAATATAGTTAAGTTATGTATTTTAAATATATCTTTATATATATAATCTTCAATTTTTATACTTATAATCTTAATCATGTCTTTTAACTTTTATATTCATAATTATAATCGTTTTAATAATAATAGTAATATAGATATTACTAATAATAATAATAATAATGATAATAATAATAATAATAATAATAATAATAATAATAATATAAATGTTAATTTTAAAATGATAATTTTAATAAAGATAATAACTTTACTAAAAATGTTAAGTTTTTAAAAAAAATGATAGGTTTAATAAAAATGATAACTTTGATAATTTTAGTTACAATGATACTTTTAATAGAAATTATAATAATAACAATTATATTAATAATACAACTAATAATACTAAAAAAATAATAATAATAATAACATTAATAATAGTAGTAATAATAATTACCCATTTTGAAGTCCATTAAGATAAATGACTAGTCCAAGTTGCTTAGCCCAAAGAAAGTAATCAGACTTAGAAAAAGCCTGATCCAACATCTTAATTCGGCCCAATAATAATTAATCAAGCCAGTGACTCTTGACCCAACTTGTGCAGGTATTTGTAAAAAAAAAAATATATAAAGTGCAGCAGCCTAGGTTCGAACTCAGGACCCCTCGTTTAACCAACAACACTCCACACCACTTCTCTGTTATTGCTTATCTAAATACATTCCCAACTTAAATTTATATAACTAATATTTCTGTTTGTTTTTCTTAACTTACAAACCCAATTATCATCATCATCATCATCCAACAAGTAATCTCATCGTCATCATAACATCATCTATCATCATCACAGGAAAACGAAACATCACAAGATCATCATCGACATTATTGGCTATTCTTCATCCCCTTCACTCCATCATATCCATCATCATCGTTCGTCCCAGTTTATCATCATCAACATCTATCTTAACTTCATCATTATAACTCTTATAAAATCACGATTACTATATATCATTATTATTATTGTACCTTCGTAATTATCATTTATTCGTGTATCCTCACCACAGTCATCGTTAAAAAATAGAAAAAGAACACAACACAGTAGCAGTTTCGTGGCTGAAAGAGATAGAATTATGGCAGTACTATTCATTGTCTTCATCCTTTCGATTATCTACAGTAGCAGGAGATGGGTTTTAGGTGGTAACGAGTGGTGTTCAAATGGATAGGAATAGCAGCTGTGGGTGACGGTTTGTGACTGTAAAAACAGTAGAAAAATTCGAGTTGAACACGTACAAATAGCAGCAGCAGTAGATAATTAGGAGTTGAAGGTGGTGGTGGTTTATGGTGGGTTAAGGAATGAAGCAATATTATGGTGATGATTATGGTGATCGGAGGTCGTGGGTCGTGGGTGTTGAAGTCGATCACCCACAAGTATAGGTAGTTATTTGTGTAATAAATAAAAAGCAAGAAGGGTTGTTGTTTGGTATTCATCGAATAGAAAAAGGAAACTGAAATGAATGGTGATGGTTAATTCAAGGTAGTTATTTAAAGAGGTGATGGTGGCTGTTCAACGGTTGCAGAGGGTGGCCGGTGAGAGTGATGGCAGGTGACTGAGGTGATGATCTCTCCCCTCCCTTCGATACACACGCATAGATATATATTTAGATATATATTATGTAATATATAATATTTAATATTAATAATAATTATATTATAATAATTAAACGTAAATCATTGAATACAGTAAACAATAATATAGATGGAGTCTTCTGTCGACACTTTCAACTGGATATAATATCGTGTCCATTGCTAAACAGTTAACACATAAAAGTGTCCCTAAAAATCCCAAATTTTTAGATTAAATATATTTAAATATTTCACTCATTAACTGTTTGAAACCTGATCAAAAAGGTTCGATAATTATTTATTTTCTGTTCCAATTTATATGTACGGAGTACTAATATTTAAACTTAAAAAGGTAAAAATATTTTTAACAAATCTAACATCTTTGTAATCGATTTACAGTTCAACTTTTATTTTAGTCCTTCATGAACATGTAATATATCTATATTAAAACTAACGAAACGTTAACCGAGTGTTACTGACGTTTACTAATTAGGCTCGAAATATTCATTTTCAATATATATATATATATATATATATATATATATATATATATATATATATATATATATATATATATATATATATATATATATATATCAAATCTTAATTAACAAGTTTAAGTGCATAAATATATTAATTATATTCTTTTAAACAACTAAATATAATATTATATATTTACAAGTAATATTTATATATATTTTTTATATATATATATTTAAATATATATGTAATTATTTACAAATAGTTGTTCGTGAATCGTCGGGAATGGTCGAAGGTCAATTGAATATATGAAACAGTTCAAAATTTTTAAGACTCAACATTAAGACTTTGCTTATCGTGTCAAAATCATATAAAGATCAAGTTTAAATTTGGTCGGAAATTTCCGGGTCGTCACAGTACCTACCCGTTAAAGAAATTTCGTCCCGAAATTTGATCGGAATGGTCATGGTTAACAATAAAAATGTTTTCATGACGAATATGAGCTAATAAATAGAGTTTTATCATTATTGAGTAATATAGATAAAACGATTCGGTTACTCGAAGCGTACGAGTGAAGCTATCACTAAAGAGCGCAATGAAGAAAATAAAGTTCGTCTTAACTTTTGACGTAGTCACTATTGAATTTTGAAAATAAGTTGCGTCTTGATTTTTGACGTTGTCTTGGTTGAATTCCGAAATTCAAGGGATTTAAAGAAATCTTCGAAATCTGAATAAGATTTTTTCCTTCGGTAATTAAGGAAATTGGGATCTCTTCAATTAAATGCGATGATCTACCTCGATTGCTCTGTCTGATAATTTCATTATAAATTGACCTCTTCCGTTCCATTATCCTCACCATTCCTATACTTCCTTTCTTAATTCTTACTCCTGAAAGATCTGTTAATATGCTCAATCCTGTTTTGATCCTTGCTATTATATTAACCATATTTATCGTTATTTTTCTTTTCTATCTTCCACCAGAAGAATACTTTTACTTCTATAACGCTCTTAGAATGGTGGTTTTCATAGTCCTACCCCGTCTTTATCTTTTCCTAATTATTGACATCCACAGTTAATGATCTCTTCTATTTGCTGTAATTTATACTCCTATTTCGAAGCTTTGTGCTTTTGTTTTCTCTCCCTGACTTCAAATCAAGCGAGTAATGGTCCAGAATTCATAGGTATAAAGTTTCGAATGATTATAACGTTCTAAGCATAAAGGAACGAAATCTCATAATTTGATTTGTTAAATTACCAGAATCATTGAGGATAGAATTATCAAGAATATATTTTCTTGATATGTTCGAAGGTTAAGTAGAATGAAAGAGTTGTGTAGCATGGCACATGATGAGGGTATGGTCTACTGTGAAACATCATCATGTTCCATTAGAAATTTAGCATGACTTACTGTAATATAATCACGTTGGCCAAGTGTCATTATATTATACTAACTCATGCTCAAATTCTTAACACTTCTCCAGAATTCATTCGTAATTATACTTAGATTTTTACAGAAGTTTTCAATAAAATAAAGAAAACACGAAAAGGTAGATAATTTCGGACAAGATTATTAATGAAAATATCCTTAGAAATATCGAAGATATTTATGATGATATTTTGGAATTTCTAAGTTCGAAGGTTGATGAAGAAAAAATTTTCCGCAAGATTTTAACATGACTTCGGAGCAAGATATTCACTAAAGATTTCATCGAATCCTGAATTACCTGGATTCTTTGAATATAGGGTTTGGTCCTTGTATTTGTCCTTGGTCTTCTTCAGGGTTAGCTCAATCCATTTTTCAGTACCAAATTTTCTATCGAGCGTTCTCAACACTCCATTCTTTATCATCAAACTTTTAACCATTTAGACCATCTACAGTTTTGCTGTTTCATCAGCATTTTCAAGGTTAACGGATCTGGATCATCGGTTATCAAACCAAGGGTTTTCAAGAATATTGAAGGTTTTTAGATGATTAAACGCTGATTGTGATCGTCAAGATACAAACGAGGTTTAAGATGAAATCAAGTGGCAAACTTGAAGAAATGTTTAGTTTCATATGTTATAATCAATATTTTAATTTATTTTAATTTTCCAATGTTATTAGTCCACAGTCGATAGTCCACAGTTAACAGTCCAATAATTCATATATAGTTTAATATATAATATTCGAATTAATTAATGTGTATCGCGACCCGTGTACATGTCTCAGACTCGATCACAACTCAAACTATATATATTATTGTAGAATCAACCTCAACCCTGTATAGCTAACTCCAGCATTACTGTATTTAGAGTGTCTATGGTTATTCCAAATAATATATATAGATGCGTCGATATGATATGTCAAAACCTTGTATACGTGTCCCGATATTTAAAGTGCGTAAAATAAATAACAGAAATTAAATGATGAAAAATAAAATTGCGAGAAATAAAATGCGATAAATAAATTGCGATAAATAAAAGGTAATACGGAATTAACAGTTAGCTAGGAACAGTTAGCTAGGAACAGTTAGCGTGGATTCTTAACAAAATTTCTCATAATTAATTTGTTTGTTTCTAACAAATTTTATTTTGTCCAATGTTTTCTTCATTATGCCACTTGTTGGATTCTGATAGATCAAAATCCAAATATGAAATTGAATGAAAATGGTTATTCTGCGGTGAACGGATACATATATCTGTGGATGTAAGTAGGATAGTAAATGAATGTTGAATCAGATTCGAAGAATGTACAGTATAACTTATTAAAGTGAAATCTAAATATTCCTCGGGTATTACCTATCCGTTAAAATATTTTCACCATTAACAGTTTGTACAAAAGAATTTTTAATTACAATCTTTATGAAAACATATATACATATATATTTTCTTCAGATGTAATTATGGATTTAATGAGTTAATATGATATTAACTCATCTGATTTACTGTTAGAACAAGAATATATATAATCTCTAAACCATTAGAGATTACATAATCGCCATGTCGAATGAAGATAAATGATGTAGAACGATACGTAGAACGATGATTATACTCGAGGTATAGAATGAGATATTGAGGTTTGTGCTGCAGATGTTGTTATTGATGGTACTGGTGTTACTGGTGCTGTTTCTAAAGCTGGTAGGTTTTGCACCATGTTTTCCAGATTGATTATTCGAGCGCGAAGTTCGTTGACTTCTTCCATTACTCCGGGATGATTGTCGGTCAGAACGAGCGGATGAATAAGGTTTAGAATTTTGGATAGAATATAATCATGACGAGATACTCTGGAAATGAGCGAGAAAATGGTATTACGGACAGGTTCGCCGGTAAGTGCTTTAGGTTCATCGTCAAGAGGTAAATTCGGTTGGTGAAAAGGATTGCCTTCTTTGTGTCTCCATTGATTAAGTCGACTACGAACCCATCAGATGAATTGGGGATGGCTGATTGGTTGCTCCATTCCGGTTACACTGCTTTCAGAGTTCGAGTGGAAATCCATATCGGAATAGTTGTTGGAATAACTATCGGAATAGCTATCGGAATCTGAGAGACTCGAACTGGTTGAGGAATTCATCTCGTACGATCAGATGAAGGATTTTTGATAAAAAATATATTATAGGATGTAGATTAGTATTCAGCAATACATAATTTACATATGCATATATAATACTAAAATCTCATAAGTTACGGAGGAATCTATGGAAGCTGTCAGGCAAAGGTAACAATAAAAGATACGCTAAGATATGAATTTATCTATACACTGTCTATGCAATAGAGGTAGTAAGACATGCCTAGACTAAGAATGATAAGCAGGAAATTTCCTAAGGATGATAAGCAGATGATTTCCGACTAGAAATGATAAGAAAAACTTTTGACATGCAGACACAGTCGAAGTCCAGACTTACTAATGCATCCTAACAACTATCAGTTAGACACACTAATGCAAGACCTGGTTCGCTAAGACCACCGCTCTGATACCACCTGTGATGACCCGTCCTAATCCTCCTGGACGAAGTCTTCAACATTTGGTTCCATTGCGAGGTACTGACTTAAATATGCCATGAACGACTCCATGTAATATGAGAAAATGCACAGCGGAAGATTTCTTTCATACCTGAGAATAAACATGCTTAAAAGTGTCAACCAAAAGGTTGGTGAGTTCATAGGTTTATCATAACAATCATTTCAATATATTAATAGACCACAAGATTTCCATGTATAAATATATGTACACTCGCAAGTGTATAAAACCGTTCTGCTTATGTTGAGGCCTCAGTAACCAACCTTAACAATAATATAATAAGTCATCTTTGCAAAGATGGATATGTACACTCTCAAGTGTATAAATAATCCTCGAAGTACTAAACATCCACACACTAGCTCTTATGTCTAGTGCCGCCTACATGATAGGGGTGTTAAGTCCGATAGATCTATCTTTAGGATTCGTGCTTACATGCTCTTATAACATGTAACTAAATTACCTAGCACATCAATCCGCAGAATATCATTTTTAATCACTTGTCTCTATTTCGTAAAGCATTTATAAAAGCAGCGCATGTATTCTCAGCTCAAAAATATATATTGCAAAAGCAATTAAAAAGGGAGCAAATGAAACTCACCATAATGTATTTTGTAGTAAAAATACATATGACTATATTGGACAAGTGTAGGGTTGACCTCGGATTCACGAACCTATATTATTCGTATATATATTAAAACATATACTCGAAATCGAATAAATCTATATATTCTTATTAATGATATGTTTATTATATTTAATAGTTTATAAGTTTCGTTAATTATTTATATATTTTTATTTTGTACATAATAATATTAATATAGTTAAGTTATGTATTTTAAATATATCTTTATATATATAATCTTCAATTTTTATGCTTATAATCTTAATCATGTCTTTTAACTTTTATTTTCATAATTATAATCGTTTTAATAATAATAGTAATATAGATATTACTGATAATAATAATGTAAGATCCAGTTTTTATCAGTTATGTTGGACGCCGTCCAAAAGGGCTGGACGCCGTCCCGTTTTGAAGGGCTGGACGCCGTCCAGAAATCTGGATGCCGTCCAGATGGCCTGACGAGCCAGCTTTGGTATTTTTGTTATTTAAAAAGGGGTAGTTTGGTAATTTCACTTTGTGGACGACTTTAAGGCCCTACATCAGTTTTGGTGAGCCTCATTACTCCTTTTCCATCTACTTTATCATCTTCCATTAAATCTTAGAGAGAGAGAGGAGGTTCTAGAGTGAGAGAGCTCCATTAAAGGAAGAAAGATATTGAATCGAGTCTTGGTGCGAGTTCTAAAGTTGTTCATCTAGTTGCTAACTACGTGGTGATTGTGTTGGTAAGTTATAAAACCTAATTTCTCTACTTAAATTGTGTCAAGGGTGGGTTTGGGTTAGTGTTGCACTTAAAACTCACTTGTTAGTGATTTGGGGGTTTTGGGTAAGTTTGGGTCATGAAGACCCAAAAGATGACTAACCTAGGGTTTTGAAAAGTTAATGTGTGTAAATGGGTCTTAAAGGCTTAATAAATCGCTAGCACATTTGTAGTTAATGTTAGTGGGTGTCATTTGGGTTGTGGGTGACCTAAATGGGCGTGTTGACCTCGAAATGGGTCAAATGGTTCTTGGGTGACCTAGGTTGTTAAACGTGTACGAGAACACACTAAACTTGTGATTTTAAAGTGTTTAAGACCATATTTGGCAAGTATTAGGGTTAAGGGCGCAAATGGGTCGGAATTTCACCTTGGGTCAAAATGGCACTAGAATGGGGAGTAAGTTGGTTGACCAACTTCAGTTGTGATTGATTATGTGCTAAATGTACTAGGTACGTTACATTGAAGTTGCAAGCTTGATTATCTTTCGCAAAAGACTCTAAGGTGAGTGGAGTAATTATACGTATGTGTATATGGCGTGTTTATTTGTGGGTGTTATGGCATGAACCATCGAGCCGGTAGTGCCATAGCATGTGTACGATAAGATGTGAACCACGAGCCGGTAGCATCAAGTGTGAACCACGAGCCGGTAGCACTATAAACTAAGATGTGAACCACGAGCCAGTAGCATCGAGTGTGAACCACGAGCCGGTAGCACTATAAACTAAGATGTGAACCACGAGCCGGTAGCATCGAGTGTGAACCACGAGCCGGTAGCACTATAAAAGAGTATGACTCAATTGCGTATGGTGTGAACCACGAGCCGGTAGCACCATAGCGTTTATGGTTAACCATATTGAGATTGTTGATTGTTAGCATAATTATATATATATTGAGTTGAGTGTATGCTAATGAGGTTTTATGATAACGTACGACTTGTTAGTATTACGGGTTTGCTGACATGATATTTGAGTTACAAGTTCGTATGAGGTATTTGATGAATGTGATTACAAATAGATGAGTTATATATATGTATGTGTAATTATTGCATTCACTAAGCTTTAGCTTACCCTCTCGTTGTTTACCTTTTTAGGCTCCGGCGTGGACAAGGGCAAAGGTATACGGTTGGATTAGTGGTTTCCCGCTCGCTTTGATAGAGGATGCTTTTGGGTTATTAGCTTTTGAAGTTCGTCCGAGATTTAGGTAGTTTAACCCCAAACACCATGCTCTAGTGTCATTTGGAAATTAAACTTGTAGTGGTCGAAACTTGTATTTTTAATCGAAACGCGCATTTCGGGCCGTTGTGGGCCCGATGATGTAAAACTTGTTTTGTTGATGGAAAACCTCTTATTTTATTATATTGTGTTATGTTGTGAAAGGGGTTTCGTTTAAAAGTGCCGGGAAGCGGGATTTTCGCTCACGTGAGTTGGACCTGGGGGACAGCAGCTTTCAGGCAATCTGGACACCGTCCAGATATGCTGGACGCCGTTCCGGTCTTAAGTGCTGGACACCGTCCAGAAATCTGGACGCCGTCCAGTTGTACTACATCAGCATTTTTTTTTGGTACACATTTTGGTGAATTGAAGTCGGGTCGTTACAAGTGGTATCAGAGCATGGTCTAAGGGATTTAGGCGACTTGAGATAGGTGCCTAGACTTAGACTTTAGTGTGTACGCGTTTTATGCGGAACTTATAGGATTTTGGGTCGGAACGGGAATTGTAAGTGCTAGTGTTTAGGTGGATTAACCTTGCACTGATTGTTTTGTGTTGTTTAAGCAATCATCAAGCGAGACAGACGTTGTACTAGCAAGTTAATGCGACGTACTCGTGTAACAACGATTAGCTACCGTTGTTTTGGGTTCAAATCGTGTCAAACAAGCGATGTACGACGATTGTTGAGCAAGATGGGGTAGTGGGGCGTATATGCATATACATATGTGTTAAGTCCTTTTCATTTCGATGCTTAATTTACTTCGTCTTATAGAATGAAGATGAGAAATGGACACGACACCAATGACGGAAGTACGAGTGAGGACGTTGAACTCACGACCAAGGTTGAGGCCATCTTTAAAAGGCTAAAGAAGGATTTTCTTGACGATGTCCGAAAGGTCTTCCAAGAGTCGGTTGATGGATAAGTGACCGAAATGATCAATGAACGAATGAAAGCCGCAATAGAGGAGGCTTTAGAAGCTAGAAACATATATCCTCGAGGCGAAGGGGGTGAAGGAAATTGTGGGGGTGGAAGGCGTGACTTCCACTACAAAAATTTCAAGGATACTCAACCTCCAATGTTTAATGGGGTGAGGGATCCATTAAAAAGCACTTGTTGGATTTCCGATATCGAGGGGGCGTTCTGTACCGCGGAGTGTCCTCCCGAGAAGAAGACGAGGTATGGGTCTAGCATGTTGCGCGAAGAGGGCAAGTTGTGGTGGGACGATAAAATCAAATTATATGGTGAAGAGCAATGCATGTGCTTGACATGGTAGGAGTTTAAGAAGGAATTTTTCCAAGAATACCGAACTTCTTTCGATCTTGATAAAATCCGGGACGAGTTGCACAATTTGCGACAAGGTTCAATGGACTTGGTTTCTCTCAAGTCTACCTTCTTGGCAAAGACTCGTTTTTTTCCAGAGTATGTTGGTGATGATCACAAGTTGATGCTAGATTTCTACCGTACTTTAGGTGATGAGTTGAAGGGTAAGATTAGTCGGGGAAAGGCTAAGTCTTTTGAAGATTTATACGAATTGGCTAGGGGTTTTGAGCCGGAGGTTCCAAGAAAAAGCAATTTCACTTTTTCAAAGAGAAAGTTTGAAGGTTCGAGTTATTCAAAATTTTCCAATAAAAAGAACAAGAAAGGCTCCGAAAGCGTTAATAGTGTGAAGAAGGGTGCTTTCGGGGGTTTCGGACCCACGTGTTATAATTGTAATCAAAGAGGGCACATAGCCCGTGATTGTACCAAGACGTCGACCAAGCTTACTTGTTATAATTGTGGTAAAGAGGGACACAAGAGGTCGGAATGTCCCGAGTTGAATAATGATCATGTGAAGAAGTTGGAGAGAGCGGCAGGTACGGCTAGGGGTCGTAATTACTTGATGACCAATGATGAGGCCAAGCAATCCAACGAAGTTGTCTCAGGTACTTTTATGGTTAACTCAAATCCGACAAGGATTCTATTTGATAGCGGTGCAAATTTGTCTTTTGTATCTCCAAAATTTGTGCCTAGGCTTAATAGACCGTTAGCTAAGTTAAGTCGTCCGGTAGAAGTAGAAATAGCGGACGGCAAGACGGTGCTAATGGTTGATGTGTGTAAAAATTGTGATGTCGTTTTTGGTGCCAAAAACTTTAAGATTGATCTTATCCCGATGACTTTGGGTGATTTCGATATCGTTGTTGGTATGGATTGGCTCGATCATCATAGAGCCGATATTTCATGCCATGAAAAATTTATTCGTGTGAAGACCCCAATTGGGGGAGAGTTAATTATTCACGGTGATAAGCGTAGAAGACTTGTGCCGATATGCACTTTTGCACGGGCACGTAGTTTCCTTGATAGAGGTGGCATGGCTTTTCTTGCCCATGTTGTTGATACTCGTGATGAGCCACCACCCATTCGTAAAATTCCTGTGGTTAGTGAATTCGAAGACATTTTTCGGGATGAGTTACAGGGTGTTTCGGCGGAAAGACAAGTTGAATTTCGCATTGAGTTGGTTCCGGGAGCTACTCCCATTGCTAAAACTCCTTATCATTTAGCGCCGACGGAAATGCAAAAATTGTTAAATCAAACCCAAGAGCTACTTGAAAAGGGTTTTATCCGACCGAGTGCTTCGCCATGGGGCGCTCCGGTTTTATTTGTGAAAAAGAAGGATGGTAGTATGCGGATGTGCATCGATTATAGGGAGTTGAATAAAGTGACGATCAAGAATCGCTATCCATTGCCTAGGATTGACGATTTGTTTGACCAACTCCAAGGTGCAACGTATTTCTCTAAAATCGACCTACGGTTCGGCTATCACCAAATGCGGGTCCGCGAAGAAGATATCGGGAAGACGGCTTTTCGAACGCGTTATGGGCATTTTGAGTTTGTAGTTATGCCTTTTGGTCTTACGATTGCATCGGCGGCATTCATGGATCTTATGAACCGAGTGTGGCAACCTATGTTGGACAAGTCGGTAATTGTGTTCATTGACGACATACTTGTTTATTCAAAGAGTATGAAGGAACATGAACATCATTTGCGGGATGTATTGAAGACGTTACGAGAGGAGAAGTTGTACGCAAAGTTCTACAAATGTGAATTTTGGCTAAGGGAAGTTCAATTCCTTGGTCATATTGTGAACAAGGATGGTATTCAAGTAGATCCGGGGAAGATTGAGACGGTAAAGTGTTGGGGACGACCGACTACGACTATGGAAATCCGAAGTTTTCTCGGGTTGGCCGGTTATTATCGTCGGTTTATCCAAGACTTTTCCAAGATTGCTTCTTCGTTGACTAAATTGACGAGGAAGAACGCGAGATTTATTTGGGAGAACGAGCAAGAAATTGCTTTTCAATTGTTAAAAGAAAAGTTGTGTCAAGCTCCGGTGTTAGTGTTGCCAGAAGGGGTAGAAAACATGACGGTTTATTATGACGCGTCTTTAAATGGGCTCGGGTGTGTTCTAATGCAAAGAGGTAAAGTCATCGCTTACGCCTCTCGACAATTAGAGGAACACGAAACAAGATATCCGACTCATGATCTTGAGTTGGCAGCGATTGTGCATACGTTGAAAATTTGGCGCCATTACTTGTATGGTGTCAAGAGTACGATTTATGCGGATCATAAGAGTTTGAAACATCTCTTTAATCAACGAGATTTGAATTATCGTCAACGTAGGTGGATGGATGTGGTAAAAGACTATGATTGTGAGATACTTTATCATCCGGGCAAGGCGAATGTGGTCGCGGATGCGTTAATTCGAAAGAGTCATCATCCGGCGTTACGATTGGGATTGTTACGTATGATTATTACTAATGATTTTCTTGAAAAACTTGGTGTGATTCAAATAGAGGCTTACGTTCACAACAAGCATGCGGAACGAATAGTGGGGCAATCGGAGTTCATTATTATGGGCTCGCGTGGTTTGTTGTCTTTTCAAGGAAGAGTGTGGGTGCCTAAGATGGGGGATTATCGACGAGTGCTACTTGATGAAGCACATAAGTCAAAGTATTCCATTCATCCGGGCACAACAAAAATGTATCTTGATTTAAGGAAGGAGTATTGGTGGCCGGGCATGAAACGTGATGTTGTTAAGTATGTTGAGCAATGCGTCACGTGTTTACAAGTTAAAGCTGAACACCAAAAGCCGTATGGTAAGTTACAACCGTTAGAAATTCCGAAGTGGAAATGGGAGCACATTACCATGGATTTTATCACAAAGTTACCAAAGACGGCGAGAACCCAATTTGATTTAATTTGGGTGATAGTTGACCGATTGACAAAAAGTGCTTTGTTTCTTCCCATTCGGGAAGCGATATCGTCGAAGGCCTTGGCTAAGTTGTTTATCAAGGAAGTGGTCGCTCGACATGGGGTTCCTATATCTATTATTTCGGATCGAGATACCCGTTTTACATCTCGGTTTTGGGAAAAGTTTCATGAAGATATGGATACACAATTAAAATTGAGCACGACGTATCATCCTCAAACGGACGGTTAAACCGAACGTACGAATCAAACGTTAGAGCATATGTTACGGGTGTGTATTATTGATTTCGGTGGTAGTTGGGACGAGCACTTACCTTTGGTGGAATTCTTGTACAATAATAGTTATCATACTAGTATCGGGATGCCCCCGTATGAGATGCTTTATGGGCGAAGATGTCGAACTCCAATTTGTTGGGGTGAAGTGGGACAAAAGGAAATCAGGAGTACATATTTGGTTTTAGAGACGAATAGCAAGATTGATGTGATTCGGGATCATTTGAAAAAGGCGCAAGATAGACAAAAGTCATATGCCGATAAAAGTAGGCGAATGATCGAATTCCAAGAGGGCGACATGGTGATTCTTAAGGTTTTGCCATGGAAAGGTATTATCCGATTTCGAAAATGGGAAAAGTTAGCTCCTCGGTTTATTGGCCCTTTTAAAGTTTTAGCTCGTATTGGCGAAGTTGCATACCGTTTGGAATTACCCTAGGAACTTGCGGGGATCCATAATACATTTCATGTTTCCCATCTCCGTAAGTGTCTTGCGGATGATTCTTCATGGGTGTCATTAGATAAAATTGAGCTAAACAATAAGTTAGAGTATGTTGAGGAGCCGATTGCTATACTTGACAAAAAAGTGAAAAGATTGGAAATAAAGAGGTGAGAACTTATAAGGTTCAATGACGTCGAAGTATAGGTTCCGAGTTCACTTGGGAGCCCGAAGAGTTTGTTTTGGTCTATCTTCCTGCTTGCCATGCGGCGTTGATTGCGAGGGCGCAATCCGGTTCAAGTGGGGGAGAGTTGTAAGATCCAGTTTTTATCAGTTATGTTGGACGACGTCCAAAAGGGCTGGACGCCGTCCCGTTTTGAAGGGCTGGATGCCATCCAGAAATCTGGATGCCGTCCAGATGGCCTGACGAGCCAGCTTTGGTATTTTTGTTATTTAAAAAGGAGTAGTTTGGTAATTTCACTTTGTGGATGACTTTAAGGCCCTAGATTAGTTTTGGTGAGCCTCATTACTCCTTTTCCATCTACTTTATCATCTTCTATTAAATCCTAGAGAGAGAGGAGGTTCTAGAGTGAGAGAGCTCCATTAAAGGAAGAAAGAGATTGAATCGAGTCTTGGTGCGAGTTCTAAAGTTGTTCATCTAGTCGCTAACTACGTGGTGATTGTGTTGGTAAGTTATAAAATCTAATTTCTCTACTTAAATTGTGTCAAGGGTTAGGGTTTGGGTTAGTGTTGCACTTAAAACTCACTTGTTAGTGATTTAGGGGTTTTGGGTAAGTTTGGGTCATGAAGACCCAAAAGATGACTAACCTAGGGTTTTGAAAAGTTAATGTGTGTAAATGGGTCTTAAAGGCTTATTAAATCGCTAGCACATTTGTAGTTAATTTTAGTGGGTGTCATTTGGGTTGTGGGTGACCCAAATGGGCGTGTTAACCTCGAAATGGGTCAAATGGGTCTTGGGCGACTTAGGTTGTTAAACTTGTACGAGAACACACTAAACTTATGATTTTAAAGTGTTTAAGACCATATTTGGCAAGTATTAGGGTTAAGGGCGAAAATGGGTCGGAATTTCACCTTGGGTCAAAATGACACTAGAATGGGGAGTAAGTTGGTTGACCAACTTGAGTTGTGATTGATTATGTGCTAAATGTACTAGGTACATTACATTGAAGTTGCAAGCTCGGTTATCTTTCACAAAAGACTCTAAGGTGAGTGGAGTAATTATACGTATGTGTATATGGCGTGTTTATTTGTGGTTGTTATGGCATGAACCATCGAGCCGATAGTGCCATAGCATGTGTACGATAAGATGTGAACCACGAGCCGGTAGCATCGAGTGTGAACCACGAGCCGGTAGCACAATAAACTAAGATGTGAACCACGAGCCGGTATCATCGAGTGTGAACCACGAGCCGGTAGCACTATAAACTAAGATGTGAACCACGAGCCGGTAGCATCGAGTGTGAACCACGAGCCGGTAGCACTATAAAAGAGTATGACTCAATTGCGTATGGTGTGAACCACGAGCCGGTAGCACCATAGCGTTTATGGTTAACCATATTGAGATTGTTGATTGTTAGCATAATTATATATATATATATATTAAGTTGAGTGTATGCTAATGCGGTTTTGTGATAACGTACGACTTGTTAGTATTACGGGTTTGATGACATGCTATTTGAGTTACAAGTTCGTATGAGGTATTTGATGAATGTGATTGCAAATAGATGGGTTATATATATGTATGTGTAATTATTGCATTCACTAAGCTTTAGCTTACCCTCTCGTTGTTTACCTTTTTAGGCTCTGGCATGGACAAGGGTAAAGGTATACGGTTGGATTAGTGGTTTCCTGCTCGCTTTGATAGGGGATGCTTTTGGGTTATTAGCTTTTGAAGTTCAGCCGAGATTTGGGTAGTTTAACCCCAAACACCATGCTCTAGTGTCGTTTGGAAATTAAACTTGTAGTGGTCGAAACTTGTATTTTTAATCGAAACGCGCATTTCGGGCTGTTGTGGGCTCGATGATGTAAAACTTGTTTTGTTAATGGAAAACCTCTTATTTTATTATATTGTGTTATGTTGTGAAAGGGGTTTTGTTTAAAAGTGTCGGGAAGCGGGATTTCCGCTCACGTGAGTTGGACCTGGGGGACAGCAGCTTCCTGGCAATCTGGTGTGAAGACCCGTCCTAATCCATCCGGACGAAGTCCATATCGATTACAAACGATTCACAACAGTTGATTACATCGCGAGGTAATTGACCTCTATATGATACATTTTACAAACATTGCATTCGTTTTTCAAAGACAAACTTTCGTTACATCGACAGTTGACAGGCATATATAGCATTTCATAATATATCCAAATATAATTGACTTAATAATCATCTTGATGAACTCAAAGACTCGAATGCAACGTCTTTTGAAATATGTCATGAATGACTCCAAGTAATATATCTAATATGAGCAAATGCACAGCGGAAGATTTCTTTCGTACCTGAGAACAAACATGCTTTCAAGTGTCAACCAAAAGGTTGGTGAGTTCATTAGTTTAACATAAATAATCATTTCATAAGTTTAATAGACCACAAGATTTCATATTTCCATTTCTCATAAACATACGTCCCATGCATAGAGACAAAAATATTATTCATATGGATTGAACACCTGGTAACCGACATTCACAATATACATATAAGAATATCCCCATCATTCCGGGATCCTCCTTCGGACATGATATAAATTTCGAAGTACTAAAGCATCCGGTACTTTGGATGGGGCTTGTTGGGCCCGATAGATCTATCTTTAGGAGTCGCGTCAATTAGGGTGTCTGTTCCCTAATTCTTAGATTACCAGACTTAATAAAAAGGGGCATATTTGATTTCGATAATTCAATCATATAATGTAGTTTCAATTACTTGTGTCTATTTCGTAAAACATTTATAAAAATTGCGCATGTATTCTCAGCCCAAAAATATAAAGGGTAAAAAGGCAAATGAAACTCACAATATTGTATTTTGTAGTAAAAATACATATGACGAAACTGAACAATGCAGGGTTGGCCTCGGATTCACGAACCTATATCATTGGTATATATATTAATACACATAATCGTAATCGAACAAATTTATTTATTATATCTTAAATTATATATTATATATTTAATTTGTGTATATATTCCAAAATGATTAATATCTATATTAATATATATTTGGTTAGTATTATATTAAAATACTTAAGTTGTTATATATGATTATTTATATATAAAAAAATGTTCATATGATTATTAAATACTTATTTGTAATATTACTAAAAGTATATTTTATATACAAAATATTTATTTGGTAACATAAGATCAATAATAGTAATAAAAGTCGTTTTTGATTATGATGATAATATAATACTAATAATAATAACTAATACTTATTTATGACTGCAGATTTTATAACTTAAGCTCATAGTCGTATCCATAATTGTATATGTATTCTTTTAATTATAACCAATTTTCATAATTTTTATCATATCATTTTTATTATAATTTTCGTAACACGAATATTGTTTAACATGCTCATAATCATATTAATGATGATGATCATAATAATAATAGTTAATATTAATGATGATACTTATAACAATATTAATGATAAATATGATATTAATAATTATAAGTATATTGATAACACTAATATTTATAAAATGATAACAATCCTTATATTAATGGTAACATTAATATATATTTTTTTATTATTTTCCTATAATAATAATAATAATGATAACCATAATTATAATTATAATCATAATGATAATATAAATTATAATACTTGTTTTATTAATAATAATAATAATAATAATACTTATAATAATAATAATGTTAATGATAATACTATTAATTTAATTAAGGATGGTATTAATCATACTTCTATATTTTTAGGAGTAATACTAACTAGCATAATAATAATAACAATAAATATTAATAATAACAATAATAATAAAAACTTTAAAATTAAAGACTACCTTTAAATGCTATTCCAAAAAAAATATGCCCATTACCAGAATCGAACCCTCGATCACTCGCTACCACACAAACAGCCTTAACCGATGGGCCGTTGCCCTTTTTCTGTTTTATAACCCAATCCTAATATCTATAACTCGTATTATACATCTCCCTTTACCACTTCTTCTTCCTCAAAAGTTTTAATCGGCCAGAAGACTCAAATCAACACAAAATCGATTTTTCTACTTCAAATAATCATAACTAATATATATCAAAGTATTTGTTAATTTAAAACGAAGCAAAAGCAGGAAAAAAAAATGAAAGAGTGCTCTGCTTAACCGTCACTGCTATATACAAAATAAATAAATTGAATTTTGAGTTTGAGAGTGTTTTAGCTCATGAAATCTAAATGAAATACGTTTTAAAATCTTCCTAGAATCTTTCTCCATAATCAATTGAAACAGAAACATAAAGACGAGTTTGAATTTCAAGAAGAACTAAAAGGTTGACTTTTAAACCTTAAACTTTGACTCCAAAATTGATGCTTGATAAGAAGAATTGGAATACCAAATTTTGCAGAAAGTTTTCTTTAAAGATTCCTAACAACTTCTCATTTATAGATTTTGATAACTCATTCGAATTCGAGCTTCTAATTAAACAGGTCGTGAAAGAAAAAAAAAAAAAAATAAACGGTTTATGCTTTCTTGTTTGCTCTTTTTTTTTTCTTTCTGTATAGCAGAGCAGCAGAGATTGCTGTAAGGGTTGATGAATAATCGAAGTGGCCAACAAAGATTACATAAATTTTGTTTTGTAAAAAAGGAAAAAGTCGCCAGTGGTTCACGGGTTGGGAAGAAAACAAAAAAAAAAAATCTGATAAAGGATATACTGAATCTGATACGCGATATATATATATATCTATATCTATATATTATAATTGATATTAACATTTAATAATTACCTTAATAATAATAATACTATTATTAATTAATAACACTATCAAACCCAATAATACTCATAATAATAAGAATAATGGTAAAAATAATAGAATACAATGATAATAATAATTTTAAGTAAAGATGATGGTTTTTAGTAATAATAATAATAATAATAATAATAATAACTTAAATTATAATTTTTACTACCAACTATAATAATAATGATATTGATAATAATAATCTTGATAAGGATGATAATAATAATACATAATCATTTGTAGTAACAAAAATTGTAGTCTTACAATTAATTACAATATGAATAATGATATCAACGATACTAATAATACTAATAATAATAGTAGTTATATAATTAATCAATTATATCAAATTTCATATTTATATATATATACAAAATAATAATAATAACACTGTTATTAATATTAGATACATAATCTGATAATAGTAATGAAAGTAATAATAATATTAGTAAAGGTAACAAATTAAATGCATTAAATTTCATATCTATATATTATCTATAATAGTATAAATAATACTGATATTAATTATTAATATTAATACTAGTATTAATAAAAATGAAAGTCATAATAATCTTATTATAACAACTATATTTTAATTTGTTAATAATAATATATTATTAATTATGTAATATTTAATAATCTTATAATATTTTATATGGTAACTCTTTTGATTCTTTATTATTTAATTTTATATAAATTATTATACATAGATCTCATATGTCTATATATATATATGTCTATATATATATATATATATATATATATATATATATATATATATATATATATATATATATATATATATATATATATATAAATTCATTTTAAATTAGACTTACTTATTTTGTATCCTATTTTACATATTAAATTCCAATGCTTAAATTATATTTTAAAATTTTAAATTAATATACATATACTTACATTTACATATATATTTATTTACAAACAATTGTTCGTGAATCGTCGGGAACAGTCGAAGGTCAATTTAATATATGAAACAGTTCAAACTTTTTGAGACTTAACATTACAGATTTTGCTTATCATGTCAAAATCATTTAAAGATTAAGTTTAAATTTGGTCAGAAATTCCCGGGTCATCACAGTACCTACCCGTTAAAGAAATTTCGTCCCGAAATTTGAGTGAGGTGGTCATGGCTAACTATAAAAATATTTTCATGACGAATATGAGTTGATAAATAGAGTTTTATCATCATTGAGTAATATGGATAAAACAATTTGATTATTTGAAGAGCACGAGTGAAGCTATTCACAAAAGAATGAAATGAGAAACAAAGATTTGTTTTTACTTTTGACGTAGTCAGGTCTGAATTCCGTAATTCAAGAGATTTAAAAGAAAATCCTGAAGATCTATAAGATCTAATTCTTCAGGATTTATGAAAATTAAGATCTCTTTAATTAAATATGGTGATCTGCCCCGATTACTACGTCTGATATTTCCTTTATAAATTTACCTTTTCCGTTCCATTTGTTTTCACCACTTCTATGCTCAATTCCCAAATTCAAAAGATTTATGAAAATGCTTAACCCTGTTCTGATCCTTGTTCTTATTCTAACTATCGCAATGATCATTCCTCTTTTCCAACTCCCACCTGAAGAATCTGTTTATTTTGATTATGCTCTAGGGATTATTGTATTTATAATCCTCCCGTGTCTTTATATTGCTATTCGTATTAATATCCACGGTTTGTAACTTCTGTGTTGTTATTGGGTTTTATATCTTCCCTTATATTTCAATGTTACTGCTTCTGTCTCCTATAATTATTGTCATCCACAGTTAATGCGCTCTCTTATTTGCTGCGATTTACACCCCCTTTCTATTTCGGAGCTTCATGCTTTTGTTTACTTTTCGCAAGTAACGGTCCAGAATTCATAGGTATGGAGTTTCGAATTATCATAATATACAAGGTAGACAGGAAAGATAGTTGCACGATTTGTTTTGTCAAATTACCTGAATCACTGAGAATTGAACTATCAAGAATATATTTTCTTGATATGTTCAGAAGTTAAGCAGGATGAAAGAGTTATGTAACATGGCACATGATGAAATTATAATCTGTGAATCATCATGTTCCATTTAGAAACTCAGCATGACTTACTGTAATATAATAACGTTGATTAAGTGTCATTATATTATACTATCTTAAGCATCAATTCCCAACATTACTTCAATAACATTCATATTTTAAGCTCGATAGTTTATAGGATATAGAAACTAACAGTTTCTATATGATGTAATACTGATAGCACGAATAGATTAATGATTTCAGATAAGAATAGTTATAAAAATATCTCCAGAAATATGGAGGATATTTATAATGAAAGATACGATAATATCTCGGAATATCTAAGATCAGAGGATGATAGAAACTATTGTCTGCAAGGGTTTAGAGTAAGGAGCAAGATATTCACTAAAGACTTTAGCAGACATTGAATCATTTGGATTCTTTGAAGTCAAACTTATTCTTTGTGATTTGTCCACGGCTTTCTTCATAGTTTCGCATAATCTGCTTTTCGGTACTAAATTTTCTATTGAATGTTTCCAATATAATGATAAACAGGAAGCACGAAGAGGTATATAATTTCGGACCAGAATATTCATGAAAATATCCTCAGAAATATCGAAGATATTGATGATGATATTTTAGAATTTCTAAGTTCGATGGTTGATGGAGAAAGATTTTTCCGCAAGATTTTAACATGACTTTGGAGCAAGATATTCTCTAAAGATTTCAACGGATCCAGAATTACCTGAATCCTTTGAATATAGGATTTAGTCCTTGTATTTGTCCTTGGTCTCCTTCATGGGTAGCTGAATCTGTTTTTCAATATCCAATTTTCTATCGAGCGTTCCTAACACTCCTTTCTTTATCATCAACTTTTGGTCGTTTAGACCATCTACCATTTTTCTGTTTCCTCTGCATTTAATACTATGATATCTGAATCATCAGTTATTAATCCAAGGTGGTTTCAGGAAAATTGTGTGTTTTTTTTAGATGATTAAACGCTGATGGTAATATGGTAGAATATGAAAGGTTCCCTGGTAACAATAAAAGAGCACTCGTATATATCAACGTTATAATAAGGTTGTTTCGTACAAAAAGTCAAAGTTGTCTTGCTGGAGCTGTGACAAAACTGGCTGTCTCGAACAGCAGGTGCAAAGTTATTTTCGGTAATAATAACGCTAAAGGAATTAGCACAGCTACGTGTTAAACGTTTACTCAGGTTCCGAGTGTTTTCAGGTGCATAACTATATGCATCGATTGAGGTGTTTTCAAGAATTACGAAAGGTTTGGACACAGATTGTAATCGTCAAGATACAAATGAGGTTTTAGGGTGAAATCAAGTGGAAAACTTGAAGAATTGTTTAGTTTCATATATTATAATCAATATTTTAATTCATTTTAATTGTCCAATATTATTAGTCTACAGTCGATAGTCCCCGGTTAACAGTCTAATAATTTATATATAGTTTAATATATAATATTCGAATTAATTAATAAATATCGTGACCCGTGTACATGTCTCAGACTCGATCACAAATCAAAGTATATATATTATTTGAGAATCTACCTTAACCCTGTATAGAGAACTCGATCATTACTGCATATAGAGTGTCTATGATGATTCCAAATAATATATATAGATGCGTCGATATGATATGTCAAAACCTTGTATACGTGTCCCGATATTTAATGTGCGTAAAATAAATAACAGAAATTAAATGATGATAAATAAAGTGCGTAAAGTAAATAACAGAAATTAAATGACGATAAATAAAATTGCGAGAATGTAAATTGCGATAAATAAACTGCGATAAATAAATTACGATTATTAAATGGTAATACGGAATTAACAGTTAGCTAGGAACAGTTAGCTAGGATTTTGTTAGCGTGGATTCTTTATAGAATTTCATATTGTTAATTAATCTGTTTCTAATCAATTTTTATTGTGTCCATTATTTCTTCATTATGCCACTTGTTAGATTCTGATAGGTCAAAATCCAAATATGTAATTGGATGAATATGGTTATTCTGTGGTGAACGGATTTGTATATCGGTGGATGTAAGTAGGATAGTATATGACTGTTGAAATAGATTCGAAGAACGTACAATGTAACTTATTAATGTGAAATTTAAATAGTCCTCGGGTATTACCTACCCGTTAAAACATTTTCACCATTAACAGTTTGTACAAGAGAATTTTTAATTACAATCCTTATGAAAACATATATACATATATATTTTCTTCAGATGTATTCATGGATTTAATGAGTTAATATGATATTAAACTCATTTGCTTTTCGGTTGGAACTAGAATAAATAATCTCTAAAACTTTAGAGATTACATATTCGACATGTCGAACGAAGATCATACTCAAAGTACAGATGATGATATTGAAGCATGGATTGTTGATGGTACTGGTGCTGTTATTGATTATACTGTTGGTGCCGGTGATGTTGTTGAAGCTGGTACATTTTGCACCATATTCTACGAATTGATTATTCGAGCACGAAGTTCGTTGACTTATTACTCCAAGATGATTGTCGGTCGGAACGAGCGGATGAATAAGTTTCAGAATTGTGGATAGAATATAATGTTGTTGAGTTACCCCAGAAATGAGACTGAAAATGGTGTCTCGAACAGGTTCGCCGGTAAACGCTTCAGGTTCATTGTCAAGAGGTGAATTCGGTTGGTGGAAGAGATTGCCTTCTGCGCGTTTCCATTAATTAAGTCGACTACGAACCCATCAGATAAATTGATAATGGCTGATTGGTTGATTGGTTGATTCATGCCGATGACGCTGTTTTCGGAGCTTAGGTGAACATCTATGTCGGAATAGCTATCGGAATAACTACCGGAATAGCTATCGGAATCTGAGGCACTCGAACTGGTTGTAGTATTCATCTCGTACGATCAGATGAAGGATTTTCGATAAGAAATAGATTATAGGATGTATATTAGTACCCTGCAATACATAATTTACATATGCATATATAATACTAAAATCCCATAAGTTACGGAGGAATCTACGGAATATGTAAGGCAAAGTTTACAGTAACATATACGCAAAGATATAAATTAGCAGATACGTTAAGATATGAATTTTTGTCTATACACTAATCATGCAATCCAGGCAGTAAGATATGTCTAGATTAAGAATGATAAGCAAGTAATTTCCTAAGGATGATAAGCGGATGATTTTCGACACGAAATGATAAGCAAAACTTTTGACATGGAGACCAGGTTCAAGCCCTGACTTATTAATATCACCTAACAACTACTAGGTCGAAGTCCAGACTCACTAATGCATCCTAATGACTTATCAGTTAGACACACTAATGCAGACCCGGTTCGTTAAGACCACCACTCTGATACCAACTGTGAAGACCCGTCCTAATCCATCCGGACGAAGTCCATATCGATTACAAACGATTCACAACAGTTGATTACATCGCGAGGTAATTGACCTCTATATGATACATTTTACAAACATTGCATTCATTTTTCAAAGACAAACTTTCGTTACATCGACAGTTGACAGGCATGTATAACATTTCATAATATATCCAAATATAATTGACTTAATAATCATCTTGATGAACTCAAAGACTCGAATGCAACATCTTTTGAAATATGTCATGAATGACTCCAAGTAATATCTCTAATATGAGCAAATGCACAGCGGAAGATTTCTTTCGTACCTGAGAATAAACATGTTTTCAAGTGTCAACCAAAAGGTTGGTGAGTTCATTAGTTTAACATAAATAATCATTTCATAAGTTTAATAGACCACAAGATTTCATATTTCCATTTCTCATAAACATACGTCCCGTGCATAGAGACAAAAATATCATTCATATGGATTGAACACCTGGTAACCGACATTCACAATATACATATAAGAATATCCCCATCATTCCGGGATCCTCCTTCGGACATGATATAAATTTTGAAGTACTAAAGCATCCGGTACTTTGGATGGGGCTTCTTGGGCCCGATAGATCTATCTTTAGGATTCGCGTCAATTAGGGTGTCTGTTCCCTAATTCTTAGATTACCAGACTTAATAAAAAGGGGCATATTCGATTTCGATAATTCAACCATATAATGTAGTTTCAATTACTTGTGTCTATTTCGTAAAATATTTATAAAAATTGCGCATGTATTCTCAGCCCAAAAATATAAAGGGTAAAAAGGCAAATGAAACTCACAATATTGTATTTTGTAGTAAAAATACATATGACGAAACTGAACAATGCAGGGTTGGCCTCGAATTCACGAACCTATATCATTCGTATATATATTAATACACATAATCGTAATCGAATAAATTTATTTATTATATCTTAAATTATATATTATATATTTAATTTGTGTATATATTCCAAAATGATTAATATCTATATTAATATATATTTGGTTAGTATTATATTAAAATACTTAAGTTGCTATATATGATTATTTATATATAAAAAATGTTCATATGATTATTAAATACTTATATGTAATATTACTAAAAGTATATTTTATATACAAAATATTTATTTGGTAACATAATATCAATAATAGTAATAAAAGTCGTTTTTGATTATGATGATAATATACTACTAATAATAATAACTAATACTTATTTATGACTGCAGGTTTTATAACTTAAGCTCATAGTCGTATCCATAATTGTATATGTATTCTTTTAATTATAACCAATTTTCATAATTTTTATCATATCATTTTTATTATAATTTTCGTAACACGAATATTGTTTAACATGCTCATAATCATATTAATGATGATGATCATAATAATAATAGTGAATATTAATGATGATACTTATAACAATATTAATGATAAATATGATATTAATAATTATAAGTATATTGATAACACTAATATTTATAAAATGATAACAATCCTTATATTAATGGTAATATTAATATATTTTTTTTATTATTTTCCTATAATAATAATAATAATGATAACCATAATTATAATTATAATCATAATGATAATATAAATTATAATACTTGTTTTATTAATAATAATAATAATAATACTTATAATAATAATAATGTTAATGATAATACTATTAATTTAATTAAGGATGGTATTAATCATACTTCTATATTTTTAGGAGTAATACTAACTAGCATAATAATAATAACAATAAATATTAATAATAACAATAATAATAAAAACTTTAAAATTAAAGACTACCTTTAAATGCTATTCCAAAAAAAATATGCCCATTACCAGAATCGAACCCTCGATCACTCGCTACCACACAAACAGCCTTAACCGATGGGCTGTTGCCCTTTTTCTGTTTTATAACCCAATCCTAATATCTATAACTCGTATTATACATCTCCCTTTACACCTTCTTCTTCCTCAAAAGTTTTAATCGGCCAGAAGACTCAAATCAACACAAAATTGATTTTTCTACTTCAAATAATCATAACTAATATATATCAAAGTATTTGTTAATTTAAAACGAAGCAAAAATAGGAAAAAAATGAAAGAGTGCTCTGCTTAACCGTCGCTGCTATATACAAAATAAATAAATTGAATTTTGAGTTTGAGAGTGTTTTAGCTCATGAAATCTAAATGAAATACATTTTAAAATCTTCCTAGAATCTTTCTCCATAATCAATTGAAACAGAAACATAAAGACGAGTTTGAATTTGAAGAAGAACGAAAAGGTTGACTTTTAAACCTTAAACTTTGACTCCAAAATTGATGCTTGATAAGAAGAATTGGAATACCAAATTTTGCAGAAAGTTTTCTTTAAAGATTCCTAACAACTTCTCATTTATAGATTTAGATAACTCATTCGAATTCGAGCTTCTAATTAAACGGGTCGTGAAAGAAAAAAATAAATAAATAAACGGTTTTTGCTTTCTTGTTTGCTCTTTTTTTTCCCTTTCTGTATAGCAGAGCAGCAGAGATTGCTGTAAGGATTGATGAATAATCGAAGTGGCCAACAAAGATTACATAAATTTTGTTTTGTAAAAACGGAAAAAGTCGCCAGTGGTTCACGGGTTGGGAAGAAAACAAAAAAAAATCTGATAAAGGATATACTGAATCTGATACGCGATATATATATATATATATATATATATATATATATATATATATATATATATATATATATATATATATATATATATATATATATATATATATATATATATATATATATATCTATATCTATATATTATAATTGATATTAACATTTAATAATTACCTTAATAATAATAATACTATTATTAATTAATAACACTATCAAACCCAATAATACTCATAATAATAAGAATAATGGTAAAAATAATAGAATACAATGATAATAATAATTTTAAGTAAAGATGATGGTTTTTAGTAATAATAATAATAATAACTTAAATTATAATTTTTACTACCAACTATAATAATAATGATATTGATAATAATAATCTTGATAAGGATGATAATAATAATACATAATCATTTGTAGTAAAAAAAATTGTAGTCTTACAATTAATTACAATATGAATAATGATATCAACGATACTAATAATACTAATAATAATAGTAGTTATATAATAAATCAATTATATCAAATTTCATATTTATATATATATACAAAATAATAATAATAACACTGTTATTAATATTAGATACATAATCTGATAATAGTAATGAAAGTAATAATAATATTAGTAAAGGTAACAAATTAAATGCATTAAATTTCATATCTATATATTATCTATAATAGTATAACTAATACTGATATTAATTATTAATATTAATACTAGTATTAATAATAATTAAAGTCATAATAATCTTATTATAACAACTATATTTTAATTTGTTAATAATAATATATTATTAATTATGTAATATTTAATAATCTTATAATATTTTATATGGTAACTCTTTTGATTCTTTATTATTTAATTTTATATAAATTATTATACATAGATCTCATATATATATATATATATATATATATATATATATATATATATATATATATATATATATATATATATATATATATATATATATATATATATATATATAAATTCATTTTAAATTAGACTTACTTATTTTGTATCCTATTTTACATATAAAATTCCAATGCTTAAATTATATTTTAAAATTTTAAATTAATATACATATACTTACATTTACATATATTTATTTACAAACAATTGTTCGTGAATCGTCGGGAACAGTCGAAGGTCAATTTAATATATGAAACAGTTCAAACTTTTTGAGACTTAACATTACAGATTTTGCTTATCATGTAGAAATCATTTAAAGATTAAGTTTAAATTTGGTCGGAAATTCCCGGGTCATCACATCTGGACGCCGTCCAGATATGCTGGACACCGTCCCGGTCATAAGTGTTGGACGCCATCCAGAAATCTGGACACCGTCCAGTTGTACTACATCAATTTTTTTTTTTGGTACACGTTTTGGTGAATTGAAGTCGGGTCGTTACAAATAATAATAATAATGATAATAATAATAATAATAATAATAATAATAATAATAATAATAATATAAATGTTAATTTTAAAATGATAATTTTAATAAAGATAATAACTTTACTAAAAATGTTAAGTTTTTAAAAAAAATGATAGGTTTAATAAAAATGATAACTTTGATCATTTTAGTTATAATGATACTTTTAATAGAAATGATAATAATAACAATTATATTAATAATACAACTAATAATACTAAAAATAATAATAATAATAACATTAATAATAGTAGTAATAATAATTACCCATTTTGAAGTCCATTAAGATAAATGACTAGTCCAAGTTGCTTAGCCCAAAGAAAGTAATCAGACTTAGCAAAAGCCTGATCCAACATCTTAATTCGGCCCAAGAATAATTAATCAAGCCCAGTGACTCTTGACCCAACTTGTGCAGGTATTTGTAAAAAAAATATATATATAAAGTGCAGCAGCCTAGGTTCGAACTCAGGACCCCTCGTTTAACTAACAACACTCCACACCACTTCTCTATTATTGCTTATCTAAATACATTCCCAACTTAAATTTATATAACTAATATTTCTGTTTGTTTTTCTTATCTTACAAACCCAATTATCATCATCATCATCATCCAACAAGTAATCTCATCGTCATCATAACATCATCTATCATCATCACAGGAAAACGAAACATCACAAGATCATCATCGACATTATTGGCTATTCTTCATCCCCTTCACTCCATCATATCCATCATCATCGTTCGTCCTAGTTTATCATCATCAACATCTATCTTAACTTCATCATTATAACTCTTATAAAATCACGATTACTATATATCATTATTATTATTGTACCTTCGTAATTATCATTTATTCGTGTATCCTCACCACAGTCATCGTTAAAAAATAGAAAAAGAACACAACACAGTAGCAGTTTCGTGGCTAAAAGAGATAGAATTATGGCAGTACTATTCATTATCTTCATCCTTTCGATTATCTACAATAGCAGGAGATGGGTTTTAGGTGGTAACGAGTGGTGTTCAAATGGATAGGAATAGCAGCTGTGGGTGACAGTTTGTGACTGCAAAAATAGTAGAAAAATTCGAGTTGAACACGTACAAATAGCAGCAGCACTAGATAATTAGGAGTTGAAGGTGGTGGTGGTATATGGTGGGTTAAGGAACGAAGCAATATTATGGTGATGATTATGGTGATCGGAGGTTGTGGGTCGTGGGTGTTGAAGTCGATCACCCACAAGTATAGGTAGTTATTTGTGTAATAAATAAAAAGCAAGAAGGGTTGTTGTTTGGTATTCATCGAATAGAAAAAGGAAACCGAAATGAATGGTGATGGTTAATTCAAGGTAGTTATTTATGGAGGTGATGGTGGCTGTTCAACGGTTGCAGAGGGTGGCCAGTGAGAGTGATGGCATGTGGTTGAGGTGATGATCTCTCCCCTCCCTTCGATACACACGCATAGATATATATATATATATATATATATATATATATATATATATATATATATATATATATATATAATATAAAATATATAATATTAATAATAATTATATTATAATAATTAAACGTAAATCATTGAATACAGTAAACAATAATATAGATGGAGTCTTCTGCCGACACTTTCAACTGGATATAATATCGTGTCCATTGCTAAACAGTTAATACATAAAAGTGTCCCTAAAAATTCCAAATTTTTAGATTAAATATATTTAAATATTTCACTCATTAACTGTTTGAAACCTGATCAAAAAAGTTCGATAATTATTTATTTTCTGTTCCAATTTATATGTACGGAGTACTAATATTTAAACTTAAAAAGGTAAAAATATTTTTAACAAATCTAACATCTTCGTAATCGATTTACAGTTCAACTTTTATTTTAGTCCTTCATGAACATGTAATATATCTATATTAAAACTAACGAAACGTCAACCGAGTGTTACTGACGTTTACTAATAAGGCTCGAAATCATTCATTTTCAATATACACATTCTATATATATATATATATATATATATATATATATATATATATATATATATATATATATATATATATATATATATATATATATATATCAAATCTTAATTAACAAGTTTAAGTAAATAAATATATTAATTATATTCTTTTAAACAACTAAATATAATATTATATATTTACACGTAATATTTTTATATATATTATTATATATATATATATATATTTAAATATATATGTAATTATTTACAAATAGTTGTTCGTGAATCGTCGGGAATGGTCGAAGGTCAATTGAATATATGAAACAGTTCAAACTTTTTAAGACTCAACATTAAGACTTTGCTTATCGTGTCGAAATCATATAAAGATCAAGTTTAAATTTGGTCGGAAATTTTCAGGTCGTCACAGTTAGGTACGTTGCCTTGAAGCTTGCGGAAGTATAAAACCGTCACCAAATCGTTAAGGTGAGTGGAATGATTATATGCATATGTATATAATGTATTTATTTGTATGCTATGGTAAAAGAGCCGGTAGTGCCATAGTATGTGCGATTGTGCTATGATGTAAACCAAAGAGCCGGTAGCATCATAGTACGTGTGTTATAGTGTGAACCAAAGAGCCGGTAGCACTACGGAATGAGTTGTTAGAGTGTGAACCAAAGAGCCGGTATTACTTTTACGCGAGTATAACTCGGGTTGTGATGTGAACCAAAGAGCCGGTAGCATCATAACCGATGCGTATGGTGTGAACCAAAGAGATGGTAGCACCTTGACGCGAGGATGTTTAACCATGGTTGTGTATTGTTTTGTAGCATATTGTATTATGTCGATTATATGTTATTGATTATGCTATTTGCGGTTTGTTGGAGATTATTAGCTTTGTACATGAGATGGTATGCTAATTGTATTGCTAGCGTGTATGCGGTATATGTGTAAGTGATTGCAAGTAGGTATATTATATATATATATATATATATATATATATATATATATATATATATATATATATATATATATATATATATATATATATATATATATAATTATTGCATTCACTAAGCTTTGCTTACCCTCTCGTTGTTTATCTTTTTATAGGCTCCGGCGGAGACAAGGGTAAGGGCGTTCGTATGGATTAGAGATCCCGCTTGTTTGTTAGGGGATGCTTTTGGATGTTATAGCCTTTGGAGTTGGACTGAGATTTGGGTAGTTTAACCCCCAAATACCATGCTCATAGTGTCGTTTAGAATTTAAACTAGTGTGGTCGAAACTCATATTTTTTGTACGAAACTCGTATTACGGCATATGTGGGTCCGGTTTCGTAAAACTTATTTTATTATTGAATCGTGTGAGTTTTAACTATTATAACATGTTGTGAAAAGCGTTTCGTCTAAATATGTCAGGAAGTGGGAGATCTTTATTTGAAAATTGTCAAAACCGGACAGAACTGAAATGGGCTTGTGCGCGCCGCGCACCCTAGGGTGCTGTGCGCCGCGCACCCCTCCTGTATAATTTTTTTTTTATATCGCGTATTCGGTTGGTTATTGGTTTGGGTTGTTACATAAACTATGACTTTGGTTTCGAGAGTTTTTCAGGTGCATGATTGTGGATAACATGTGGTTTGGATCATCATCTCGATTGTTTCTTAATTGAGGTATTTTCAAGAATCATGAAGGGTTTTAATGTAGATTGCAATGAATTTTGAATGATACAAAAATTGTTTTATGGTTTTAATGAATAGTAGTAATGTTCTAGCACAATTTTGAAGTCAAAGTATAGCTTTGAAAGATGTAGGAATCTAAAAGTGATGGTATCGGCTATATCTCGATTTGAATTCTGATCTGTTCAGAATATGTAACTGAATCTGGATGAGAATGGTTGTTCTGATTTCTTATGAAAGAGTGTATATCGTTGTGAAAGTAATGAGTATAATTGATGATTAAAATTTACTAATGTAACATATTAATTGTGAATTTCTATATCTCTTGGGTATTATCTACCCGTTAAAAGTTTCACAAGTTAATATCTTGTACAAGAGAATTTTATTACAGTCTTTATGAAGATATATGTATATTTTCTTTAGATGTAATACATATTTAATGAGTTAATATTAAATTAAACTCATTTGATTTTTGGCTGGAATTAGAAATGAATACTCTTTAAAGCTTTAGAATTTACGTAATCTTCGCGGATTATTTCTTCAACGTAAATAAAATCATGAATCAATACTTCATTATTCATTTTTATTGATATTTCTTCGGTGAATGATGTTGGTGCTCGTGGAATTCTTGCGAACTGCAAGATATGAATGATATTTTCTAGGAGGTTTCAAGTATATCGAAGATGAAAGTGTAAAATCAAACATATAATTGAATAATACACTTGGTTTATTATGCAATGGAATTCATTAAATTGGAACAGAGATTGTAGTTAACGATGGTTAAGTTGTTAACTAAGGATGTACATCATAGCATATTAGCAATATGAATTAACCGAGTAGTATCTACCCTTATTTAATTCATTCATAATAGCTTAATATGAAAAGATATACTATGGTTTCCAAAATTTATATATATAAGATATACATATAAATTCTTTAGTGGAAATGAGTTAATACTTCATAACTCGTTGATATGACATACTTGATGTTGATTAATGATATTGTTCACAGTGATTATAGATCTGGTGGAGCTTGTGATGTTGTAGGTGCTGCTGATGCTGAAGATGCTGACAGCGCCGACGGTGCTGGTGATGCTGACGGTACTGTTGATGCTGTTGGTAAAACAAGTCTAGCTTGTAAATCGTGCACCATTCCGGTCAGGGTTTCATTTCACTATTATTTCTATCCATTCATCTGATTTGCAGTTTGAATAGATAATCTCTAAGACTTTGGAGATTACATAGTTGCCGCAGAATGTTTCTTCAATGAAGTTATGAATCAATACTTCATCGTTTGTTGTTCTTGGTATTCCTTGGTATCTATAGGGCATATGAAATAGGTGCTTGTGACGACCCGGAAATTTCCGACCAAATTTAAACTTTAATCTTTATATTATTCTGACACGATAAGCAAAGTTTGTTAAGTTAAATCTCAAGAATTTTAAACTGTGTTCATACATTCATTATAACCTCGACCAAATTCCGACGATTCACGAACCGTTATATATAAATAGATATGTATATGTATATATATATTATAACTTGAGAATATTAATAAAGTATTAAACGTATAATACTTTACACGAACGTATTTGTTTCAATATGATTTTCGACGAAGTTAAAAAAAAATATATTAAATGATTTAATTATCAGAAATATTGAATTATGATTACAAGTCTCTGTTGAGAGGTCCACTATGATTTGAGAAAATCTATTCCTCTTAACGATATTCAGAATAATTTGTAAAGCTATTTATAAATAAAAACAAAAAGTGTCATTTACGAAAGTTAGACAAAAGTTAGTGGAGAATTAGTTTTCATAATATTCTATTAATCTATTTTCAAACGTACAAAGACGTTTTTAGTTTAAAAAGAACTTTATTATTAAAACATATATAACTTTTATAAATATCTAGAATCACTTTTGACAACTCATTACTTAACCAGTATAATAAATATAACGATATTTATATTTTATTTCATTAAATATATATAACGATTTAAATTAATATTATATATATTTATACGCGTATTATACATACATAGTTTTTATACTTTTACTATACTTTAACTTTACCTTTACTTTAATTTTACTTTACTTTAACTTTAATAATTTATACTTTAATAATTCACTTTAATAATTCATACTTTAATAATTCACTTTAATAATTCATACTTTAATAATTCACTTTAATAATTCATACTTTAATAATTCACTTTAATAATTCGTACTTTAATAATTCACTTTAATAATTCATACTTTAATAATTCACTTTAATAATTCAAAAATCTATTATAAATAGAATTCAATAGGTTTCATTATTTCATTGAAACTTGAAAATATATTTCTCTAAACTCTCTCAATCAATTTATATATATATATATATATATATATATATATATATATATATATATATATATATATATATATATATATATATATATTTGCTCTGTATTATTTCAAGATATTATTAGTATACATAAAATATTACGACGGAGTGCTGTCCGAGTGATTTCAAAATAGTTTTTTTTGAATGAGTCGAAGCTAAGGAAATTATGGGTTATAGCTATGGAGGTGGTGGGTATGGTTCATGGGTATGCTCGTGAGGTCAATCTAGTGTTTATCATCTCCGTTGCGTCTACGTACTTTCCTGCAATATTGAATCTCAATATTGATACGTTCGTGAATCCGAGGCCAACCTTGCACTTGTTAAATGACGTTATATGTATTTTTACTACGAAATACAGTATGGTGAGTTTCATTACTCCCTTTTTATATATATTTTTGGGCTGAGAATACATGCGTTGTTTTATAAATGTTTTACGAAATAGGCACAAGTACTAAAACTAATTCTATGTGGGTTTAAACCAGAAATATACCCTTAGCTTGGTAACATTAAACTACCTGTCTATGTACGGTAGGCGCGAATCCTAAAGATAGATCTATTGGGCCTGACAAACCCCATCCTGACTATGGGATGCTTTAATACTTCGAGGTTATTTTAAACACACCTGATCTGGTGTACTTCAAAGGGTAAAACATGAACGTTAAGGCTTGTTACCGGGTGCCTACAACTTATAGAATACTTTTATACACTTGCGAGTGTACATATATTTATAAACGGAAATCTTGTGGTCTATTAATATATTGAAATGATTGTTATGATAAACCTATGAACTCACCAACCTTTTGGTTGACACTTTAAAGCATGTTTATTCTCAGGTATTAAAGAAATCTTCCACTGTGCATTAGCTCATTTTAAGGATATTACTTGGAGTCATTCATGGCATATTTTGAAAGACGTTACATTCGAGTCTTGAGCTCATCAAGATTATTATTAAGCCAATTATAGTTGAATGTATTATGAAATGGTGTGCATGCCGTCAACTTTCGTTGTAAAGAAAGTTTGTCTTTTAAAAACGAATGCAATGTTTGTAAAATGTATCATATAGAGGTCAAATACCTCGCGATGTAATCAACTATTGTGAATCGTTTATAATGTATATGAACGGGTCCTTTCAGTTGGTATCAGAGCGGTGGTCTTAGCGAACCATGTCTGCATTATTGTGTCTAACTGATAGTCGTTATGATGCATTAGTGAGTCTGGACTTCGACCGTGTCTGCATGTCAAAAGTTTTGCTCATCATTTTTGTCGGAAATTACCTGCTTATCATTCTTAGTCTAGACACATCTTATTGCATTGATTGCATGAATAGTGTATAGACAAAATTCATATCTTAGCGTATCTGCTAATTCATATCTTAGCGTATCTGTTACTGTAAACTTTGCCTGACATATTCCGCAAATTCCTCCGTAATCTATGAAACCTTTTGCTCTATATAATTAGAATACCACCCGATAGCTGGAAAATCATTTCATATCGAAAAATTCTTTATTCAATCGTACGAAATGGAATTCGTCATTAATTCAAGCCCCTCGGATTTCGAAATGGAATCCCACTCAAGTTCCGAAAGCAGTGTGACCGGAAGTGATCAACCAATTAGTCATCATCTATTCTGGATGAATTGGGGATGGGTTCGTAGCCTCCTTAATCATTGGAGACAAGAAGAAGGTGATCCCTTCCATCTACCACATTGCCCTCTTGGCGAAGAACCTGAAGCACTTACAAGCGAACCTATCCGAAACACCATTTTGTCTCTTATTTCTAGAGTATCTCGTCACGATTACATACTACACCAAATTCTAGATTTTATTTATCCGCTCATCCGAACCAACAATCACCCCGGTGTAATAGAAGAAGTCAACGAGCTTCGCGCTCGGGTAGTGGCTTTGGAGAATATGGTGCAAAGGTTACAAACACCAGCAGCAGCACCAGCAGCATAAACAGTACCACCATCAGCAACACCAACAGTACCATCACCACCACCAACAACAACATTCACATCCCACACCGCAACATCACAATCTGTATCTCAAACATCAACGTCATACGCCCTGTAAATATCCAGGAATATCAACAACAACAAACGATGAAGTATTAATTCATAAACTTCATTGAAGAGATATCTCTGCGGCAGTTATGTAATCTCCAAAATCTTAGAGATTATTTAATTCTGACCGTAAATCGGATGAGTGAACGGAGATGGTAGAGTAGAAACTTTGATTGAAAATAGTGTACGATTTACAAGCTAGAATTGTTTTACCAACAGCATCAACAGGACCGTAGCATCATCAACACAGTCAGTGCCGTCAGTATCGTCAGAATCAACAGCACCTGTAACATCACAAACTCTGTCAGTTCAAGAATCATTGTGGACATCATTACGAATCAACAACAAATATATTGTATCAACGAGTTATGAAGTATTAACTCATTTCCAATCGAAAGATTTATATGTATATTTTATATGTATAAATTTTTAAACCATAATAAATCTTCCCGTACTAAGCTATTATGTGTGAATCTTAACTACTCAGTTAATTTATATTACAAATATGCAATGATGTACGTCCTTCATCCGCAACTTAACCATCGTTAATTACAATCTCTGTCTCAATTCAATAAAATTCCAATTCATAATAAATCAAGTGTATTATTCGAATATATGTTTAATTTTACACTTTCATCATCGATGTACTCAAAACTTTTCAAATAACATCATTCGTATCTTGCGAAGTTCACAAGAATTTCACGAAAACCAACAAATAACAAAGTAATGATTCATAATTTCAATATTATTGAAGAAATACTTTTGCAATTTATAAAGTTTTAGGGATTACTCAATTCTAGTTCCAACCATAAAACAAATGAGTTTAATTTAATATTAACTCATTAAATCTATATTACATCTAAAGAAAATATACACATATATTTTCATAAAGACTGTAATAAACTTCTTTTTGTACAAAATATTAATTGTGAATTTTTTTAACGGGTAGGTAATACCCGAGAGATATATAAATTCACAATTAATATATCACATTTTTCGAAACTGATTCAGCAATCATCAACTATACTCCCTACTTTCACAACAATATCCATTCTTTCATATAAATCAAAACAATAATACTCATTCAAATTCAATTACATATTCTGATTTTGAAATCGCATAATTAAATTCGAAATATAACCAGTATCATCACTCTTAGATTCCTATATCTTTCAAAGCTATACTTTAACTTCAAAACTGTGTTAGAACATCATATGTATTAACGATTACAATATGTGCTCAAACCCTTCGAAATTCCTGAAGACACTTCAACTAAGGAACAATCGAGATGATGATCCAACAACATGTTACCCACAGTTATACACCTGAAAAACTCTCAAAACCCAAGTCATTGTTCGACACGTATCCGTGTTAGACCCTTTGGCATTTACTAGCTAAAATAACTTTTCAATTCCATTTCAAAATAGACAGTTTTGTCACAGCTCCAGCAAGTCAACTTCGACTTCTCAATCAAAACAGTCTTATTATAACCTCGATAGATACGTCGCCCTTTCGCCAATGCTACCGGGGAATCGTTTATATTCACCACATTAGCAATAAACTTACCAACAACTTCACTGATCTTTGACTTTCCAAAAAAAAAAATCATTATAATTATCGAAACCCTATCATATACTCATTCGTACCTTATAACAAGAATTGTCATACCAATTATTGAGAATCAGCAATCAGTATTTTGAAACCTCGCAGCATGTCTACATCAACAATTACATATACACACAACGTCTACCTCCAAGACTTACATTCTTTGAATGAGAAATTTCTGAAAAACACCCTAAATTGCGAACCAGTTCTCGAAATTTTGAAAAATGCTGATGAAGCAGCAAAAACTGTAAACGACCTTAACAGTAAAAAGTTGGATAATAAAGGATAGTATATTGGGAAAGCTCAGAAAAAGAGAAGTTTTGGAACTAGAAAACGGATTGAGCAAAGTATGAAGGAGGCTGTGGACAAATCACAAAGGCTGAACCTGCCTTCAAAGAATCCAAATGATTCAGTACTTGCTGAAGTCATTAACGAATACCTTGCTCCTGACTCTAAACCCCTGCGGACAATATCCTTCATCATCCTCTGATATTAGACATTCAAAGATATCATCATATCTTTCATTATAAATATCATCCATACTTCTGAAGATATTTTTATAATTATTCTTATCTGAAATCATTTACCTCTTCGCGCTATCTGTATTATATCATAAAAGAAACTATTTTAGTTTCTAAATTCTGAAACATTCTAGTTTAAAATAGGAATATTCTTGAAGAAGTGTTGGGAGCTGAAGCATGAGTTAGTATAATATAATGACACTTGATCAACGTGATTATATTACAGTAATTCATGCTGAGTTTCTAAATGGAACATGATGATTCACAGATCATAACGTCATCATGTGCTATGTTACACGACTCTTGTATTCTCTTTGATCTCTAAATATCAAGAAAATATTTCTTGATGATTCGGCCTTTTCCGAGGTATTCTGGTAATTTGACAAGTAAAGATCGTGCCATTACAATTTCCTTCCTAGAACATTAACAATGTTCATTCCGAAATTTATATCTGCGAATTCTGGTCCATTACAAGCGGTGTTTAATCGCAAGAAGAAGAAACGAAAGGACAAAGCTCCGAACTAGAAATGGGAGTATAAATCATAGCAAATAGAAGAGAGCATTAACTGTGGATGACAATGATTATAGAAGAAGCAAGGACTTTGAAATATAAGGGAAGATATAAAACCAAACAACAACCCAGAAATCACAAACCGTATATATCAATGCATATAGCAATATAAAGACACGGGAGAACTAAAAACACTATAAAACCAAGAGTATAGTAGAAGTAAATAGATTCTTCCGGAGGCAGATGAAAAAGAAGAGCGACAGATATGAAAGTGAGGAGTATATCAAGAATCAGCACTGGATGAAGCATATTGACAAATACTTTAAAATATGAGTTGAGAAGGTGTGAGTTGTAAGAAAACAAAGGAGGTGGATTTATAGTGAAATATTCGACAGAGAAATCAAAATGGATTATCGCATTAATTCGAAGAGGATCATAATTTCCTTAATCGCCGAATAATCAAATCCAATATAGATTACAAAGATTTTCTTTTCGGAGATCAATCGTGATGATGTCAAAAGATACGATGAATCACTATTATCTTATTTCATTCATTTACGATAACTTCACTCACACGCTTCGAGTAATCGAATTATTTTATCCATGCTTCTTGAACATGATAAAACTCTATAATCGTTATAATAACATTCTCATTGTTAGTCATGACGACCTCTATCAAATTTCGGGGACGAAATTTCTTTAACGGGTAGGTACTGTGACGACCCGGAAATTTCCGACCAAATTTAAACTTTAATCTTTATATTATTCTGACACGATAAGCAAAGTTTGTTAAGTTAAATCTCAAGAATTTTAAACTGTGTTCATACATTCATTATAACCTCGACCAAATTCCGACGATTCACGAACCGTTATATATAAATAGATATGTATATGTGTATATATATATATATTATAACTTGAGAATATTAATAAAGTATTAAACGTATAATACTTTACACGAACGTATTTGTTTCAATATGATTTTCGACGAAATTAAAAAAAAATATATTAAATGATTGAATTATCAGAAATATTGAATTATGATTACAAGTCTCTGTTGAGAGGTCCACTATGATTTGAGAAAATCTATTACTCTTAAAGATATTCAGAATAATTTGTAAAGCTATTTATAAATAAAAACAAAAAGTGTCATTTACGAAAGTTAGACAAAAGTTAGTGGAGAATTGGTTTTCATAATATTCTATTAATCTATTTTCAAACGTACAAAGACGTTTTCAGTTTAAAAAGAACTTTATTATTAAAACGTATATAACTTTTATAAATATCTAGAATCACTTTTGACAACTCATTACTTAACCAGTATAATAAATATAACGATATTTATATTTTATTTCATTAAATATATATATAACGATTTAAATTAATATTATATATATTTATACGTGTATTATACATACATAGTTTTTATACTTTTACTATACTTTAACTTTACCTTTACTTTACTTTTACTTTACTTTAACTTTAATAATTCATACTTTAATAATTCACTTTAATAATTCATACTTTAATAATTCACTTTAATAATTCATACTTTAATAATTCACTTTAATAATTCATACTTTAATAATTCACTTTAATAATTCATACTTTAATAATTTACTTTAATAATTCATACTTTAATAATTCACTTTAATAATTCAAAAATCTATTATAAATAGAATTCAATAGGTTTCATTATTTCATAGAAACTTGAAAATATATTTCTCTAAACTCTCTCAATCGATTTATATATATATATATATATATATATATATATATATATATATATATATATATATATATATATATATATATATATATATATATATATATATATATATATATATATATATATATATATTTGCTCTGTATTATTTCAAGATATTATTAGTATACATAAAATATTACGACGGAGTGCTGTCCGAGTGATTTCAAAATAGTTTTTTTTTGAATGAGTCGAAGCTAAGGAAATTATGGGTTATAGCTATGGAGGTGGTGGGTATGGTTCATGGGTATGCTCGTGAGGTCAATCTAGTGTTTATCATCTCCGTTGCGTCTACGTACTTTCCTGCAATATTGAATCTCAATATTGATACGTTCGTGAATCCGAGGCCAACCTTGCACTTGTTAAATGACGTTATATGTATTTTTACTACGAAATACAGTATGGTGAGTTTCATTACTCCCTTTTTATATATATTTTTGGGCTGAGAATACATGCGTTGTTTTATAAATGTTTTACGAAATAGGCACAAGTACTAAAACTAATTCTATGTGGGTTTAAACCCGAAATATACCCTTAGCTTGGTAACATTAAACTACCTGTCTATGTACGGTAGGCGCGAATCCTAAAGATAGATCTATTGGGCCTGACAAACCCCATCCTGACTATGGGATGCTTTAATACTTCGAGGTTATTTTAAACACACCTGATCTGGTGTACTTCAAAGGGTAAAACATGAACGTTAAGGCTTGTTACCGGGTGCCTACAACTTATAGAATACTTTTATACACTTGCGAGTGTACATATATTTATAAACGGAAATCTTGTGGTCTATTAATATATTGAAATGATTGTTATGATAAACCTATGAACTCACCAACCTTTTGGTTGACATTTTAAAGCATGTTTATTCTCAGGTATTAAAGAAATCTTTCGCTGTGCATTAGCTCATTTTAAGGATATTACTTGGAGTCATTCATGGCATATTTTGAAAGACGTTACATTCGAGTCATTGAGTTCATCAAGATTATTATTAAGCCAATTATAGTTGGATGTATTTTGAAATGGTGTGCATGCCGTCAACTTTCGTTGTAAAGAAAGTTTGTATTTTAAAAACGAATGCAATGTTTGTAAAATGTATCATATAGAGGTCAAATACCTCGCGATGTAATCAACTATTGTGAATCGTTTATAATGTATATGAACGGGTCCTTTCAGTGCTTGTGGAACAGATTGTAAAGTTGAGGTTTACGATGCGATTGTGGTTGGTGGTGGTAATGGTACTGTTGACGTTGATGATGGTGGTACTGTTCATGCCGGTGATGATGCTGGTGCTTGTAACCTTTGCACCATATTCTCCAAAGCCACTATCTGAGCGCGAAGCTCGTTGACTTCTTCTATTACACCGGGGTGATTGTTGGTTCGGAAAAGCGAATAAATAAGATCTAGAATCTGAGATAGTATATAATCGTGACGAGATACTCTGGAAATAAGAGAGAAAATGGTGTCTCGAACAGGTTCGCCGGTAAGTGCTTCTGGTTCTTCGCCAAGAGGGCAATATGGTGGATGGAAGGGATCACCTTCTTCTTGTCTCCAATGATTAAGTAGGCTACGAACCCATCCCCAATTCATCCAAAATAGATGATGGCTAATTGGTTGATCCATTCCGGTCACACTGCTTTCGGAGCTCGAGTGAAACTCCATATCAGAATCCGAGGGACTTGAACTAGTGGCGAGTTCCATTTCGTATGATTGAATAAGGGATTTTTCGATATGAAATGATTTCCGGCTATAGGATGATATTCTAATTACATAGAATATTTATATATATAGAGAAAAAGACTTCGTAGATTACAGAGGAATTTGAAATGTCCCGTTCATATTGATTATAAACGTTCCATATTAATTGATTTCGTTGCGAGGTTTTGACCTCTATATGAGACGTTTTTCAAAGACTGCATTCATTTTTAAAACAACCATAACCTTTATTTTATCAATAAAGGTTTTAAAAACATCACGTAGATTATCAAATAATGATAATCTAAAATATAATGTTTACACACGACCATTACATAATGGTTTACAATAGAAATATATTACATCGACATATGTTTCTTGAATCCAGTTTTTACACAATATCATACAAACATGGACTCCAAATCTTGTCCTTATTTTATTATGTAACAGCGGAAGCTCTTAGTATTCACCTGAGAATAAACATGCTTTAAACGTCAACAAAAATGTTGGTGAGTTATAGGTTTAACCTATATATATCAAATCGTAACAATAGACCACAAGATTTCATATTTCAATACACATCCCATACATAGAGATAAAAATCATTCATATGGTGAACACCTGGTAACCGACATTAACAAGATGCATATATAAGAATATCCCCATCATTCCGGGACACACTTCGGATATGATATAAATTTCGAAGTACTAAAGCATCCGGTACTTTGGATGGGGTTTGTTAGGTCCAATAGATCTATCTTTAGGATTCGCGTCAATTAGGGTGTCTGTTCCCTAATTCTTAGATTACCAGAATTAATAAAAAGGGGCATATTCGATTTCGATAATTCAACCATAGAATGTAGTTTCACGTACTTGTGTCTATTTTGTAAATCATTTATAAAACCTGCATGTATTCTCATTCCAAAAATATTAGATTTTAAAAGTGGGACTATAACTCACTTTCACAGATATTTCCTTCCTCGGAAATAAGACTTGGCCACGGATCGATTCACGAACCTATACAAATATGTACATATATATCAAAGTATGATCAAAATATAATTACAACCATTTTTATTATGTTTTAAAGATTTGAGTGTATTAAGTCAGCTGTCCTCGTTAGTAACCTACAAGTAGTTGTCCACAGTTAGATGTACAGAAATAAATCGATATATATTATCTTGAATCAATCCACGACCCAGTGTACACACGTCTTAGGCTAAATCACAACTCAAAGTATATATATTTTTGGAATCAACCTCAACCATGTATAGCTAACTCCAATATTACTGCATATAGAGTGTCTATGGTTGTTCCAAATAATATATATACATGGGTCGATATGATATGTCAAAACATTTGCATACGTGTCTATGGTATCCCAAGATTACATAATATATTAGAATACATGTATAATATAATATAAGTTAGCTAGCATATGATTTGTATAGATTTGTTAAACATTTCCCGTAGCTAAAAAGATCAAAAATATCCAATCTTGTTTTACCCATAACTTCTTCATTTTAAATCAGTTTTGAGTGAATTAAATTGCTATGGCTTCATATTGAACTCTAATTTAAGAATCCAAACAGAAAAAGTATAGGTTTATAGTCAAAAATTTAAGTTACATGTCAATTACTAAAGAGGTAGTCATTTCCGTCGAAAGAACGACATCTTGATGACCATTTTGAAAAACATACTTTCACTTCGAGTTTAACCAAGATTTTTGGGTATAGTTTCATGTTCATATGAAAAATCATTTTCTCAGAAGAATAACTTTTAAATCAAAGTTTATCATAGTTTTTAATTATCCAAACCAAAACAGCCCCCGGTTTCTCTACGACGGCGTATATCCGATTTTATGGTGTTCATCGTGTTACCAGGTTTTAAATCATTAAGTTAGCATATCATATAGATATAGAACATGTGTTTAGTTGATTTTAAAAGTCAAGTTAGAAGGATTAACTTTTGTTTGCGAACAAGTTTAGAATTAACTAAACTATGTTCTAGTGATTACAAGTTTAAACCTTTGAATAAAATAGCTTTATATGTATGAATCGAATGATGTTATGAATATCATTACTACCTCAATTTTTCTGGATAAAGCTACTAGAAATGAGAAAAATGGATCTAGCTTTAAAGGATCCTTGGATGGCTTGAAAGTTCTTGAAGCAGAATCATGACACGAAAATAGTTCAAGTAAGATTTTTACTCGAAATAAGATTGTTATAGTTGTAGAAATTGAATCAAAGTTTGAATATGAATATTACCTTGAATTAGAAAGATAACCTACTGTAAATAACAAAGGTTCCTTGATCTTAGATGATTACTTGGAATGGATTAGAAAGCTTGGAAGTAGATTTGCAAACTTGGAAGTATTCTTGATTTTTATGAAACTATACTTATGGAATTTATGAAGAACACTTAGAACTTGAAGATAGAACTTGAGAGAGATAACTTAGATGAAGAAAATTGAAGAATGAAAGTTTTTGTAGTTGTTTTTGGTTGTTGGTATATGGATTAGATATAAAGGATATGTAATTTTGTTTTCATTTAAATAAGTCATGAATGATTACTCATATTTTTGTAATTTTATGAGATATTTCATGCTAGTTACCAAATGATGGTTCCCACATGTGTTAGGTGACTCACATGGGCTGCTAAGAGCTGATTATTGGAGTGTATATACCAATAGTACATACATCTAAAAGCTATGTATTGTACGAGTACGAATACGGGTGCATACGAGTAGAATTATTGATGAAACTGAACGAGGATGTAATTGTAAGAATTTTTGTTAAGTAGAAGTACTTTGATATGTGTCTTGAAGTCTTTCAAAAGTGTATGCATACATATTAAAAAACTACATGTATATACATTTTAACTGAGTCGTTAAGTCATCGTTAGTCGTTACATGTAAATGTTGTTTTGAAACCTTTAGGTTAACGATCTTGATAAATGTTGTTAACCTATTGTTTATTATATCTAAAGAGATGTTAAATTATTACATTATCATGATATTATGATATATTAATATATCTTAGTATGATATATATACAGTTAAATGTTGTTACAACGATAATCGTTACATATATGTCTCGTTTCGAAATCATTAAGTTAGTAGTCTTGTTTTTACATATGTAGTTCATTGTTAATACACTTAATAACATGTTTACTTATCATTTATCATGATTAAACATAGTGTATCAATTTCTTAATATGATTCATATGTATTTAGTAAGACGTTGTTATAACGATAATCGTTATATATATCGTTTCGAGTTTCTTAATTCAATAAACTCAATTTTATGTATATAACTCATTGTTAAAATACCTAATGAGATACTTACTTATCATAATATCATGTTAACTATATATATAATCATATATATGTCATCATATAGTTTTTACAAGTTTTAACGTTCGTGAATCACCAGTCAACTTGGGTGGTCAATTGTCTACACGAAACTCATTTCAAATAATCAAGTCTTAACAAGTTTGATTGCTTAACATGTTGGAAACATTTAATCATGCAAATATAGTTTTCAATTAATATATAATCATGTAAAAGTTCGGGTCACTACAGTACCTACCCGTTAAATAAATTTCGTCCCGAAATTTTAAGTTGTTGAAGGTGTTGACGCATCTTCTGGAAATAGGTGAGGGTATTTCAGCTTCATCTGATCTTCATGCTCCCAGATGAATTTGAGTCCTCTACGAGCATTCCATCGAACCTTAACAATCGGTATCTTGTTTTACTTAAGTCTCTTAACCTCACGATCCATTATTTCGACGGGTTCTTCAATGAATTGAAGTTTTTCATTGATTTGGATTTCGTCCAACGGAATAGTGAGATCTTCTTTAGCAAAACATTTCTTTAAATTCGATACGTGGAAAGTGTTATGTACAGCCGCGAGTTGTTGAGGTAGCTCCAGTTGGTAAGCTACTGGTCCGACACGATCTATAATCTTGAATGGTCCAATGTACCTTGGATTTAGTTTCCCCCGTTTACCAAATTGAACAACGCCTTTCCAAGGTGAAACCTTAAGCATGACCATTTCTCCAATTTCAAACTCTATATCTTTTCTTTTACTGTCCGCGTAGCTCTTTTGTCGACTCTGGGCGGTTTTCAATCGTTGTTGAATTTGGATGATTTTCTCGGTAGTTTCTTGTATTATCTTCAGACCCGTAATCTGTCTATCTCCCACTTCATTCCAACAAATCGGAGACCTGCACTTTCTACCATAAAGTGCCTCAAACGGCGCCATCTCAATACTAGAATGATAACTGTTGTTGTAGGAAAATTCTGCTAACGGTAGGTGTCAATCCTAACTGTTTCTGAAATCAATAACACATGCTCGTAGCATGTCTTCAAGGGTTTGTATCGTCCTTTCACTTTGCCCATCAGTTTGTGGATGATAAGCAGTACTCATGTCTAGACGAGTCCCCAATGCTTGTTGCAATGTCTGCCAAAATCTTGAAACAAATCTGCCATCCCTATCTGAGATAATAGAGACTGGTATTCCATGTATGGAGACAACTTCCTTCAAGTATAATCGCGCCAACTTCTACATTTTTATCATCTTCTCTCATTGGCAGAAAGTGTGCTGACTTGGTAAGACGATCGACTATTACCCAAATTGTATCATAACCACTTGCAGTCCTTGGCAATTTAGCAATGAAATCCATGGTAATGTTTTCCCATTTCTATTTCGGGATTTCAGGTTCTTGAAGTAGACCTGATGGTTTCTGATGTTCCGCTTTGACCTTAGAACATGTCAAACATTCCCCTACGTATTTAGCAACATCGGCTTTCATACCTGGCCACCAAAAATGTTTCTTGAGATCCTTGTACATCTTCCTCGTTCCAGGATGTATTGAGTATCTGGTTTTATGAGCTTCTCTAAGTACCATTTCTCTCATATCTCCAAGTTTTGGTACCCAAATTCTTTCAGCCCTATACCGGGTTCCGTCTTCCCGAATATTAAGATACTTCTCCGATCCTTTGGGTATTTCATCCTTTAAATTTCCTTCTTTTAAAACTCCTTGTTGCGCCTCCTTTATTTGAGTAGTAAGGTTATTGTGAATCATTATATTCATAGATTTTACTCGAATGGGTTCTCTGTCCTTTCTGCTCAAGGCGTCGGCTACCACATTTGCCTTCCCCGGGTGGTAACGAATCTGAAAGTAGTAATCATTCAATAATTCAATCCACCTACGCTGACTCATATTCAGTTGTTTCTGATTAAATATGTGTTGAAGACTTTTGCGGTCGGTATATATAATACTTTTGACCCCATATAAATAATGCCTCCAAGTCTTTAATGCAAAAACAACAGCACCCAATTCCAAATCGTGAGTTGTATAATTTTGCTCGTGAATCTTCAATTGTCTAGACGCATAAGCAATCACCTTCATTCGTTGCATTAATACACAACTGAGACCTTGCTTTGATGCATCACAATAAATCACAAAATCATCATTCCCTTCAGGTAATGACAATATAGGTGCCGTAGTTAGCTTTTTCTTCAATAACTGAAACGCCTTCTCTTGTTCATCCTTCCATTCAAATTTCTTCCCTTTATGCATTAATGCAGTCAAGGGTTTTGCTATTTTGGAGAAATCTTGGATGAATCTTCTGTAGTAACCAGCCAATCCTAAAAATTGACGTATATGCTTTGGAGTTTTTAGGGTTTCCCACTTTTCAACGGTTTCGATCTTTGCCGGGTCCACCTGAATACCTTCTTTGTTCACTATGTGACCGAGGAATTAAACTTCTTCCAACTAAAATGCACACTTTGAAAACTTAGCGTACAGTTTTTCTTTCCTCAATACTTCTAGCACTTTTCTCAAATGTTCTTCATGCTCTTGATCATTCTTTGAGTAAATAAGTATGTCATCGATGAAAACAATGACAAACTTGTCAAGATATGGCCCACACACTCGATTCATAAGGTCCATTAACACAGCTGGTGCGTTCGTCAATCCAAACGGCATAACCATAAACTCGTAATGACCATAACGCATCCTGAAAGCAGTCTTCGGAATATCATCCTCCTTCACCCGCATTTGATGATACCCGGAACATAAATCGATTTTCGAATAAACTGACGAGCCTTGTAGTTGATCAAATAAGTCGTCAATTCTTGGCAGTGGATAACGGTTTTTGATGGTAAGTTTATTCAACTCTCTGTAGTCAATACACAACCTAAATGTACCATCCTTCTTCTTGACAAACAAAATAGGAGCTCCCCATGGTGATGTGCTTGGTCGAATGAAACCACGTTCTAATAGTTCTTTCAGTTGGCTTTGCAGTTCTTTCATCTCGCTGGGTGCGAGTCTGTAAGGAGCACGAGCTATTGGTGCAGCTCCTGGTACAAGATCTATTTGAAATTCAACAGATCGATGTGGAGGTAGTCCCGGTAATTCTTTCAGAAATACATCGGGAAATTCTTTTGCGACGGGAACATCATTGATGCTCTTTTCTTCAGTTTGTACTTTCTCGACGTGTGCTAGAACAGCATAGCAACCTTTTCTTATTAATTTTTGTGCCTTCAAATTACTAATAAGATGTAGCTTCATGTTGCCCTTTTCTCCGTACACCATTAAGTGTTTTCCTTTTTCTCGTATAATGCGAATTGCATTTTTGTAACAAACGATCTCTGCTTTCACTTCTTTCAACCAGTCCATACCGATTATCACATCAAAACTCCCTAACTCTACTGGTATCAAGTCAATCTTAAATGTTTCGCTAACCAGTTTAATTTCTTGATTCTGACATATATTATCTGCTGAAATTAATTTACCGTTTGCTAATTCGAGTAAAAATTTACTATCCAATGGCGTCAATGGAAAAATTAATTTAGCACAAAAATCTCTACTCATATAGCTTCTATCCGCACCCGAATCAAATAAAACGTAAGCAGATTTATTGTCAATAAGAAACGTACCTGTAATAAGCTCCGGGTCTTCCTGTACCTCTGCCGCATTAATATTGAAAACTCTTCTGCGGCCTTGTCCATTCGTGTTCTCCTGGTTCAGGCAATTTCTAATAATGTGGCCCGGTTTTCCACATTTATAACAAACTACATTGGCATAACTTGCTCCGACACTAGTTGCTCAGCCATTACTCATTCCGACACCTTTTGTTCCTTTCGTTCTATTAACCCCTGGTCTGTAGACCTCACACTTCGCCGTGCTATGACCATTTCTTTTACACTTGTTGCAAAATTTGGTGCAGAACCCCGAGTGATACTTTTCACACCTTTAGCATAGCTACTTCTGATTTTTGTTGTTGTTGTTGCGGTTGTTATTGTTGTTGGGATAATTATTGTAGTTGTTGTTGTTGTTGTTGTGCCGTTTGTTGTAGTTGCGATTGATGTTGCGATTGTTGGGATAGTTTTTGTTGTTTTGGTGACTCTTATCACCGTTTTCCTCCTACTTTCTTTTAACTAGCTTCACGTTGGCCTCTTCGATCGCCTGTTCTTTAATTCTTCCCTCAATCTGGTTCACTAGTTTATGAGCCATTCTACATGCCTTTTGTATGGACGCAGGCTCGTGTGAACTTATATCTTCTTGGATTCTCTCCGGTAACCCTTTCACAAACGCGTCGATCTTCTCTTCCTCATCTTCGAATGCTCTCGGACACAATAGGCACAATTATATGAATCATCTTTCGTACGAAGTAATATCGAATCCCTGTGTTCGTAACCCTCTAAGTTCTGACTTGAGCTTATTGACCTCAGTTCTGGGACGGTACTTCTCGTTCATCAAGTGCTTGAATGCTGACCACTGTAGCGCGTAAGCAGCATCTTATCCCACTTGCTCTAGATAGGTATTCCACCATGTTAACGCAATACCTGTGAAGGTATGCATAGCGTACTTCACTTTATCTCCTTCAGCACACTTACTTATGGCAAACACCGATTCAACTTTCTCGGTCCACCATTTCAATCCGATTGGTCCTTCGATCCCATCAAATTCTGAAGGTTTGCAGGCAGTGAATTCCTTGTAGGAGCATCCTACACGATTTCTTGTGCCGTTAGCTGTATTGCTAGATTCGGAGTTATTGTTGGTATGTAGCGCGGCCTGTACTGCGGCTATGTTTGAAGCAAGAAAGGCACGAAATTCCTCTTCGCTCATATTCAAGGTGTGTTGAGTAGTCGGTGCCATTTCCTTCAAAATAGTCAAATGAAACAATTTAATCATACAGAATATTAAGAGTAGTCAATAGTATCTCGTAGCATAATATGAACTCATTTATAAAAGCTTTTTCTTCATATTAGCGTTTTATAAGTTTAAATTCGGGTACTACCTACCCGTTAAGTTCATACTTAGCAGCTAATATACAATTCAACTACTACAATTCTATATGAAAAACTGATTATAATAATATATCACATACAAATATTCTTCAAACTTACAACTTCGCTATATTACATATAACATGAAATATAGTACACTATGATACAGGACAGTTTTGAAGATAAATCTAGTTAATACGCAAGTTGTTCAGCAAAGGAAATAAGACACGTAATTCATAAGTCCAGAAACAAGTCATGCATTCTGGTTTTATTAAGACGACTTCTCATCCTTGGTCTTGTGGAAAATAACCGTTATGACCATTGGATAGGCAGCATGTTGTAATGTCGTCAAAAGGACGAGGGTTGCGTAATGTCCAACAGCCCCGTAATAATCTAAAAACCTTGTTTCTCACCCCAACTACTGAATGCGTCACTTGTGGGAAGGTTTTATTTAAAAGTTGCAATCCGATGTTCTTTTTCTCACTTTGGTAAGAAGCGAACATCACTAACCTGTAAGCATAACATGCTTCTTTATGTTGTATGTTAGAAGCGCTTTCTAATTCACGAAATCCTATGTTGGGATATGTTGAATCAAAATAGGTTCTTAACCCGTAGCGTAAAATTGCATTTGGGTTCCCCGCATTTAACGCTTTAAAGAAAACACGGTGTAACTTACGGTCTCCCCAATGTGATATACCCCACCTATCAAAGGAAAGCCTTTTATAAGCTAAGTCATTTCTGAAAAGTCTTTCAAATGTTTGACAAGTTAATTTTGCCATAATTAATTGTGCCGATGAATTCTGACCGACTCTAGACAAGATTTCCTCAATCATATCCCCTGGTAGATCTTCTAAAATATTTGGTTGTCTACCCTTAACATCCATTTTTTTTATACTGTAAAATAGACAAGGATTAGATTCGTAAAAGATAATTAACAAAAAATACTAGCAATTTTTACATAGAACATAAAAGTACAAGCACACTACAATACATATAATACACAACATGATTACAACCCTCTAATCTGAATCACTGGTTTCTTCTTCTTCGGACTTGGTTCGTTTTCCTAATTTTCTAGGAATATATGGTGTTCCTCTAATACGAGCCGTTGTTTTCCACAATGGTTTAGAAAAAACTTGGTGGTTTAGAGGTTCCCGGGTCATTGTTACATTTTAGGAAATACGGATGTTACTGATACATATAAAGTTCATCTGGGTTGGAATCGGGTTTCTCTATTTTTATACCTTTTCCCTTATTATTTTCTTTCGCTTTATTAAATTAGGTCAAGGTAATTTCTATAACATCATCGGAATCCTCATCGGGATCCGATTCATAGGAAAATTGGTAATCTTCCCAATATTTTGCTTCCTCGGCGGAAACACCATTGACCATTATTAACTTTGGTACGTTGGTTGAGGATTTTCTTTTATTTAATCGAATTACTGTAGGTATCAATATTTCTTACTCCGGAACCTCTTCTTCTTCCGGTTCCTCCTCTTCCGATTCCTCCTCTTCCGGATCCTCCTCTTCTGGTTCTTCTTCGGGAATTTGTGAATCTTCCCAAAATATATTCGACTCTTCATTATTATTAGGTGAATCGATGGGATTTGTACTAGTGGTAGACATCTATCACATAATATCAAACACATTAAGACTTTAATATATCACATAATATTTACATGTTAATAATATATAGTTTCCAACAAAAGTGTTAAGCAATAGTTTTTAAAGAAAACACGATCGAAATCCAGACTCACTAATGTATCCTAACAAATTCGATAAGACACACTAATATAAATTTCTAGTTCTCTAAGACCAACGCTCTGATACCAACTGAAATGTCCCGTTCATATTGATTATAAACGTTCCATATTAATTGATTTCGCTGCGAGGTTTTGACCTCTATATGAGACGTTTTTCAAAGACTGCATTCATTTTTAAAACAACCATAACCTTTATTTTATCAATAAAGGTTTTAAAAACATCACGTAGATTATCAAATAATGATAATCTAAAATATAATGTTTACACACGACCATTACATAATGGTTTACAATAGAAATATATTACATCGACATATGTTTCTTGAATCCAGTTTTTACACAATATCATACAAACATGGACTCCAAATCTTGTCCTTATTTTATTATGTAACAGCGGAAGCTCTTAGTATTCACCTGAGAATAAACATGCTTTAAACGTCAACAAAAATGTTGGTGAGTTATAGGTTTAACCTATATATATCAAATCGTAACAATAGACCACAAGATTTCATATTTCAATACACATCGCATACATAGAGATAAAAATCATTCATATGGTGAACACCTGGTAACCGACATTAACAAGATGCATATATAAGAATATCCCCATCATTCCGGGACACACTTCGGATATGATATAAATTTCGAAGTACTAAAGCATCCGGTACTTTGGATGGGGTTTGTTAGGTCCAATAGATCTATCTTTAGGATTCGCGTCAATTAGGGTGTCTGTTCCCTAATTCTTAGATTACCAGACTTAATAAAAAGGGGCATATTCGATTTCGATAATTCAACCATAGAATGTAGTTTCACGTACTTGTGTCTATTTTGTAAATCATTTATAAAACCTGCATGTATTCTCATTCCAAAAATATTAGATTTTAAAAGTGGGACTATAACTCACTTTCACAGATATTTCCTTCCTCGGAAATAAGACTTGGCCACGGATCGATTCACGGACCTATACAAATATGTACATATATATCAAAGTATGATCAAAATATAATTACAACCATTTTTATTATGTTTTAAAGATTTGAGTGTATTAAGTCAGCTGTCCTCGTTAGTAACCTACAAGTAGTTGTCCAAAGTTAGATGTACAGAAATAAATCGATATATATTATCTTGAATCAATCCACGACCCAGTGTACACACGTCTCAGACTAAATCACAACTCAAAGTATATATATTTTTGGAATCAACCTCAACCCTGTATAGCTAACTCCAACATTACTGCATATAGAGTGTCTATGGTTGTTCTAAATAATATATATACATGGGTCGATATGATATGTCAAAACATTTGCATATGTGTCTATGGTATTCCAAGATTACATAATATATTAGAATACATGTATAATACAATATAAGTTAGCTAGGATATGATTTGTATAGATTTGTTAAACATTTCCCGTAGCTAAAAAGATCAAAAATATCCAATCTTGTTTTACCCATAACTTCTTCATTTTAAATCCGTTTTGAGTGAATCAAATTGCTATGGTTTCATATTGAACTCTAATTTAAGAATCCAAACATAAAAAGTATAGGTTTATTGTCGAAAATTTAAGTTACATGTCAATTACTAAAGAGGTAGTCATTTCCGTCGAAAGAACGACATCTTGATGACCATTTTGAAAAACATACTTTCACTTTGAGTTTAACCAAGATTTTTGGATATAGTTTCATGTTCATATGAAAAATCATTTTCCCAGAAGAATAACTTTTAAATCAAAGTTTATCATAGTTTTTAATTATCCAAACCAAAACAGCCCCCGGTTTCACTACGACGGCGTATATCCGATTTTATGGTGTTCATCGTGTTTCCAGGTTTTAAATCATTAAGTTAGCATATCATATAGATATAGAACATGTGTTTAGTTGATTTTAAAAGTCAAGTTAGAAGGATTAACTTTTGTTTGCGAACAAGTTTAGAATTAACTAAACTATGTTCTAGTGACTACAAGTTTAAACTTTCGAATAAGATAACTTTATATGTATGAATCGAATGATGTTATGAACATCATTACTACCTCAAGTTTTCTGGATAAATCTACTAGAAATGAGAAAAATGGATCTAGCTTCAAAAGATCCTTGGATGGCTTGAAAGTTCTTGAAGCAGAATCATGACACGAAAACAGTTCAAGTAAGATTTTCACTCGAAATAAGATTGTTATAGTTGTAGAAATTGAATCAAAGTTTGAATATGAATATTACCTTGAATTAGAAAGATAACCTACTGTAAATAACAAAGGTTCCTTGATCTTAGATGATTACTTGGAATGGATTAGAAAGCTTGGAAGTAGATTTGCAAACTTGGAAGTATTCTTGATTTTTATGAAACTATACTTATGGAATTTATGAAGAACACTTAGAACTTGAAGATAGAACTTGAGAGAGATCACTTAGATGAAGAAAATTGAAGAATGAAAGTGTTTGTAGGTGTTTTTGGTTGTTGGTATATGGATTAGATATAAAGGATATGTAATTTTGTTTTCATGTAAATAAGTCATGAATGATTACTCATATTTTTGTAATTTTATGAGATATTTCATGCTAGTTGCCAAATTATGGTTCCCACATGTGTTAGGTGACTCACATGGTCTGCTAAGAGCTGATTATTGGAGTGTATATACCAATAGTACATACATCTAAAAGCTATGTATTGTACGAGTACGAATACGGGTGCATACGAGTAGACTTGTTGATGAAACTGAACGAGGATGTAATTGTAAGAATTTTTGTTAAGTAGAAGTACTTTGATATATGTCTTGAAGTCTTTCAAAAGTGTATGAATACATATTAAAACACTACATGTATATACATTTTAACTGAGTCGTTAAGTCATCGTTAGTCGTTACATGTAAATGTTGTTTCGAAACCTTTAGGTTAACGATCTTGATAAATGTTGTTAACCCATTGTTTACTATATCTAAAGAGATGTTAAATTATTATATTATCGTGATATTATGATATATTAATATATCTTAGTATGATATATATACAGTTAAATTTTGTTACAACGATAATCGTTACATATATGTCTCGTTTCGAAATCATTAAGTTAGTAGTCTTGTTTTTACATATGTAGTTCATTGTTAATACACTTAATAACATGTTTACTTATAATTTATCATGATTAAACATAGTGTATCAATTTCTTAATATGATTCATATGTATTTAGTAAGACGTTGTTATAACGATAATCGTTATATATATCGTTTCGAGTTTCTTAATTCAATAAACTCAATTTTATGTATATAACTCATTGTTAAAATACCTAATGAGATACTTACTTATCATAATATCATGTTAACTATATATATAATCATATATATGTCATCATATAGTTTTTACAAGTTTTAACGTTCATGAATCACCGGTCAACTTGGGTGGTCAATTGTCTACACGAAACTCATTTCAAATAATCAAGTCTTAACAAGTTTGATTGCTTAACATGTTGGAAAACATTTAATCATGCAAATATAGTTTTCAATTAATATATAATCATGGAAAAGTTCGGGTCACTACAGAATTTACGGAATATGTCAGGCAAAGTTTACAGTAACAGATACGCTAAGATATGAATTAGCAGATACGCTAAGATCTGAATTTTTTCTATACACTATTCATGCAATCAATGCAGTAAGGCATGTCTAGACTAAGAATGATAAGCAGATAATTCCTGACAAGAAATGATAAGCAAAACTTTTGACATGCAGACATGGTCGAAGTCCAGACTCATTAATGCATCTTAATATCTATCAGTTAGACACACTAATGCAAGACCTGGTTCGCTAAGACCACCGCTTTGATACCACATGAGACGACCCGTCCTAATCCATAAGGACGAATACAATAACATATGGTTACATTGCGAGGTATTTGACCTCTATATGATAAGTTTTACAAACATTGCATTCACTTTTAAAAGACAACTTTCATTTCATCGAAAGTTGACAGGCATGCATACCATAATACATCCAACTATAAATGACTTAATAATAATCTTGTTGACTTCAACGACTCGAATGCAACGTCTTTTGAAATATGTCATGAATGACTCCAAGTAATATCTTTAAAATGAGCAAATACACAGCGGAAGATTTCTTTAATACCTGAGAATAAACATGCTTTCAAGTGTCAACCAAAGGTTGGTGAGTTCATTAGTTTATCATAAACAATCATTTCCATTAATTTAATAGACCACAAGATTTCCATTTCCATTTCTCATAAACATCATCTCATATCAGACATTTCGCACTGCATAGAGATAAAAATCATTCATATGGTGAACGCTTAATAACCGAACTAACATGATGCATATAGAATATCCCCATCATTGCGGGACTCTCATCGGACATGATAATCAAAGTACTAAAGCATTCATAACCCGAATGGGATGTGTCAAGGTCTATAGATCTATCTTTAGGATTCGCTTCAAATAGGGGCCATTTCCCTAATTCTCAGGCTACCAAGCTAAAAAGGGGCATATTCGATTTCGATAATCCAACCATAGAATGTAGTTTCGATTACTTGTGTCTATTTCGTAAAACATTTATAAAACAGCGCATGTATTCTCAGTCCCAAAAATATATATTGCAAAAGCATTTAAAAAGGGAGCAAATGAAACTCACTATACTGTATTTCGTAGTAAAAATACATATGATGGCATTGAACAATTGCAAGGTTGGTCTCGGATTCACGAATATCTGTCTAACAATTTAAGTCAGATCATAGTGTATCACAATCCTAATGCTCGAGATCGATATGCAAAAGTCAACAAAAGTCATCTTGGCCCAAAATGACTTCCAGAATCTATACATGATTATAATATAATTCAAACATAGTCGTTTTATATATTTAAATATATTTAACAAATTTTACTAGAGTAAATAATATCAATAATTTATTAATAAATAAAAATTTATATTAAAATTTTATTTATAATAAAAATATACTTTTATATATCTTAAGTAGTAAATTATAAAACTCACTTAATATCATAAAGATATAGTGGTATGTATTATTATATTACTTTTGGTAAAAATGTCTTTGTATCACATATTTATTTGATAAGATAATATTGATAATAATAATAAATAAAAGTCGTATTATTTTGTAATAATAATAATTATTATTATTCTACTAATAATAATAATATTTATATTTACTAATGATGATATTAATTATAATAAAATGATTATTCTAATCATGATAATTTTAATAATAATGATAAAAATAATAAAATGATAGTTTTGATAAAAATATTAATCATTTTAATAATAATATTAATAATAATAATAATAATAATAATAATAATAATAGTAATAATAATATTGATTATTAGATAATAATAATAACGACGATAATAACGACGATAACGATAACGATAACGATAACGATAACGGTAACGATAACGATAACAATAACGATAACGATAACGATAACGATAATAATAATAATAATAATTTTAACAATAATACTTAAAATTATAGATAATTCAATTGACGATATCTTTTAATTCGTTCATCGACATCATACGCTTTCTAAATGAAAGGTTATTAATTTTTCGCCAGCTTTCCAACGACATGCATATCATATACCTTATCTCAGTAGCATATGTATGAAATTCATAATTCATCAAAACTATCTAACGACGAAATTAAGCATACAAGCATGCATGATCATATATATACTCGAGCACTAGTCAGGGATACACTATTAATATATAAAAGATAGGATATGAATGCTCACGTATCAATATTGAGATTCAATATTGCAGGAAAGTACGTAGACGCAACGGAGATGATAAACACTAGATTAATCTCATGAGCATACCCATGAACATATCCATAACCTCCATAGTTATAACCCATAATTTCCTTAGTCCTATCCCGCTTCAAAAACCCGTTTTGAAAATCTCCCGAGCATACCCTCGTCGTAGTATTTTATGTAATATATAATACTAATAATAATAATAAGATTAATAATAATAATAATATTAATCTTAATAATAATAATAATATTAATTTAAATAATTATAATTTAGAGAGAAGAAGAAAGAAAGAAAGAAACTGAATGCATAAACAACTGAATTCGTTCGAGTTTTATAATGTGTCCTGATTTCCCCTTCCATGCGATCTCATGGCTGTGAAGGGTATATCCCATGCGATCGCATGGGGTACTTGGCCAGCACTCAACTTGATTTAACCTTTTCCTGCCGACGATTTTTATTATATTTAATATATATTATATTTAATTCTTATAATTATTTAATTATTATATTATATTTATGTGCATAGTTAAATTGTAATTTTAGTTCCAATGACTCGTACGTTGTCACTTGACTTATGTCCCATTCCGATTTTTCGAACATCCTTTCGTACGGTAAGAAAATTTATATCCCAATAATCTATATCATAAGATATGTGCATACTTTACGTTTCGCGACACGTACTCTTAACAATACTTAGACTTATATCCCAATAATCTATATCATAAGAAATGTAACCTATACTTTTTAAAAGGTCATTTGCTTCTATGAATCGACATCTCGTTATATAAACATATGATAATATTAATTTAAATCCAAAACGTTTTGTATCAAGGTTAATATTATATTTTATCATTTTGTAAAGTATATATATATATATATATATATATATATATATATATATATATATATATATATATATATATATATATATATATATATATATATATATTCATTTAGAAATATAAGTTTATATATATTAAAAATATTTATTTAATAATATAATATTTAGTTTTTAAAATACTAACTATATTTCAAAGTATAATTTAAGATCGTTAAATCAAATATATCTATTATACATAAACACGTTGTAAATACACGTTGCAAGTTATTTATATATTTAACAACTAATATTCCAACTCGCGTTATTTAATCAAAGACATTTTAAATAATCACGTTCTATTATATCGAAAATGTTTTCTTACATTTGAAACTAAATCAATTGATTATTATGTAATTTAGTCTTCCACTAACTTTTGTCTAATTCCTGATAATTGACACTTTGTTCTCAATGATAGACTAGTTTACCAATTATTCCGAATACCGTTAAAAAGGAATGGTTTCCTAAATCAAAGTGGACCTCTCAATAGAGACCCGTAATCATAACACAATGTATCTGATAAATCAATCATTTGATATTATCTTCTAATTCCATCGATAAACATATTAAAACAAATACGTTCATATAAAGTATTACACGTTTAATACTTTGTTAATATTCTCAAGTTATAATATATACATATATATATATGATCATATTCATTTATATAATGGTTCGTGAATCATCAGAATTTGGTCGAGGTTAAATGAATGTATGAACACAGTTTAAAATTCTTGAGATTTAACTTAACAAAATTTGCTTATCGTGTCGGAATAATATAAAGATAAAGTTTAAATTTGGTCAGAAATTTCCGGGTTTTCACATCGTATCCACACCAAAAGTGTAGGGTATTTGGTTTCCCATTGGATAGTGGTACGGGTATTTTTGACATCCTTACTCATGGTCATGTTAAGGATATTTCCGTCCTTTATCATACAGATAATGTTTATGGACTATGTGCGAAATTTTGTCTTTAATAATAACAATAGCGATACTCTACCCATTCTAATTTAATAGTCCACAGATAAAAAAACACAAAGTTTAAGAAAAAGTTACTATTCATGTATTTTTTTATCTACTTTCCAGCTTTACTCTTTATTTTTTAACTATATTTTTGTTTTATTTAAATAAATTAAGGGTATATTCTTATGTATTTTTAAAAGTGGACTTTTAATTAAGAACGGACAAAAAAAGAAAGATGAACTATTAATATATGGAAGACGTAATAAAAAAGATAAAACACTTTTAATATGTTCATAGGTGATAGAGTTTTTTCTGAACAACAAACACAAACATCCATTAAATTCTTCACAATGAGACTCGAATTTACAACCTCATGAGTTATTTCGATATCGTTAGACTATAAGCCATTTAATGTATAAAATAGAAAAACAATAAATTACCTACAACGATGGTTGAGTTCGTCTTTTTAACTATTTAATTTTAATACACCATTTAAAAAACATGTTTTTACTTTCATTTTCCTCTAATCATTTTTTTATTTTATTTATTTAACCTTAGTTTAGATCATAATGAAATAATGCATTTCTTAGTGATTATACGTCAAATTACAAAGCATTAATACGGTCCATGATGACCGTATTCGTTGACTAATTGATGCGTCTCACTAGGGGGTTGTTAATGTAGGGGCATTTGAGTGTTTTTATAGTATCGGGTGGCGATTCCCTATTTAGTAACTCATATTACAACAAAAGTGTAATTGATTTTACGCCACTTATCCTGGGTAGAAACCAATCGAGTATGTGAGATTTATGACGTTATGTAGAGGAGGGATTATGGATGGCTTGTAAATCAGAATACCTTAGATTATTTTTCCTGCCTGAAAGATTATATATGTGAATGAGTCATAAACATAAATTGATAGTGTGTAGTATGAATTGGAGTATGAGGAGAAGTGTGTGTCTGTGTATCCTTTCTCATATGAATTATTACCTTACTTATAAGCAAACAAATGATCCCATGTCTTTTGGAACTTCATGCACATTTAGTAGGTCCCTCAAGTGTCCCAACCTTCTGTAACTTTCTTTTCATGTCATATACATTCATTGTCGAACCTTATGTAAATTTTATTCATGTCATATAGATCAACTGTTATGTGATAACAATAGTTGCTCATTACTTAAATTCATCCATGTTGCATATTTCTTATCATCTATGTAATATACACAAAATAATGATGTATTTTATTAATTAGTGTTAAATATTAATTGTCTAATTTTATACAAAATATTAGTTAATAAATATATTTTAATGTAGATATTCTATTAAGTCCCCTAGACTATGTATGCATATTACATAGTATTATAATATTTATATACAGTCTATGATCAACTGAAAATTATGCCTCCCATTTCTAAAATAAGTTTGTATTCTTTTGTTTAAGTAAAGTATTCTTGAGTATAATAAATGTATTCATAGAATTTTATTTGTTTTATGAATAATAAAAAATAGTAATATGTGTACACAATGTTCCTGGGTGTCACGTGAGCTTGTGTAATTTTGTGGTATAGAAAGTCGTAGGTGTGCGGGAGGCCTACAATTTCAATCATTACACTTTTTTAGATATAAACGTTACTCCCTTTCTTCCTTTGTCGACTTCATTAAAAAAAATTATATTTATCTTCCTTCCTTCTCCTATTTCTAAGTTTTATTGTACAAAAATTTTACTTTATTTTTGATGTAGCTATTTTGTTTAAATGTTTTAAAGATGAAATATAAAAATATACATAGCTATATGTCAAGATGGACACCTCTAACGTTATCGTTATTAAGTAATAGGTTTAAATGTTGTGAGAATTTAGATATGCAAGCCCCTTATGACAATCAAAGTATTTTCAATTCTCCATCTAAAAAGGTTGGTTTTTATTTGGACTTCTTGCACTCTAGATTTTGCATTCCAACTTCAAATCTTGTCTAGTATTTTAACACAGTATCGTTTCATATTTTACAACTTGCACCCAATGGCTATTGTAAAATTCTTTGTTTCAAGCTGCTTTGTGGTGCTCTACATATAGAGCCTGATTTAGAGCTATTTCGTTTTTTCTAACGTATTTATCTTTGCGTAGATTAGTTTAACTTTGTTGTGAGGAAGCGTCATTTTACTATTGCCAAGGGTTATAGAACTTATGTTCCTGATTGGTGGATTAAATTTTCCTGGGTTGACGAAAATTTATTCCCATCTTCGATGCAATGGCGTTTTACTAGAGATGAAATTTGTGATGAGTGCCCGGACTTGAAACCTTTGTTGCAGGGTTAAACTATTAAAAGGATACCATGTGTGATCGTGATTTTTCACAAATCGTATTAATGGATGCTAGGAAAAACATTGATATGCAAGAAAGGAAGCCAGGTGAAAAAGGTAAATAATGTGTCTTTTGAGTTTATATATAAATGGTAGAGTTATATGTATTGTTGAATTTTGTATATACTTTTTAGTAGTTTACTGATATAATGTGCTAATAATAGTTGTGGATATCTAGATTATGGAATGATGGCTTACTTGACACACGACCCTTCTCTACTTCCTAAGGGCGTGTCTTCAAGCCATGTTCCCACTTAGAATATTCATGGGTTTTATTATGTGGGGGATAATATTTTGCCACTAATAAGCGAGAAACAGAGTGTGTCCGAGGAGTCATTTATGAAGGATTTAGAAACATGTCCTTTTAGGAAAAAGGGCACGCTATGGTTGATAATGAGGAATTTCATATGGGTGTAAATGCCGATTTAAAGGAAACAAGTAACATGCTTGTTGCAGCTAATGAACAAAATCTGCAGGTTATATGCGTAGAGGAAGGACCATCTGGTGGGTCACCAAATTTAAAAGCTAGTACACATGATGTTGGTATTTGTTCGTACTCTTCCAAAGCACTTATATTTGATTTAGAAGGCGAATTACCAGATAATATGCTGGAGTTTGCTTCTTTAGAAAATTTCGCTCCTACTAATATGGTCTGTCCGAGTTCATCTCGTGGTACCATGTCACAATTAGGTGGTTATTGGAACACGCTCGTGCCACCAATGTTATGTAATAAGTCCCCACTTATTCTTTCAGGGACAATAGGAATGTTTTCTAGTAATAGTATAATGGATACTGTTAATCATACTATTGTTCGTCCAAGTAGATACGGTGAGTCGTCGATGGGCTGTGAGAATTTGGGGGGGGATGGTCGCTTGGTTAATCGGGCTTATAATGAGCAGATTGATGTCGATCGAAGAATTTCTATGCAGTTATTGGATTTGGTAGAAAAGAACCAATTTCTCCAGGCATTAAATAATGAATCCAGCCGATTAGTAGAGATGTACAAGGGAAAAAGTGATTATGCTACAAGTTCTTTGTATAATGCTAAAATTATAATTCAAAACTTGACCCAAGAAAGTCGGTTGCGTTGTGAAGATCAGGCACTCATGGAACGGGTTATTGGGTACGAGTTGACTGCTGTGGAGTTTTTATACTTAAGGAGGAGTTTAGCTGACTAAAAAGAGATTTCTCTTGGGTTATGCGTGACACCATTCCCAGAATGGTTCAAAAGGTTTTTTGGAGTGAAGAGTTCGCGTTTGAGCTGACTAAGGTTCAATCAGTTGTATTGAGTTTAGGTAGCCAAAATTGAGCAAAGTGGGGCACTAGACATGGTTCCGCCCGTTGATGTGTAAAATCGTGTCTATAATTTATAATGGAAAATGCCGGTTAAAAGATTACTACACACTAACGGGCAGTGTACCCGATCGTGTAATAGTATAAAATTGGTAATTCCGAAATCGTTCCAAGGACAGTTTAAACGTGAGAATTAAGATTGTAACTAATAAAATAAACTAAGTTAATCTATGAAAATCGAAAGTAAAAGATAGTTTGTTTTGTGACTATTTAACGATTAGCCAAATCAAAGATTGATTAAAAGTAAAAGACGATATTTTTGTATTTTTAAGTTTATAAAAATAAATGCAGACTCAATGGAAAGTAAAGATATTTGAATTCAATGGATAAAAGTATGTTCGCCTAGATCTCCTATTCGCAGTGTCGGATGATTTGTTATTAAGCACTAGTTCAATTTATCAATACATGCAACTACAAAGTCGGTTTACCCAGAGTTCTCTTTTAGCAAACACGTCAAACTTGGATTTATTGGCTTAGGGTTCCCTTTCACCAAAGACCTCTTTCGTTTGTGACTTAGTAATTAACTAATTACAAGATTAAGATTCAATTGGTTACGCATTCGCTCCACACAATTCACCCCTGTTTTGTTTAATCCTTGTTACCCGGTTTACCCCTTGGTCCAGTAAGCACTCAATTGGTTAAGACAAATCAATTGAAAACTAGTGTATTAAATTGAAACAGGGTTCCCTTTGTTCGAACAAGATCACTAATCAACCTAGTAACAATCATCAACACCCACAAGAATGGTTCTTAATCAAAACTCATAATTATCATGCATTAATCAATAAAACATTAAAGTATCATCCAAACACATACGAATATTCAATCTAGATAAACATTAAAAGCTTAGCCAATCATGACTAGAACAAAAATCACAAATAAACAATTAAGAGTATTCATAATGATGATAAGAATTAAACCTAATGAAATTTGTGTTCTTGAATGATAGACGGATCGAGACTTGTTTCCGGAATGATTGATGTGTTAGAATGACCTTGAGAAACACCAAAAATCACCTTGGTTCGTCAAAAAGCTGCTGGAAATCGTCTGGGTGCGAAAGTGATCATTAGGGTAAATTTTCAGGCTTTAAATAGGAAACAAATCTGAACTCGGCTGAAGGTTGGAGAGGCACGCCAGATACCCGCGCGGCGCGCCAAACGGGTGTGCGGCACGCCATATGCTGTCATTCTGATTCCTGGCCACCTGAAAACTGTCGAACTGATTTTCTAGCCTAATGGAGCGGCGCGCCACCTTTTGGAGCAGCGCTCCAGACCCTTTTTGCTGAATCTGAGCTGAAAACTCACTAATATCACCTATTTTCGAACCAAACTCGAATCAAACCAATCCCTTTCACTTGCTTTCATATAAAATCACTAAAAACCATCAAATATCTTCAAAATTCATCTCCTTGTTCTTGGAACTCCAACTTTCGCAACACTTATCAAAATAACACCAAATCGTATCCAAAAGGACTAAAATGTACCCGATATCGCTGAGAAAAACGTGTATTAAATATGCAATATCAAACAACCCCACACTAGAGTTTTGCTTGTCCTCAAGCAATTAAACTCGATAATAATCTTCTACCATATAATAACTCTTCAAACGTGTATGTAGAACCAAACGAACAAGAAACCAAACCAACAACAACTAGCGTGGGCACGATTTGGAGTAAATAACAACCATGCCTCCCACTTGCATTCCCCAAAATTAACTTCCCATTCCGCAAACAATATGTAATGGATTTAGTAACCAAAAATAATCTCGAATAACGTAACATACTGATGAAGTAGAGAATCTCGAATCATAAATAAATCTTCAAAGTAAACGGGAATCAAGTGGGAACCGAGCACCAAAAAGTATAGCAATCGAACATGTGTGCCAAAAGAACGCACGGGCGACCCCGCAACTGGTCAAGCCAAGCCTCCCACAGTACCTAACATCGCGAGATGTCGGTAAGAAAATAATGTGCTTAGGAGGATACACATTACGTCCAGATATCATCGATAATCATGAGGTGATCATCTAATCCGTTAAGTCAACCATAAAGATTGAGGTTCATCAGGCTTAAAAGCTGATATCTTACCTTTTCGGAGGTTATCCACTGGGAATCTGATCAATCACTGACATTTTGTGTATCATGGTGCAGTTCCCATTTGGCTAGCAAATCTCCGTCATTTAGAAAAGCTTTAACTACCAGTTTCCCTGTTTGACGTTGAGGCCTGGTAGATTTCCAGTCGATTTTAGCAATGACTTTTCAAGATTTTTCGTCACCCTACAACTGGTCTGGACTACATCTTCAGAAACAAATCAGCAAGTGTGTCGTTCGGGAGACTTGACTCCCTTTAGGATGAAATAGATACATCCTGTGTGGTTAAATAAGGTGGTCGGGTGCAACATTGTCCTTGTTAGGAGAAACAATGAGGATCGCCCTGTTTAAGTTTTCGATCTAGCGCATGATCCGGTTTCGACCACACGCCACTATCACCGTTCATACGGTTGACACCCGCCTTGGTGCAGATGACCTACGTATGAATTTTTATGTTCATGTAGGATTTCACATTCAAAATAATGAACATGTTTTGAAAGTTCAAGACTTTCTCCTCTAACAGTACCTCATCGTGAAATGATGGGTAATAAAATGGTACAGCTTAAGAGGTATACGTACCAAGTAAAACGGTCAGAAGACTTTACTTCCTTAATGAGTGGATCTGAGTCACTCGGGAATGCCAATCTATTTCAATTGACACTCGGTTTAAATCCCAAAAACCTTTGGGTGCCAGAGCTTTTGGCTATGGGTTGTGTTGTCTAAGCAAACACAAGCACGTAGCTATTGTTCCTAAAAAGGACAACACTGGTGAAGCTCTAGGCTCCTCTTCCCACAGTATCACACCATTAGATGATGTAATAATAAAATGATATAGTTTTGGAAGTCTGCTATACCAAGTAACCAAAAGTTTGTGATCAGGCACGTGATTCGGTCACAATCACGCTATGCAATCACCGCTCTCTCACGGTTTACACCCGTTTTGGTACAGGTGACCTACTATTGAGTTCTCCGAACTCGTAAGATTTCATGTCCAAAATAATGAACATGTGGGACAATTTTGGCTTCTTTGAAAACACGAATTATACCATAAAATACCAAGCCAATTTTCATAATAAAGGTTTTGGCCGAATTTTCAATTCTTTTTTTCTACTTTTATTTATTTATTTTTGAACTAACTTTTCTGTTTTTTTTTATTTTACCCCTAATTTTTCAATTTTTTTTTTACGACTAAAACCCGTGAAACGTCAAAACTAATATGATGATGATTTCATTAACAACCAACCCGAGAGATTTTACATCCCCACCCCACACTTGAGATCAAGTAATGTCCCCATCACTTGAGATCAAAAATAGATAAAAATCGAAATGTTTATGTGAGAAAGAAAATATAAAAACTTATCGAGTTAACCACTGATCGCGGAATGCCAGTGACAGATGGCGCTGAACTGACTGCCAGCATAAGAACATCATCCATTCCCGATCATCACACCAATATCATCAATCATGCAGCTTTGCTGAACTTAATGCCAGACTTGAAAAATCGTTTCACCAACAAACCTAAGAAAATAAAAACATACGAACTACATAAACGGGACAAGGTGGCACCACCCGATGCCAAAACGTCTTGTCCCTCAAATAAGTTGCAGAGTACATAAACAGAAAATAAAATTATTCAAGTACAAACCAAATGAAAAAGAAATAGTTTCAAACAAATACAACATAACATGCGCAACAATCAATCACTCCTCAGCCAAAAATCTCTAGTAGGGTCCCAATTCACACCATAGGTATCCTGACAAGCTTGGTACGGGTCATATGAAGGATCCAGTCTCGGAGGAGTAACTGACGTATAATCGGGAATGGTAGTTCGCGTCGAAATATACGCCTCCGGGTTCTGACGCATCTGACGCTGAATTTGTCGCTGATGGACCTCCCACTGATTGTGGGCCCTAATTCCCCTAACATCGTACTCAACCCTGTCAACACGCTCTCCCAAATGACCCAACTCTGTTCCAAACTGTCCCAGCGTCATGTTAATCGACCCATAATTGTTTTGGTGCCAAGTCATCAAATCCTCGTTATGCCTACGCTGCTCTGCTAACATCCGCTGATTATGCTCAACCTGAGCATCATACGCTGACCTGCTATCCCTATACTCTATATGAAGACCGTCTACACTGTTAACCAACGAATTCCAACTCTCTTCACCCATTGACCACGTATCCTGTACGTTCGCAGCACTCGAGCTACCTGCCTCATACGTAGATCGACTAGCCCCACGTCCACGTCTACGACCTGCACCTTCACCTGGCTGTTGCTGTTCATCAGACCACAAAACCCAACCTGTTTGCCCTCGTCGAATAAACTCAGCTTTCAAGAAAAATAGAATATTAGTGGGCATCGCCTCAACTCCCACTACATCACACCTACTAGTCGGGACCGAAAACGCCCGAGCCAACCTAGTAACCAAATGCCCACCTAACAATGGGCGTTCTGTGCGTGTGTCTGTTCCAATTTCCTGCAACCATACCCCTAACATACACGGGACATCGATTGGCTCCCTCAGTTTAATTTGTTGTAAGATCCAAAGATCCCTTCACTGAATCTTGTTCGCGTTTCTCCGATCCATAAACATACTAGCAATCATCTTAAAAATTATTCGATCCTCAGGAAGTCTAAGCATCGATTGAACACTTCGACTTGAACTAAACGGACCAGCACTAGCATTTGCCACAGTTGGCCAATAATCACTCTCACTGAAAACTTCCTGCCCAAACACTCTGCAATTCATCAAATGCCACTTCAAATCATTATCATTTAACTCTGGATATAAATCCAACGCCCGAGCCAACTCAATTTTAGACATGCGACGCTCTAACCCGCCAAGCCTAAATGTCAAGAAATCTGCCTCGGTCGGAGATACTCGAGGGCGACAACTAACAGTTGAGAAGAACTCTATAGTTATCTGCTCATAAATATCTTCATTAATTTCAAATAACCTTTCATAAGGTCTCAACTCATTACCCGCATAAACTACCCACATGTGACGGCGCAACTCTCGAACAATATTATTACCCAATGATGAAAGTTGCGACCAATCCAAATAAAAAGTTCGCTCAATCGAACGAGCGCTATTTGTTGTGAACCTTTCTTCCAAATCCTCATCATTCGAGATGTGGGATAACCATAATTCAGGATTATTTGGTGGTTGCCTGTGTTGTTCCTGGTTTCCTCTCAATCTCTACATTCATGAAACAAGTAAAGAAAACAAAATACCAAACTCAAAAGTTAGTGTTAGTCATAATAATAAGCACCAAGTACCCTTTACAACCAAACCATGTTTCATGTCAATCCACTTTTGAAAACAATCACTAACTTAACAAATAACACTTGTAAAACAATGCCAAGACCACAAATCTATCTCATATCATACTATCATGTAAACCAATTCATCATATCAATGACACTCACTTAACACCATTACCAAAATATTAACAAACATGACTACTCATAACACTTTTAATTTCCACAAATCTAGAAAAGTTCATCATGTTTACCAATGTTTACCAATGTAAATTACTACCACCAACATACTCATCACAACTCAAAAACACATGTTTAATCCTCACAAGCATGGCATCATACATAACTAAACCAATTTTGCATCAAGTCATTCAAACCAATATGACCCGCCCATATGAACACAAGCCCACACTAGTTCAAAAACACATAAACAATTCAAAAACTAGAGCAATTTCAAGCATGAAATACCTTTATCACCTACAAATTCGGATCCTCTACATACAAACCCTAGTATCAATTGCAACTTCTAAAAACACCAAGTAAATCATGAAATCAAAGCATATAATCATAATCTAACAAAACTCATCACTAATTAAAACACAAAACCCCAATTAAAGAAACCCCACATTAATTCATCATGTAAATCAAAGATCAAGCATGTAAATACACACAATTAGATGAAATTAGAAAGATAGAAAACAAATTCGGACCTTTGGGTTAACCATTCTTGCAAGATTTGAAGTTGATAAAACAAGAAATTGAAGTCTTGAAAATTAGGGTTTATGGATGTAGGTGTTTGAAAGTGTAAAAGAGTTAGTAAGAATGAAAAAGAATAAAGGGTTTGGTGTAAAAAGGCTGTAACATCCGTTTTCTATTATGTGTGGTAGGGAAAATTCGGGTTTATTTCATTTAAAAAGCAAAACAGTCTGCCCGACAGCAATCGGCGCGGTGCGCCAGGTAATCACGCGGCGCGCCAAAAGGCCGCGCGGCGCTCCATTCAACTGAAAAATCAGTTCGAGGCTTTTCAAAGATCTGGCTCATCAGGTCTTTTCATGTGGAGTGGCGCGCAAGAATATGGAGCGGCGCTCCAAGTACAGTTTTCTCAAAAATTCGCAATTTTAAGCCATTTTAACCCATTTTCTCAACCTAAAAACCAACAAACAACCCCAACAAAAATCCGAGCATGATCACATTGCACATATCATCAAACAAGCACAAAAACATAAAAACTCTACAACAATGTGAAGTTTATTACCGAGTCTTCACAAGACTCGTTTCCAACTTCAAGTGACCTTAGGATCGGGTTCAAAGTGAACTCCGTCATCAATCTCCAATGGACCATCGAAATATTTCTTCACACGATGTCCATTAACCTTAAAGGTTATACCACTAGCATTTTTCAACTCAATCGCACCGTAAGGGTACACCTTAACAACCTCAAATGGTCCCGTCCACCGGGACTTAAGTTTTCCCGGTAAAAGCTTCAATCTAGAGTTAAACAAGAGCACTCGATCGCCCTCATTAAACTCTTTCGGACCCTTTAACCTTCTATCATGCCATAGCTTGGTTTTCTCTTTATAAATTAATGAATTCTCATATGCATCAAGGCGTAATTCACCAAGCTCATTCAATTACCCCGCCCTTAGGCGTCCGACTTCCTTCAAATCCAAATTGCACTTTTTAAGTGCCCACATCGCTTTATCCTCAATCCCCAACGGGAGATGGCACGCTTTCCCATAAACTAACCGATAAGGAGTGGTACCAATTGGCGTTTTGTAGGCGATTCGAAACGCCCACAAAGCTTCATCGAGCTTATTCGCCCACTCCTTCGGATTAGACCCCACAGTTTTCTCAAGAATCCCTTTAAGAGCTCGATTGGTGTTCTCAACTTGTCCGCTCGTTTGGGGATGGTATGAAGTAGAAACTTTATGGAGAACTCCATATCGCTTCAATACCTTCTCCATTTGGGCGTTACAAAAATGAGTACCCCTATCGCTAATTAAAGCTTTAGGAGTTCCAAATCGAGAGAATAAACGCTGAAGGAATGAAATCACAACTCGTGCATCGTTTGTAGCCAAAGCTTGCGCATCGGCCCATTTAGATACGTAGTCAATGGCAACGAGTATGTAACTATAATTCTGAGATTTCAAAAATGGCCCCATAAAGTCAATTCTCCAAACATCAAATACTTCGCAAACTTGGATGCTTTGTTGAGGCATCTCATCCCGTTTGGTGACTTTACCAGCCCTTTGACAAGAATCGTACGACTTGCAAATCCCGTGGGCATCTTTGAAAATTGTCGGCCAAAAGAAGACGGCATCATAGACTTTACGCCCCGTGATTTGGGGTCCAAAATGCCCACCGGTAGGCCCACTATGGCACTCTATCAAAATACGCATACACTCCTCACCGGAAACACACCGGCGGATAACCCCATCGGGACAACAACGAAAAAGATAAGGGGCCTCCCAGAAATAGTACTTAAGGTCACTGAAGAATTTCTTCCTCTTTTGATGCAACCACCCTTTTTCCAAGAATCCCCCAATGAGATAATTAGCAATGTCCACGTACCACGGCTCGTCCACCTTGTCCATCGCCATGAGATATTCATCGGAAAAATCATCATGGATACTCGATTCGTGGAGGACTTTGAGATTCGGATTCTCGAGTCTAGACAAGTGGTCAGCCGCTAGATTTTCAGCACCCTTCTTATCCCGGATCTCGATATCGAATTCTTGCAAAAGCAAGATCCATCTAAGCAGTCGAGGTTTTGCATCCAGTTTCGAAAACAGGTACTTAAGAGTAGAATGGTCCGTAAAAACTATAGTCTTAGACAAGACTAAGTAGGACCGGAACTTATCAAACGAAAAGACCACCGCAAGGAGCTCCTTTTCAGTGGTAGTATAATTCAATTGCGCTCCCTGCAAGGTCTTGCTTGCATAGTAAATGGGTCGGAAATGTTTCTCGACCCTTTGACCCAAAACAGAGCCAACAGCAAAATCATAAGCATCGCACATAAGCTCGAATGGAAGGAACTAATTCGGAGCAATTATGATTGGTGCATTGATCAGTTTCTCCTTAAGAAGATCGAATGCCTTTTGGCACTCGTTGGAGAAATTCCAAGGCGTGTCCTTTTCGAGGAGTTTGTTCATCGGGTTAGCAATTTTAGAAAAATCCTTAATAAACCGTCGGTAAAAACCGGCGTGCCCGAGAAAACTCCGAACACCCTTAACATCAGTGGGAGGTGAAAGGTTCTTAATAACTGTTACCTTCGCGAGATCCACCTCGATACCGTCCCTAGAAATCTTGTGCCTGAGAACTATGCCCCCTTGAACCATGAAATGGCACTTTTCCCAATTGAGCACAAGATTAGACTTCTCACACCTTTCCAACATCTGCTCTAAATTAAGAAGGCATGAATCAAAAGTGTCACCGAAGACCGAAAAGTCATCCATGAACACCTCCATGCAATCCTCTATCATATCATGGAATATGGCCATCATGTACCTTTGAAAAGTGGCCGGAGCATTGCAAAGGCCAAAGGGAATGCGTCTTTATGAAAATGTGCCATACGGGCACGTGAAAGTAGTTTTCTCATGGTCCTCGGGCGAGATAGGAATTTGGAAATAGCCCGAAAAACCATCAAGTAAACAATAAAATTAAGCTGTTTCCCGCTAACCTCTCTAGCATTTGATCCATGAAAGGTAACGGGAAGTGGTCTTTGCGTGTGGCATCGTTCAACTTTCGATAGTCAATACAAACACGCCACCTCGTGACAGTCCTAGTGGAAATTAAATCATTTTTATCGCTGGTGGTAACAGTCATACCACCTTTCTTAGGTACACAATGTACCGGGCTAATCCAAGGACTGTCAGAGATCGGGTAAATCAGACCTGCATCGAGGAGCTTAATGATCTCTTTCTTCACGACATCTTGCATATGCGGGTTCAACCTCCTTTGTCGTTGCACCACAGGTTTGGAGTTATCCTCCATTAAGATTTTGTGGGTGCAATAGGAGGGACTAATACCCTTAATGTCGTGAATTTTCCATGCAATGGCCGGTTTATGGGCCTGCAGCATGGTTACAAGCTTAGTTTTCTGACCTGTAGTGAGAGAAGAAGAAATAATTACCGGGAGCTTAGATTCCTCCTACAAATAAGCGTATTCCAAATGATCTGGAAGTGGCTTCAATTCTAACTCGGGAGGTTCTTCAATTGAAGACTTGCTCCGGTAATCCGCATCATGTTCGAGTTCTTTGAACTCCTCCTCAGTCGGCTCATAGCCGTTTTCCATCAAGGTGGTCAAAATATCCACCTCCTCAACCTGCAACTCTTCATCAATTTCAACCAATGAACATTCTCCTGAACCCTGTAACTCTGGGAATTCCTGCAATAACTCAGACTGAACATTCAAAGTGTTAAGAAAATAACATTTATCATCAGTGTAGGCAGGGTATTTTAATGCATGACCGATTAAAAAAGTTGCATGCAAATCATCTATCCTAAGGGTCAACTGTTGGCCATAAACATTAATGATACACCGAGCAGTATTCAAAAATGGCCGACCCAAAATCAGTAGAATCCTCTCATCCACTTCCATATCCAACACCACGAAATCGGCCGGGAAAACCAACGACCCGGTCTTAACTACCATATTCTCTATAATTCCACGAGGGAATTTAATGGAGCGGTCAGCCAGTTGAATAGCCATACGTGTGGGTTTCAACTCCCCGGGGTCTAGCTTCAAATAAACAGAATAAGGCATTAAATTTATGCTAGCCCCCAAATCTGCCAACGCCCTCATACAATCCAAATTACCCAGTAAGAAAGGAATGGTAAAACTCCCAGGATCCTCAAGCTTCTCGGGAAGCTTGTTTGCAACTACCGCTGAGCATGCGGCATTCAACCTGACTGAAGACACGTTCTCCAGCTTCTTCCTGTTAGTTAGCAAGTCCTTAAGAAACCTTGCATACTTGGGCATACCTGCAATCACATCAATAAAAGGAAAATTTATGTTAACTTTTTTAATCAAGTCCATGAACTTGGACTTTTCTGCCTCCAGCTTTTCCAATCTCTGCTTCCTCGGGAATGGGTGCAGTGGTTGATACTCTTTAACTACCGGTTTAGCAGCAACAGTTTCCGGTACCCTCACAACTTTCTCAATCACCTGTTCCGGCTCCTTATCCCCCTCCGGTTCACTAACAACAACTAGCTCACTATCCTTAACCAACGGCACTCGCAAATCATACTCACCGGGCTTCCTCGGTGAATCATATGCTAAACCACTGCGGGTAGTGATAGCATTAACGTGCCCATTCTTCGGGTTATTATCTGTCTTACTCGGTAACTTCCCCAGTTTCTTCTCATTATTCTGATTAGCAAGTTGATCAATTTGTTTCTCCAAATTCTGAATGGCTACTTGTTGATTTCGAAACATTTGATCATTCTTTTCATTGTTCTGAGTAACAGTAGTAACAAGCTGAGTTTGAGAAATCACAAGCTTCTCGATCATAGCTTCAAGGTTGGACTTTTTCTCTTCGGCTTGGGGTTTCTGAAAATACCCGGGAGCTTGCTGTTGATATCCACCACTAGAACCTGGATGAAACCTCGAACCTTGATTACCTTGAGGATTATAGGGATTGTTGAAATTCCTATTAAACTGCGCACGTCCCTGAAACTGATTGTTGTTCTGTTGACTAATATAAGCAATCTCTTCTTTTTGCCCTATCGTTAGCCCCGCATCACAATCTTTTGCCAGATGTAATCCCCCACAATACTCACAACCAACCTTCATACCATGAATATCCTTATTTGTCTTCTCTAAATTCCTACCAAATGAATCTAACTTAGCACTTATAGACCCAAAATCGTCATATGCACCAGTGGTTTCGGTTCTCTTAACTGAAGCTGAACGAGTTGACTCATGATCTTGATGCCATTCGTGAGTGTAAGCAGCCTGCTTTTCAATAATCGCGAGTGCCTCTTCTTCGGTTTTATCCATTAAAGTTCCACCTGCTGCTTGATCAATACTCTGACGAGTTGGGATGTCACACCCCTTATAGAAAATCTGGACCTTCTATAAATCATTCAACCCATGATTCGGACACGAGCGTAACAAATTAGAATAACGGTCCCAAGCATCAAATAGTGTCTCGCTGCTCTTTTATCTGAATTGAGAAATATCTGCTTGAAGTCTAGCAGCTCTAGACGCAGGGAAAAACTTTGATAAGAACTTATCTACCAACGTATCCCAAGAAGTAATCGCCCCCTCTGGTTTCTTATCTAACCATCTCTTGGCTTCTCCCTTAAGAGTCCAGGGAAAAAGCCTCGTCTTAATCGAAGTATCGGCAACCTCATGAAGCTTGAAAAGGTTGCAGACATCATTGAAAATGCGAAGATACTCGTTAGCATCCTCACTATCTTTGCCATGAAATTGGAAGTCAGAAGAAATCAAACTCAGGATTGGCCCTGTAATTTGAAAAGGCTGAGTGATGTTCGGTTGAGTAATCGAATTGCCTTGGCCCCCTCGTGTGGCCTTCAACTTTTCTGCCGTAGTCTGAGGACGATTCGGTTGATCAGCTTGGTCAGCCATATCTTCAGTCTTGAAAAGATCTAATGAAATGTAAGATTCTTCTTCTTCTCTGATTTCAGGTGGTGTATCGGGCACCACAGTCTCAGAACTACTACCCAAATTAATTATATTAGCGCTCGAAGAAAAAAATGAATCCACCGTAGACTGTTGTTCTTGACTTAACGCTCTGAATAACTCTCTTTCTGGTTCTGCAAATGGTTGAAGAATCGGAGAATTAGAAGAATGCGTAGGTGGCATGCACTACCTGTTATCTGCGAAATCACAACTAACAACTGATTAAACGCACCGATTCAACTAAGAATAACGAAAGAAATAATAAACTATAACTAAACTAAACTAAACAATTAGATAACAATCTTAATTTTTGACACAACTGTCCCCGGCAGCTGCGCTAAAAACTTGATGTGTAAAATCGTGTCTATAATTTATAATGGAAAATGCCAGTTAAAAGATTACTACACACTAACGGGCCGTGTACCCGATCGTGTAATAGTATAAAATTGGTAATTCTGAAATCGTTCCAAGGACAGTTTAAACGTGAGAATTAAGATTGTAACTAATAAAATAAACTAAGTTAATCTATGAAAATTGAAAGTACGAGATAGTTTGTTTTGTGACTATTTAACGATTAGCCAAATCAAAGATTGATTAAAAGTAAAAGACGATATTTTTGTATTTTTAAGTTTATAAAAATAAATGCAGACTCAACGGAAAGTAAAGATATTTGAATTCAATGGATAAAAGTATGTTCACCTAGATCTCCTATTCGCAGTGTCGGATGATTTGTTATTAAGCACTAGTTCAATTTATCAATACATGCAACTACAAAGTCAGTTTACCCAGAGTTCTCTTTTAGCAAACACGTCAAACTTGGATTTATTGGCTTAGGGTTCCCTTTCACCAAAGACCTCTTTCGTTTGTGACTTAGTAATTAACTAATTACAAGATTAAGATTCAATTAGTTACACGTTCGCTCCACACAATTCACCCCTGTTTTGTTTAATCCTTGTTACCCGGTTTACCCCCTTGGTCCAGTAAGCACCCAATTGGTTAAGACAAATCAATTGAAAACTAGTGTACTAAATTGAAACAGGGTTCCCTTTGTTCGAACAAGATCACTAATTAACCTAGTAACAATCATCAACACCCACAAGAATGGTTCTTAATCAAAACTCATAATTATCATTCATTAATCAATAAAACATTAAAGTATCATCCAAACACATACGAATATTCAATCTAGACAAACATTAAAAGCTTAGCCAATCATGGCTAGAACAAAAATCACAAATAAACAATTAAGAGTATTCATAATGATGATAAGAATTAAACCTAATGAAATTTGTGTTCTTGAATGATAGACGGATCGAGACTTGTTTCCGGAATGATTGATGTGTTAGAATGACCTTGAGAAACACCAAAAATCACCTTGGTTTGTCAAAAAGCTGCTGGAAATCGTCTGGGTGCGAAATTGATCATTAGGGTAAATTTTCGGGCTTTAAATAGGAAACAAATCTGAACCCGGCTGAAGGTTGGAGCGGCGCGCCAGATACCCGTGCGGCGCGCCAAACGGGTGCGCGGCGCGCCATATGCTCTCATTCTGATTCCTGGCCACCTGAAAACTGTCGAACTGATTTTCTAGCCTAATGGAGCGGCGCGCCACCTTTTGGAGCGGCGCTCCAGACCCTTTTTGCTGAATCTGAGCTGAAAACTCACTAATATCACCTATTTTCGAACCAAACTCGAATCAAACCAATCCCTTTCACTTGCTTTCATATAAAATCACTAAAAACCATCAAATATCTTCAAAATTCATCTCCTTGGTCTTGGAACTCCAACTTTTGCAACACTTATCAAAATAACACCAAATCGTATCCAAAAGGACCAAAATGTACCCGATATCACTAAGGAAAACGCGTATTAAATATGCTATATCACCCGTCAGTGTTGATAATATATCTTCTTCAGGAATGATGTCGAGATGTCACGGAGAGTTGATGAGGCCTTTAATGTGTTTAAGGCAAATGAATGGAAAAGTATACAAGAGATTGTAAACTGCCTTGATCTTTCACCAAGGTTTCACCGTATTGTACTAGGCTGTGATGAGAGGACCGGTTCACAAGGATCCACCAGCAGGCCTTTTTACTTTGTGTACATTACATGGATGATAAGTAATAAGCAACATGAGTGAATTTAAGTAATGAGCAACTACTATTATTACATAATAGTGGATGTATGTTTGTATTCGTTGATTAACTAATGCGTATCATTCACAAGGGGGGGGGGGGGTTGTTAATGCAAGGGTCTTTGAGTGGTTTTATTGTATCGGGTGGAGATTCCCTATGTGGTAACTCATATTACAACATAAGCTTAATTGATTTGACGCCACTTATCCTAGGTAGGAACCGATCGAGTATGTGAGATTTATGACGGTATGTAGAGGAGGGATTATGGATGGCTTCTATATCAGAATACCTTGGATTATTTTTCGTGCCTGAAAAATTATATATGTGAATGAGTTATAAACCTAAATTGATTGTGTGTAGTATGAATTGGAGTATGAGGAAAAGTGTGTGTCTGTATATCCTTTCTCAAATGAATTATTACGTTATTAATAAGCATACAAATGATCTCATGTCTTTTGGAACTTCATGTACATTTAGTGGGTCCTTCAAGTGTCCCAACCTTATGTAACTTTCTTTCATGTCATATACATTCATTGTCAAACCTTATGTAAATTTCCTTCATGTCATATACATCCACTATTATGTGATAATAGTAGTTGCTCATTACTTACATTCATCCATGTTACTCATTACTTATCATCCATGTAATGTACAGAAAGTAATAATTTACTTTATTATTTAGTGTTGAATATTAGTTGTCTAATTTTATACAATATATTAGTTACTAAATATATTTTAATGTAGATACTCTAAGTAATAGAGGACTTTATAATAAGTAACGTTATTAATTAATAATAATTGTTAAAATATTTAATAATTGTTGGTTTAAATGACTATTAACATACCTTTCAATGTGTTTTATATAACCTTTCCCACTCAATTCTATCATCACCGACACTAGTAGCTCGGCTTTCTTTGCTTCTTTTGTTATTTTCTTTTTCTTTTCTTGCTCCCCTGTTCAACGCCGCTAGTTTGAAATTTTTTGGCGTATCCTTACACCCGAGATACATATTAGGTCTTAAGTGTGAGGATTATTATACTTTAACTTAGTTAAACGTTTTTCTTTAGTCAAATACTCATAAAAGTTATTGTTAAGTATGACATGAGACACTCGAGAGACATATGTAATCAATACGGGATTTGTTCCTCTCATTTGAATGAGAGAATGAAATTTATGGGCCCTTAGATGATTTAAATTGATTAAGATGTGTGGAAACACTCAAACTATATTGATATATTCAATGGTGTTTGTTTTTTTATTTTCAATATTGACCGAGTAACAGAATGTATGAGCTAAATATGAGATTGATTACTATCCATGTCTCATGCTCAACTAGATGTCAGTAACAAAGGGATAAATGATACCTTATCTATATATTGATTTGAAGTTTTAACTTGAGAATCAATGGATGTTCGGAATGACACGTTTTCATGTGTTGTTAGGGGTAGTGACATGTAGCTAAATGTTTACCATTGTCCGTGTTAACATATATTGAATCTTGTGCAAGTGGGAGATTGTTGGTTCATTATGCTCAAGACGTAACTTATGTCAACACTACTAATAACATATATACTTTTAGGGTCACACACAAAGAATAAGAAAATACCATTAACATATTTAGATATGATCAAATATGACAAACCTTAATATATGTAAATGATATTATTATTTAATTGAAATAATAATCTTGCATAAACATATATCGTATATAAATATATTGCAAATAAACTTTGTTACTTGCAATTTATCTTGTTTGTATGAAATGTAATACCCCATCCTACATCGATTTGTGTAAGAAAGTTTGAGTCCCTTATAAGTTAACTTCCATCATTACCAGACACAATGTGTTTTAGGGCTACAAGCACAGCAGATCTCGTCAGAACTCTACATTTAAGCGTGCTCGAGCAGGAGTAGTACTAAGATGAGTGACTTTCTGGGAAGGCCTCGTGTGGTCGCCAAGAAAAAGCCGTGCGCCTGTGGAAAAAGCGGACAATATTGTGGTCGTGGTAAGGAGGGATGTTACAGATGGTATCAGAGTCAGGTTCCTCTCAAGGTGTGACGGGCACTCGGCTTGTGCATCTTCTGAGGTATAGATCCGTGTATCAATTTGTTTCGCACTGACGAGGATGTTAGGATTTTAAGTGGGGGAGTTTGTAATACCCGTCCCACATCGATTTGTGTAAGAAAATTTGAGTTCCTTGTAAGGTAACTTCCATCTTTGGGGCCGATTCGAGGGTCGTTTCAGTTGATATCAGAGCCAAAGGCCTCTCGTGGTGTGATGGACACTCGGTTCATGCATCTCCTAGGGTATCCTCATGGGGTGTGATCTGCAGAATGCTCGTACATCTCATGGGGTATGGATCCTGGGTATTGTTTATAATTCAGCATGACGACGACGTCAGGAATTTAAGTGGGGAGTTTGTAATACCCCGTCCCACATTGGATAAAGAATAGAAAAATTGGTCCTTTATTAGCATAAAGTAGTGGATAACTAATATCTTCCACCATGGTTTTTAGTTGAAACCTGGCGATACCCGGTTAGTTCACTGCTTACGCTTATGAGCGGTGCTTGTCTCTCAAGTTGCGATGGGCACTCTGCTCGTGCATCTCTTAGGGTCGATTCGAGGGCCGTTTCATGAAATGTACACATATACATTTTCTAGTAGTAATACATATTTGGTTATAGAAAAAGAGTCCATCGACTTGCGACTTGTCCATGGTCAAGTGTAATCATACATGGGCAGAGAAGAATCTAAGTGTTGACCCCGTAGAGTCACGGGACACCGCTAATTTGAAATTTATAGTAGAAAATACTTTGTAAATTGTATAGGACACCACTAAATTTACATGTATGACCCTATATATTTTTTAAATCTATAGTTTTTTTCTTTAAATTATATAAGACACCACTAAATTATACTACTCGGACTCCATATATTTTTTGAATTTATAATTTCTTTGAAGGAAAACTATCACTAAAATAGAATTCTAATATAATTAGTATTGAAAGAAATTTTGGGACCCCGTTAAATTATAATTTTGAAATCGTCACTGTACATGGGTATGACTTTTGTGGATGGAGTGAAGTAATAATCATAAAAGAAAGACTTGTTTCCTTTCATACGTTAAGTAAGATACAAATTGAAGTTCACTTTTTTATGATAGTAGTTAGTTGGTATAAGATACTAACTTATCCTATTGTTCAAGTAGTAGAAAATAACCATGATTTGATTCTTTCATTTAAAATTTACTACTAGTTTACTGATGGTTTTCATTGATATAAACTACTAGCAACAAAACAATAAATCATACACATAAGTTGATGAAAGGAGTTTCATACATAAGTTGGTGTTCTTTTAATTTGTTCAAGTGTGAATTACCAATAGAGAGAGACTATTTTGACTCCTACATTCTTCGCATTTGTTTCTCCTCAAGTTTAAAGTCTTCAAATGTTGTAGTCTTAAATCTATACTTTATTGTTTTATTTTCTTAACAACATGCATTTGAATCCTTTGTGGGGAGTTTTTAAAAGGTTTAAATTTTGTTGTACATGCTTCGGTTGCTAAATTATTTTAAGAATTTTTATACAAAAACCCTTCAGATACAATCATCTGCTTGAGTTTGTGTGTCGCTTGTTTTAGTTGTTTTAGGTTGGTTTTAATGTTGGTAGAGTCGACTCAATCGACGATCGGCGTCTCGTTTAGATCGTAATTTGATTGGGTTGTACAATGTGATAATTTAATTAGATCACAAGGATGCATACAAAGAGACAAGATAACATAAATCACAGGTCTCGCTCTCGGGGGACTTGATTACCTGAAATTTTACCTTCTATGGAGGAGCCAATGTGCTTCTTCATAGGAGGGTTTCCTCGCTTACAAAAAAAAATTCTAAAAATTGTTTTTATTTATATATTTATTTATTTATTTCAAGAAACATTTATAATTAATACTAGTTGCAATGCCCGTGCGTTGCATGAATATGTTTACGGTATGACACTTGAAAGTGAGATAGGTTGCTGCAGGTTTTCTAACCGGCGTGATGGGGAAGGCTTTGGCTGAAGTCAGCAAACTTCTTGTATGCAATTGCAACAAAAATTGTGTATTATGCATGTAAAATATAAACTAAGGAATATATGAAACAAATAGTTCTTTACATTAGGTGGATATAGTAATACTTGTTACACATGATTGTTGATGCAGGTTCATACATCCATACAAATCATAAGAGATAAGCAAAAACTTTCAAATAAGCAAAAAGAACTCACTAAGCTCCAACTTCGACAAAAGGAGTCTTCTTCTTCTCGTCATGACACTCACAAAAGTGAAGAAACATCGACTCCTCCTTCTGAAACTAAACAGAATGAGAATACAAATAATGGACATAATAAACAGTTACCTCTTACACTTCCTCATCAAGTGGTCCCTGGAGGTTTTCTAATAAACGTGATGGAAAGTCATATAAATATAATAATTATTAATCATAATTATATAAAGAACTCAAAATTAAGTAATTAGGGAGTATATATTTTCATTTGTGTCATTATTTATTATTATAATAAAACTTCGTAGTTAATTAGCTCTTCATTGCACTAAGACTCAAATATAAATAAACAAACATTTCTAGTTCTTGCAATCACACATGGCCTTTGAGTTTCTCATATGTTAAAAATAAAATAGATTTAAAGTTAATGTATTTCAATTTTAAACATCATGTTATGTAAAATTATTTCATTTGCCTTTTATTATATTAAGAAATTAAATAGTGTAGATGAAGAACCAAGACAAAGATATTGATAATTTTCAACAGTTAACATATATTTTACTTTTTGGTAATATTTATATTTAAATTTATATTTATAGTCAAATTATCCATTACATTAACATAACACTCAAAATAAAGTAAGGTAGATAAAAATTTTAATTTCATGTAATTATACATATATGACCTATGAGCTTTTCCATAGAAGTTGAAAATAATTTAACTTTAATGTATTTAAAATTATTAACATAATAAATGTTCCATTATCACAATATATTAGAGATAACTTATATTTACTATATAAGACCTCATTTATTTTATTATTATTAATATTAATATTATTATTATTATTATACTTTATATATTATATATATATATATATATATATATATATATATAAATTATATTTATATGTAAACATGAAGTAATTAATTAAATGATTTGGATGGTTAGTTTAAGTACAATTTTACTTTCTATTATAAATTTATATATATATATATATATATATATATATATATATATATATATATATATATATATATATATATATATATATATATATATTGTTTTAATCAAGAGGGAAACACTTTTTTCTGGAGAAAGTGGAGGGAAGTCAATTTTTTCCATTTTTTTTTAAATTTATCTTTTTTAAACATTAATATCACATGAAAATATGAACATTTAAAAAAGGCACTTTGTACCAAAATGTTATTATTTTGGCGAGAAAACAATTGAAGAAATAAATGATAACATGCATCATATGTGATGTTTTAATTAAAGTATTTTTTTAAGGGGTTAGAAATTAGGGTTTAGAAATTAGAGTTTAGAAATTAGGGTTCGAAAATAATGGTTTAGAAATTAGGGTTTAGAAATTATGATTTAGGGTTTAAAAAATTAGGGTTTAGAAATTATGGTTTAAATTGAATTTTTAACACGAACGGTTTAGAGTTTAGGGTTTAGACTTTTGGGTTTAGTCCCTAAACCCTATGTAATACCCCGTCAGAATCCACTAACGGAATATTAACTCCTGGTCCCATAGTTTAGCGGTCACGTCCTCTATATGAGACGTTTTCGAAAAGTATTCGCATTAATTATCAAATCAAAGTCATTTATTAAAGAAAATGTAACTGGAAAACGTTTGACATAAACGACTAATGTATATGAACCCAAATCATCTCGAATAAAATAGTTTTAATGCGAATATTTGTTCTTGAAATAAAACGATAAAATATGCTGGACGCCGTTCAGTTCTAGCAGCAAACAGCATAATAACTTCAGTTAAGCGGAAGCACTACCTCTAAGTACCTGAGATGAAACATGCAAAACTTCAATGAAAAATGTTGAGTGAAACTACAGGTTTAGTAACTCATTTCGTAAGTTAGGCCACAAGATTTTCTTAGAAAAATCATAGGAAAAGTATACATTATCATGAGCACTTGATTATAAAGCTTTAACCTTTGTGTGAGCCGAACACACGTCTTTAGTTTACCCTATCATGGCATTACACCGATCAAGTGTACGAGTAATAACAGAATAGACGCCTGTCATGTTTAGGCGAGGTTTGTAAAACCTAATGGTACCGTCCCTATAAGTCGAGCTTACAAAGTAACTAATATAATCAAGCTAAGGGATTTTTGATCTGAACTCATATATATATTCTTTGTAAGTTACTTGTGCCTAATATGTAAAACATTTGGAAAAATCATGCATCTCATCCCTGTAAAAATGTAGTAGGGACTGTAGACTCACCTTAGCAAAAGCACTTGTAATTTCTTAGCAAAACGTACGGTTGTCGAACTATCTCGACTGAACAACGCAACCTAAATAAGTAAATCATCTTGAGTATACACTTATAAGTCAAACCATGTCAACCCATAAGGTACGCAAAGTCCTAGTGCTCAGACTGACTCAACTAACAAGTAGAAGTCAACTAATTCAAGCAACTCAACAAAAATCAACCAAAGTCAACCCTAAAGTCAACTCAGTCAAAGTGGTCAACTAAAGTCAAACATATCAGTAGGTCATGCAAACATGGTCAACAAGTCAAACCTAGGTCAAGTATCACTTTACAAGTCATAATTAAGCAAATTGCACTTTTGCACCTTAAAGCACGCCTTAGAAATTCGTACGTCGTAAAAAGATTAAACTATAGCTCATAGCACATAAATCATTAAATTATGAACAACTCTAGATCATAACTACACTTAAAATAGATTCCTAAAAGTCTTGCCAAAGCCTCATACGATACATAAAATCAGAAGTCGGAAGGGGTCTAATTACGGTTTACTAAATCAGTTTCAGCACGCGCATCTGTTTTGAAATATTTCTCAGAAAATATAGAGAATAGATTTTGATGAACGGCCAATTGGAGTCATCTTAAAACATCTCAAAATATTAGTGATAAAATAATCAGAAACATTTCTTTAGCCAATTTGTACAATTTTGCAAACCTTTTCAGACTCATCAGTTTTGTTCATCAAACAGACATATCATTTAGAAGAGAATATATCTCATGGAAAATCACGTTTTCGCAAGTTTTCATACAAATGAAACATGTCAAATAACGTATATACTAACATATTCCAGAAGATCAAAGTCTCAATCAACTCTTAGTTCGCTCTAGCAATTTTTATGTAACTTTGGAAACCGATTCAGCTCACTTTAAAAACCAAATCTTCGTTTTGGCATAACGGGAGCATTACATAAACTTTTGAAGCAAATCTTAAGTCCAAATTGCATAAATTTTCATACGTAATACAGTAGTATACTTTTTATAAGCTAAAACACAAAGCATGCAACTCGGAAAATTCGGATTATGCACATAACTTAGTCAAATCTTCGATTAAGCATATCTTAAGCATACGATAACGAAATCACGCAAAATAGGAGTCTAAAATTAATAACTTTTCAATATCTTTCCATTAAAACATGTTACAATATCGGTTCTCATGTCAATTTAATCATATCAACAAGAAACAAATTTGTTTTTCATACATACAACGTTAATTACGCAATCAAACGATAAATAACAACACTAGACACCATTAATTGAGCACTAGACTTGATTACACTATGTAATTGAACAAAATTCAGATTTATAAAAACTAGGGTTAACAATTATACCTCTAATGATCAAATTGCTTATACTACCGCGTAGAGAATGATGCGTAGAACGACGTTCGTGTTGAAGGCTTCTTCTAATTTTGACTTTTGAAGGTGGTGGTGTGATGGTGGCTGACAGCCAAGAGGAAGAGGGAGAGGGAGAGGGGAGAGTGTCGATTGAATTAGGTGAATTATGAGGCTCCTAGCTTTCTAATTTCCTTTTATATCTAGGTTTAGGGCCTAATACTTCCCACTAATGACCCAACTAGCAAGTAATGGACCAAAACAATCCAATTAAGGGGTGTTGGGGAGGTTTCGGCCGAATGACCCTTTTATGGGGTCTCGGACTCATTTTTTCTTAACTCTTGGTACGCGCGTGGTCCGTTTCGAGTGCCGTTAACCGTACCGGGTCTCCGGAACGTTAACTAGTCATTGAAACAAAATCACCGGATTTAATTCATTAAATAAATAATAAACTAAATTAGTTTTTCTTAAAGTTGATAATTATTGAAAATAATTATTTCATCGTTTTTCTGAGTTCCGTAACCTGAAAAGCTTTCAAGGCGATTAACTTAATCGTAACGTTTTCTAGTTATTTCACTTTCCGAAATAAATTCATAAATTAATATAACCTATTAATTCAAGAATCTCTCTAATAAGCATGTATTTAATTATATAAAACACACAAGTCTAAGTAACCACCATTAAATACTTAACGGACAAGTAACGATAGGAAACGGAAAAAGTCGGGTTGTTACATTACCCACATGTTATGAAAAATTTCATCCCGAAATTTTAGTGCTCATCCGCCGTAGTCGTCTTCTCGAGAAACAGTTGCGGATACTTAAGTTTCATTTAATCTTCACGTTCCCACGTGAATTCTGGTCCTCTACGGGCATTCCATCTAACCTTAACGAGCAGAATTCTGCTTAGCTTTAGTTGCTTAACCTCGTGTGTGACAACTCGGAAATTTTCGACCAAATTTAAACTTAATCTTTATATGTTTTCGATACGATAAGCAAGTCTGTAATGTTGAGTCTCGAAAATTTTGGAATTATGTTCATTTATTCAATTACCCTTCGGCTATTCACAACGATTCACGAACATGTATGTGTATATAGATATGTATATATAATATATAGTTATATTAATTGAAAACATTAACAAAGTATTACGTGTATGATACCGTACATTAAACTTATTGGTTTTTATATCTATTTGATATATTAAAATATCAAAGTTAAAAGATAAAATCAAACGATTGAATTAAACGATATTCATCAAGACCTTAAGGATTATGATATTATTAAAGGTCTCTGTTGTGAGGTGTAGCGACCCGACAAAATCAACATTGACGGTGCCGTCTACTTAGGTCCCGTTACGTTGTCATAAGTCTTTAAAATAACGTTTGACCAAAGATATGTCGCATTCATTTCAAATGTAAAGATTGTTTCAAAGCTTACAAGAATTGTTCAACCAAAAGTTACGTTACAAGGTTATAAGTACAAATGAAACCTATGCGACACCGTTTTAAATAAAGTCAAAAGACGCTCCATGTATGCATATATACTCGACATCCAATGCAAGTATCAAAATAATGAGCGGAAGCATGTATCACATATCATTCAAAGACCTGAGAAAAACATAGAAATCTGTCAACGAAAACGTTGGTGAAATCATAAGTTTAAGTAAGTAAGTGAGTAAATAAGTAAGTTGAATCACAAGATTTGCAAGATTGAAATAATAGTAATACATTCCAAAAGTTAATATTCACGAGCACCCAATTATCAATGCTTAACATTCCTTCCATAGAACCCCATCACAATAGTGTTAGAACATACACTGTTTCTCGAAAATACATTTCATTCGTAAACGGTAGGGAACCATCTGAATGAGGGTTTGTCAAACCCATATGGATCCATACAACATAAGTTCTCGCTTACACTCCGCAAGTGTAACTAATGATAATCGAATTGAGGATTTTGTTCTAAACTCGTATGTAGAATGTTTGTTTTCCTGTACTTGTGTTCACTTAGTAAAAAGAAACGTTTATGTTTTCTCATCCCAAATGTAAGTTCAAAAGAGTAAAAGTGGAACTATGATCTCACCTTGAGTGCACGAGTAATAAAGTACTTCACAAGTAACCGTGTGCAAGAAAGAATTCTAGTCTCGACCTAAACAAATAGGTTTGTATCAATAACGGTAAACACGATTGATCAAAGTGTTCAATTAGTCATATGGCTCGTTACGACTCGATTACTATAGCATGCGAGTCAAGTTGTCACGTTTCATGCAAGATACAAGTATAAAAGCATGTTAGAACAATTACACAAACATTTGGTTAAGTTTGATTAAAAGTCAACTTGGGTCGGGTCAAAGTCAATGAAAAAGTCAACACGTTCGGGTCGGGTCTCGAACTATTTTTCTGAGGTTTTTAATCATATATGAGCATGTTAGAACGAGTTACATATGAATCGGAGGTGCGTAGCATAGCAAACATTTTTCGTAAAATGGCAAACCAAAACAGTCCCTTGCAGTGCATCTGGACGGCGTCCAGATTTGCTGGACGGCGTCCAGCATTGAAGGACTGGAAGGCGTCCAAGAATCTGGACGGAGTCCAGATCAGTATGCAGGTCCTGTTTGCTGCAACACACAAATGCACGAACCAAAACCCAAACAATCCCAATTTATGACCCGCAAACAATCAAAACATGTATCTTATATCATCGGAGAGGTATTTTGACGAGGAAAACAACTAAGCATATTTCATCAATCTATCTACCACTTACAACAACCAAAATTACATTGAATGCTGAACATTTATTACATTCAAGTTCATAAATGCGGTTTGGTGATTCGGGAACTTACTACCTACATACAATACGCCGTTTCGTAGGTAATCAAGTATACAATCTAACTAAACACTTACCAACAACAATTCATGGCATTCAATGCATCAAATGTTCACATTTAGCTCTATCAAACCCTAACCAACATTACTAAAAGCAATAATCAAGTTTATGAAGTTTTCTAAAGCAACCTACACATCAAATTGAAGCTAGTGATACTAGTAACACAATTAAATCATGAACTTTTAACATCTAACAACTTTTAAGTTCATGCTAGTTACTTCAAAATAACAAGATTGAGCATACAAATCATATATTCATGTTAGACTTGAGCCATAGACACTAATTAATACTTCTATAAGTTAAAAACATCAAGAATACAAGATCTAGTAATTTTAGAAAGTTACCCAAATGTAATGAAATTGGTGTCAAGTTGTAGAGGATGAAGAGAGGATTTCAAATATGTAATTTGTTTTGAGGTTAGCCTCCAAAATCGAATTTAGATGATGAATTAAGGATTTGAAAGTTGAGAGAAAATAATGGAAGTATGAAGGAAAGAAGGAGATGAATGAGTGGAGGTGGTGAATGTTGACCATTTGACCTAGTCAAAACTTTGGTCATTTGGCAACATTGGTCCCTCAAGTTTGTAGTCGGGTGCGGGAATTAACCGAACGAATTATTTTGAATTACACGAGAGTACGGAAGACGTTATAATCCGATAATGAAAATATTAAGAATGTTAGCTAATGGAGGTTACGAATCTAGATACGAAGGTTATTATTAAAATAAAAAGACGGGCGTTAAAATAATTTAACAGAAAAATGCGGGATGTTACATTACCCACACCTTAAAAGAAATTTTGTCCCGAAATTTAGTTGGAAGTAATAGTCGATGTCTCTTACTCTGGACCTTGTGTTGTCCAATCTACGAATAAGTGAAGATACGTCCTTGGGCATTTCCACGAATCTGGATAGTCGGGGTTTTACGTTGTATTAAGGCTTGGTTTTACGATCCACAATTTCAACCGGTCTTTCTACGAAGAGGAGTTTGTCATCGATAGTAAGTTTATCTAGAAGAGTAGCACGTTCCTGTTCCACAGGACACGTCTTTAAGTTTGTTACATGGAACGTAGGGTAAACGGAAACTTAATTGAGTCGGAAGTTCTAAATGATAGGAAGCGGTTCCAATACGCCCCAAGATTTCAAAAGAATCAATATTGCGGATATAACTTTCCTCGATTTTCCGAAATGGATTACACCCTTCCAAGGTGCGGTTTTCAATATTACACGGTTACTGAATTGGAATTCGGAAGGTTTACGCCTAACATCGGCATAGTCCTTTTGGCGACTACGGGTCGTCTTGAGCCCTTCTCGGACTTGAACCATCTCAACGGTTGTTTCTTGAATAAGTTCGGATCCAGTGATTTTCTTGTCACCTACTTCGGTCCAACGAATTGGAGAACGACAATTGCAGTTATATAAAGTTTCGAAAAGTGCGCGTCAACACACGAGTGGTAACTACTGTTGTAAGAGGGATCAACTAAAGGCGACAATACAAGTTTGTAACATGTCTTTCCAAGATGTAAATCGTTCGTTTGCTTGGTTCGTCGGTTTGTGGATGATACGCGGTACTCACATTTTAACGTGTTTCCGAGGCTTCTTGTAAAACTAGAAGTGAAATGAGTATTTCGATCCGAGATAATTGATAAACGTACACCGGGTTGGAATAGAATTCTTTAAGATATGTTTGAACAAGTTAGTTAGGGCTCGAAAATGTTTGTTGGAACAAGTTTCTTATTGTCTACTGAAAACATTCATCAGGCTATTCACCCTCGTGGAGAATACTAGTAATACGTGAAGAGTCTCTCTCTCCATTGAGAATTTAGATAAAAGTTTTTCCATAAACGGAAGTACGAGCGAAAAAGATAGGAGCGAAATGATAATTTAGAATAGTATGAGTTTTCATCTTGATGTAGTCACATCGTGTATCTTGTAGCCAAATGTTGAGACTTGGTGGGAACGGGACAGTACACGTAGTTGTATAGTTCGGTGTTGAGTAGTAGTTGGCCATATATCAGAAGTATAAGGATGATAAGTCAAAGAAGAAAGAGGTATCCTTGGATTGTGTGTTATCTTAGGTTCCAGTAATATCAGATGGTAACAGTGAATAATAGAGTTATGTAACATGGTGCGTGGTGATGAGAAAATTGATCGGATCCATAATTAAGTTTTTAAATTCTTCATGCAAAATAACTGATTTCGGCTTCCTTGATTTTGAGTCGAGAGAGTATGCCTTTCGGGGGTTCACGTAGAAATATTTCCATATTTGAGTTCCATTTTGTGCTACATGAATTTGGCTAGTAAATGTAGAGACCCGTCCTAATTTATTCGAACGAAGTCCATATCGATTATAAACGATTCACAACAGTTGATTTCATCACGAGGTACTTGACCTCTATATGATACATTTTACAAACATTGCATTCGTTTTTGAAAAGACAAACTTTCATTACATCGAAAGTTGACGGCCTGCATACCATTTCGTAATATATCTTACTATAATTGACTTAATAATAATCTTGATGAACTCAATGACTTGAATGCAACGTCTTTTGAAATATGTCATGAATGACTCCAAGTAATATCTCTAAGATGAGCAAATGCACAGCAGAAGATTTCTTTCGTACCTGAGAATAAACATGCTTTAAAGTGTCAACCAAAAGGTTGGTGAGTTCATTAGTTTAACATAAATAATCATTTCATAATTTTAATAGACCACAAGATTTCATATTTCCATTTCTCATAAACATACGTCCCATACATAGAGACAAAAATATCATTCATATGGATTGAACACCTGGTAACCGACATTCACAATATGCATATAAGAATATCCCCATCATTCCGGGATCCACCTTCGGACATGATATAAATTTCGAAGTACTAAAGCATCCGGTACTTTGGATGGGGCTTGTTGAGCCCGATAGATCTATCTTTAGGATTCGCGTCAATTAGGGTGTCTGTTCCCTAATTCTTAGATTACCAGACTATAAAGGGGCATATTCGGTTTAATAATTCAACCATAGAATGTAGTTTCGATTACTTGTGTCTATTTCGTAAAACAGTTATAAAAGCGCATGTATTCTCAGTCCCAAAAATATATATTGCAAAAGCATTTAAAAAAGGAGTAATGAAACTCACCTAATGTATTTTGTAGTAAAAATACATATGACTATATTGAACAATGCAGGGTTGGCCTTGGATTCACGAACCTATATCATTTATATATATTAACACACATATAATCGTAATCGAACGAATTTATATATCATTAGTGATATACTTGATATCCTAATAAATTATATATTTTGCTAATAATTTAATTAATATATTTATTTTATATGCTTTTAAATAACCACTTAATATTTATTATAAGATATTAATATAGTTTTGTTAAATATGATTTTATATATAACTAAATTTTATTGTAATAATAATAACGAAAATGATAATTTTAATAAAAAAATACTTTTGTTAATAATAATAAAAAATGAATATTTTGATAATAATAATAATAATAATAATAATAATAATAATAATAATAATAATAATAATAATAATAATAATAATAATATAACATAACTACCTCAAAAGCTTTTCTTAAAAACGAAATGCCACCGACAAGGCATGAACCCATCACCTCCCGCTAACCCAACTAACCCTCAACCACTTCGCCACTTATATTTTTCTTATTTAAACTCCATAGTATGATTTTTAACCCGTCACTTATATTCTTCCATCCCAACATCTCGGCCCAATCCAGTACGAATTAGCAGCCCAACATCATAACAGGGACACAGCCCAACTTAGAACACACGGCCCAACTTCTTCTCTTAATACAAAAAAAAAAAAATATTGCCGTGGCCTGGGTTCGAACCTGGGACTCCTCGCTCATCCAACACCCTCCTAACCATTATGCTATCTCTGCCTTTGTAAAACAATTACCATCCTAAATTCTTTTAACCTTTAACTATATGTTCTTCTCCTTCTTCTTAACTCGATTTCTGTAATACCATCGTGTACACCTTCATCAATCATCACCATAATCCCTTGTTATCACCGAATCACGGTAAGTTAATCATCATCAATTCCTAATCTTCCTCATCATTTTGTGTTCGTGATCATCATACTCGTATCACATAAAATAATAACATCATAATCATCTTTATTTTATCATCTAATCATCATCTTCCTTCGTTCCTCAATCATCACCAACCCGTTATCTTCTCATTACGATATTCGAATAGAAAATAAGAAATCATCGAGTAATCACTAATCATCTTCTTCTTCATGTCAACAATAGTTTCGAGGTTCATATAAATAGAAAAGAATCATAAAGGGTTTCAAATAGAATCAGAATACAAGAGCTGTAGCAGTTGCTGTATCGAGCAACAAGGAGAAAAATAGAAAAAAAAATAGCAGCGGTGGTTGATGATGATGGTTTTAAACAACGATGCAGTCACCGTAGAAGAATCAAGAGAAAAAGGAAGAAAATATGGTGTTTGGTTCCTCTTAATGGTTTGATGGGTGAAGATGCTACAGCAGCAGTAGCACCATTGATGAGAGAGAAAGGAATAAAATGGCGGTTGATCGTGGGTTTTGCGGGTTTCATGAAGGCGGCGGGTTTCGAATAGAAACAGGGACTGCAGCGAGTAACAGGAGGTGTTATTGATCTACAAGGCAAGGTTGTAGCTATGGTTCGAAAGTGGTAGTGATGGAGGTTGGGCTGTTTACAGTATGAGAAAGAGAGAGAGAGAGAGAGAGAGAGAGAGAGAGAGAGAGAGAGAGAGAGAGAGAGAGAGATGAGAGAGATGAATAAAGTGGTGACGGTTGGTGGTGTTTTCTGGTGGTTCACGGCGGGTGATGGAGGTGAGTGCCGACGATGGTTGTTGTGATGACCCGGGAATTTCCGACCAAATTTAAACTTAATCTCTATATGGTTTCGATACGATAAGCAGAGTCTGTAATGTTGAGTCTTAAAAATTTTGAACTGTTTACATTGATTCATTTAACCTTTGACTATTACCGACGATTCACGAATGATTGTTTGTAAATAAATATGTAAATACATTTATATAAATATAAATATAAGTGTGTATATATAATACTTTGGATAAATAAAAATACACATTAATTAATTAGAATTAAAAATGTAAAATTTATAAACAGAATGATTAAGTACAATTAAATGGAATATATATAAAACATGTATATGATATTATTATGAAACTATATATATATAATATGAATTCTTATTAATAATTAGTGTTATATAATAATATATATAAAATATACAAATATTTAATAATTAATAAATGTTTTTATAAGATATATAATATAAATATCTATTGTTTTTTTTTTTTTTTTGTATTTGATTCCCACTTGTTTCATTTCATTGGAGAGATTAACATCACTGTGTTTGATTGAATTAAAATAAAGATTACTGTGTTTAATTGATGAGTTGATTGATTACCACTGCTTGTATTTTTTTATCGAACAATTACATGAGAATTATTGATTAACACTATTTTGAGTTTCATTTTAATATCTTATGGTATATACATATACATAAGTCGTTACTCAGATATGGATTATGATTTACACCTTTCTCTTACTACTACTTTTATTCTAATTACTAGTATCTTGACATCCACTTAAACACCATCACCAACTAATTATTTGTTTTGATATGCTACTCGACAACCATGCACGATCAACCACCTTAAACCATCACAAAACCACCATCGACCATTAAACTAATATTACGGTTCGATCTTTGAGTTGTTGCTAACTAGTTCGGTTTTCTTAATCAAACGAACCAAACTTGTGACTAACTTCACTGCTACTGTTTTGCTGCTATACAGTGTTTCTGTTTCGGTTTTACAGCTCAACCCATCATCATAAATAAACCACCACCCTACCACAGCCAAACGTCACCTTTCTCCGCAACCAACAACCCGTCACCTACACCACCTTGTTAAACTGCTACTCGCCATTCTTGTTGTTCATTATATAAATATATATATATATATATATATATATATATATATATATATATATATATATATATATATATATATATATATATATATATATATATATATATATTTTAAACCCCATCATCTGAGGAATATACGAGCACATCAACAAACATCATAATCGTTATTACTTCCATATTAGACTCACACAGCAGGTTTATTATCTTATTACCATTCTATTAAATCAAATCATCGCTATCAAATATCCCTTTTTGCTGCTTCCTGGTTTATTTCTTTTCTTCAAAATTGTGCTACCACACTTGAGTGCTCTTGTATTTTAAACCAACCATAAGCTAGGATAATTGCTATTGATTATTTTTTTCTTTTGTCCGACACTCACCAAACATAAAATACCCCACTTGCCACCATATTCTCTAGTGGGTTACTGAAGATAGTATTAAATACTATAAAGAAATGAGCAAAAGATTAAAGCAAATGATAAAGTAATGGGCTCGATAATTAAGATACCCGATATTTTTTTCCATGAATCACGGTGAGGGGAAGGAGAATAGAAGTGAGATAATGATGTTGATAATACATGATAATGATTTGATTATGATAACGATTATGCACGATGTACATATTAATGATGATGAATACGATAATGGTGAGTTCGACAGTGATGATCACGGTATTAGGAGATATATGATGAGATGATGAAGATGACAATGTTATATGATAATTATACGATGATGATGAGCTGTATCGTTACTATAAGAAGATGATTATGGGGGTAAGCGTGATATAAATGATTTAGGGTTAGGATATTACGATAGATATAATCGATGAAGAGGATAATGTTACGAATGATGATTAAAGGTTTTTGTTCCTGGTTCGATGCAGTTAACCTGCAATTAATATTTATATTTGATGGGCTATAAAACCCAACGATTTTGAGTCATGAATTGGGCTATGATTTGATAATTGGGCTTGGCTTTTATATTGGGATGTGTTATTGGGCCGAGATCAGGTTCATATTTTCGCTGTTGGACTGAAATTACGAATATGATTGGAGATGACGACTAGATGATGGAAACAAAGATAAATGATGAATGTTAATGATAAAGGATCGGGGTAGTACAGACTATATAAATTTAATGTTGGAATTAAAACAGAAAGAAATAGATGGAGGAGTGGGTAGGAGTGTTTGTGTTTAATGAAAGGTTGCGGGTTCGAATTCAGGCGCTAGCATTTTATTTTTAAAGCTTGTCTTCAAGGTTGTATTCTATTATTATTATTATTATTATTATTATTATTATTATTATTATTATTATTATTATTATTATTATTATTATTATTATTATTATTATTATTATTATTATTATTATTATTATAAATGTGTTAAGATTATAACTTAAATATGTATATAAAATTTAGTTTATGATTTAATGTATGTTAAATACAATAATAGTGTTGATTATGATAATAATGGTTATGAATATAAATTTAAAATGTTTATTATACGTTTAGGATGCAAGTATAAAATAATTATGATTAAGCATAAGGATATGGTCATTAAATATATGTGAAAGTATTATCATTATTAATATTATTATTATTAAAAACTATTATCATTATTATCATTATCATTCTGTTAACATTAAAACTATTACTAGTATTATTATTAATATCATCAATATCATTATTATTATTACAACTGTTCATTATCAATCTTATTGCAAATAGATATTTTTATATAAAAAAATACATTACAATAATATTAATATTTATAAGATATATCAATTAATATATAAATATATATTTTTTTATAAAACCCTAATAGAATAAACTACTTAAATAAATATTTACTATATTAATATTAATAAATGTATCATTATAATAAACATTAACCATTTAAAATATATAGAATGAAAACAAGTTATTTAATTATTAATATAACCTATAAATTATTAATATAAGAAGTATAATTATCATATTAAACTTGTTAATTGTTATTATATGTGTTAATATATATATTTGATATAGGTTCGTGAATTCGAGACCAACCCTACATTGTTCAGTATTGTCGTTATATGTATTTTTACTACAAAATACATTAGGTGAGTTTCATTTGCCCCTTTTACTCTTTACATTTTTGGGCTGAGAATACATGCAAATGCTTTATTAACTGTTTTACAATATTTATATGTGTGAGTTTCATTATTCCCTTTTTATATATATTTTTGGGCTGAGAATACATGCAATGTTTTAATAATTATTTTACAATATTTATATGCGTGAGTTTCATTTGCCCTTTTTACTCTTTACGTTTTTGGGCTGAGAATACATGCAAATGCTTTATTAATTGTTTTACAATATTTATATGCGTGAGTTTCATTTGCTCCCTTTTTAAATGCTTTTGCAATATATATTTTTGGGACTGAGAATACATGCGTTGTTTTTATAACTGTTTTACGAAATAGACACAAGTAATCAAAACTACATTATATGGTTGAATTATCGAAATCGAATATGCCCCTTTTTATTAAGTCTGGTAATCTAAGAATTAGGGAACAGACACCCTAACTGACGCGAATCCTAAAGATAGATCTATCGGGCCCAACAAGCCCCATCCAAAGTACCGGATGCTTTAGTACTTCGAACTTTATATCATGTCCGAAGGAGGATCCCGTAATGATGGGGATATTCTTATATGTATATTGTGAATGTCGGTTACCAGGTGTTCAATCCATATGAATGATATTTTTGTCTCTATGTATGGGACGTATTTTTATGAGAAATGAAAATATTGTGGTCTATTAAAATGATGGAAATGATTATTTATGTTAAACTAATGAACTCACCAACCTTTGGTTGACACTTGAAAGCATGTTTATTCTCAGGTACGAAAGAAATCTTCCGTTGTGTATTTGCTCATATTAGAGATATTACTTGGAGTCATTCATGACATATTTCAAAAGACGTTGCATTCGAGTTCATCAAGATTATTATTAATTCAATTATATTTGTATATATTATGAAATGCTATACATGTCTGTCAACTGTTGATGTAACGAAAGTTTGTCTTTTAAAAAACAAATGCAATGTTTGTAAAATGTATCATATAGAGGTCAATTACCTCGCGATGTAATCCACTGTTGTGAATCGTTTGTAATCGATATGGACTTCGTCCGGATGGATTAGGACGGGTCTCTACAATTGGTATCAGAGCGGTGGTCTTAGCGAACCAGGTCTTGCATTAGTGTGTCTAACTGATAGTTGTTAGGATGCAGTAATGAGTCTGGACTTCGACCGTGTGTGCATGTCAAAAGTTTTGCTTATCGTTTTTGTCGGAAATCATCTGTTTATCATCCTTAAGAAATTACCTGCTTATCATTCTTAGTCTAGACACATCTTACTGCAATGATTGCATGAATAGTGTATAGACAAAATTCGCATCTTAGCGTATCTGCTAATTCATATCTTAGCATATTTGTTACTGTAGACTTTGCCTGACAGATTCCGTAGATTCCTCCGTAACTTATGGGATTTTAGTATTATATATGCATATGTAAATCATGTATTGCAGAGTACTAATCTACATCCTATAATCTATTTCTTATCGAAAATCCTTCATCTGATCGTACGAGATGAATCCCTCAACCAATTCGAGTCCCTCAGATTTCGATAGCTATTTCGATAGTTATTCCGACAGTTATTCCGACATGAATAATCACCTAAGCTCCGAAAACGGTGTCACCAGAATGAATCAACCAATCATCCATCTCCAATTCATATAATGAGTTCGTAGTCGACTTAACCAATGGAGACGTGAAGACGGCGATCCTTTCCACCAACCAAATTGCCCTCTTAGTGAAGAATCTGTAGCACTCACCGGCGAACGAATCCGAAATACCATTTTCACCCTCATTACTCAAATATCTCGCCATAATTATATACTATCCCAACTTCAAAACCTTATGTATTCGCTCGTTCCGACAGACAATCATCCCGGAATAATAGAAGAAGTCAACGAACTTCGCAATCGAGTTGTAGCCTTGAAAAGTATGGTGCAAAATGTACCAGCTTCAGCAACATCACCAGCACCAACAGCACCACCACCAACAACATCCGCATCTCAAGCCTCAATTTCACAATCTGTCCCACGAACATCAACATCATACGCACCATAGATACCAAGGAGTACCAACATCAATTAACGATGAAGTATTGATCCCTAACTTCATTAATATTCTGCGGAGAATATGTGGATCCTAATAGTTTTAGGGATTACTTATTCTAGCTCGAACCGAAAAATAAAATGAGTCTAATATAATATTGACTTATTAAATCCATGATTACATCTGAAGAAAATATATATGTATATATATTTTCATAAAGATTGTGATTAAAAAGTCTTTCGTATAAACTATTAATGATGAAAATACTTTAACGGGTAGGTAATACTCGAGGAATATTTAGATTTCACATTAATGAGTTACAATGTACATTCTTCGAATCTGATTCAACAGTCATTTACTATCCTACTTACTCCACCGATATACGTATCTGTTCACCAAAGAATAATCATTTTCATTCCAATTAAATTTCACATACGAGTTTCTGCCGATCAAAACCCAAGTCAAGATTTTACAAGTGGCATAATGAAGAAAATAATGAACAAAATAAAACATATTAGTAACCAATTAATTAACTACGTAAAACTTTAAAACTATGTTAACTGTCCCTAGCTAACTGTTACTATATGACTATTTCCTTAAAATATACTAGTTTTGGTGGAGCTATTGAACTATTGGACTACTATTATGGACAATTAAAAATTATTAAAAGAGTAGGAAATATTAAATACAACACTTTTTGACTCTAAAGATTGTAAATAAATTTCATCTTCTACAGTTAAATATTTCTTCAAGTTGCCACTTGACTTCATCTTAAACCTCATTTGTATCTTGACGACTACAATCTGCGTTTAAACCTTTCATGATTCTTGAAAACATCTTAACCGAGAGGATGAACCAACCACACTTCATCTACAGAAAGAAAGATTGATGTGTATAGTTATGCACCCGAAAACTCTCGGAAACTGAGTCAATGCTTAACACGTAGCTGTGCTAATTCCTTTAGTGTTATTATTACCCAAAATAACTTTGTAGTTCTTTTTCAAATTAGCCAATTTTGTCACAGCTCCAACAAGACAACTTCAACTTTTCGTACGAAACAACCTTATTATAACGTTGATATATACACGTGCTCTTTTATTGTTACCAGGGAACCTTTCATATTCCACCATATTACCATCAGCGTTTAATCATCTAAAAACACAATTTTCCTGAAACCACCTCGAATTAATAACCGATGATTCAGATATCATAGCATTAAATGCAGAGGAAACAGAAAAATGGTAGATGGTCTAAATGACCAAAAGTTTGATGATAAAGAAAGAAGTGTTTGGAACGCTCGATAGAAAATTGGGTATTTAAAAACAGATTGAGCTACCCATGAAGGAGACCAAGGACAAATACAAGGACCAAACTCTATATTCAAACGATTCAGGTAATTCTGGATCCGTTGAAATCTTTAGAGAATATCTTGCTCCGAAGTCATGTTAAAATCTTGCGGAAAATCTTTCTCCATCAACCATCGAACTTAGAAATTCCGAAATATCATCATCAATATCTTCGATATTTCTGAGGATATTTTCATAAATATTCTCGTCCGAAATTATATACCTCTTCGTGCTTCCTGTATATCATTATATTGGAAACATTCAATAGAAAATATAGTACCGAAAAGCAGATTATGCGAAACTATGAAGAAAGCTGTGGACAAATCACAAAGAATAAGTTTGACTTCAAAGAATCCAAATGATTCAATGACTGCTAAAGTCTATAGTGAATAACTTGCTCCTTACTCTAAACCCTTGCAGACAATAGTTTCTATCATTCTCTGATCTTAGATATTCCGAGATATTATTGTATCTTTCATTATAAATATCCTCCAGATTTCTGAAGATATTTTTATAACTATTCTTATCTGAAATCATTAATCTCTTCGTACTATCAGTGTTACATAATATAGAAACTGTTAGTTTCTATATTCTGTAAACCATCAAGTTTAAATTATGAATGTTTTTGAAGTAATGTTGGGAACTGATGCATGAGTTAGTATAATATAATGACACTTGATCAACGTGATTATATTACAGTAAGTCATGCTGAGTTTCTAATGGAACGTGATGATTCACAGATCATAACGTCATCATGTGCCATGTTACACGACTCGTTCATTCTACTTCACCTCCGAACATATCAAGAAAATATATTCTTGATAGTTCTATTCTCAGTGATTCTGGTAATTTGACAAATCAAATCGTGCCATTACGATTTCCTTCTTAAAACATTAACAATGTTCATTCCGAAGTTTATATCTGCGAATTCTGAACCATTACAAACGGTGTTTAATCGCAAGAAGAAGAAACGAAAGGACAAAGCTCCAAAATATAAGAGAAAATATAAAGCCCAATAACAACACGGAGGTTATAAACCGTGGATATTAATACGAATAACAATATAAAGACACGGTAGAATTAAGAATAGAATCATCCCAAGGTAATAGTAGGAGTAACCAAATCTTTCTGGTGATAAATGAAAGAGAAGAATGACAGAAGCGATAGTCAGGAAAATACAAAGTATTAGAACGGGATTAAGCATTTTCAGAATCTTTTGGAAGTATGAATTGAGTAAAGGAATGGTGAAAATAATGGAAACGGGAGAAGTTAATTTATAATAGAAATATTTGATAGAGTAATCAAGATAGATGACTGCATTGAATTAAAGAGATCTTAATATCCTTGAATCCCGAGGAATCGGATCTTATAGATTTCCAAGATTTTCTTTTAAATTCAACCAAGACAACGTCAAAAGTTAAGACGAAACTTTATTTATTCATATCACTCTTTTGTGATAGCTTCATTCGTGCTCTTCAAATAATCGAATTGTTTTATCCATATTACTCAATGATGATAAAACTCTATTTATCAGCTCATATTCGTCATGAAAACATTTTTATTGTTAGCCATGACCACCTCACTCAAATTTCGGGACGAAATTTCTTTAACGGGTAGGTACTGTGATGACCCGGGAATTTCCGACCAAATTTAAACTTAATCTCTATATGGTTTTGATACGATAAGCAGAGTCTGTAATGTTGAGTCTTAAAAATTTTGAACTGTTTACATTGATTCATTTAACCTTTGACTATTACCGACGATTCACGAATGATTGTTTGTAAATAAATATGTAAATACATTTATATAAATATAAATATAAGTGTGTATATATAATACTTTGCATAAATAAAAATACACATTAATTAATAAGAATTAAAAATGTAAAATTTATAAACAGAATGATTAAGTACAATTAAATGGAATATATATAAAACATGTATATGATATTATTATGAAACTATATACATATAATATGAATTCTTATTAATAATTAGTGTTATATAATAATATATATAAAATATACAAATATTTAATAATTAATAAATGTTTTTATAAGATATATAATATAAATATCTATTGTTTTTTTTTTTTTTTTATTTGATTCCCACTTGTTTCATTTCATTGGAGAGATTAACATCACTGTGTTTGATTGAATTAAAATAAAGATTACTGTGTTTAATTGATGAGTTGATTGATTACCACTGCTTGTATTTTTTTATCGAACAATTACATGAGAATTATTGATTAACACTATTTTGAGTTTCATTTTAATATCTTATGGTATATACATATACATAAGTCGTTACTCAGATATGGATTATGATTTACACCTTTCTCTTACTACTACTTTTATTCTAATTACTAGTATCTTGACATCCACTTAAACACCATCACCAACTAATTATTTGTTTTGATATGCTACTTGACAACCACACACGATCAACCACCTTAAACCATCACAAAACCACCATCGACCATTAAACTAATATTACGGTTCGATCTTTGAGTTGTTGCTAACTAGTTCGGTTTTCTTAATCAAACGAAGCAAACCTGTGACTAACTTCACTGCTACTGTTTTGCTGCTATGCAGTGTTTCTGTTTTGGTTTTACAGCTCAACCCATCATCATAAATAAACCACCACCCTACCACAGCCAAACGTCACCTTTCTCCGCAACCAACAACCCGTCACCTACACCACCTTGTTAAACTGCTACTCGCCATTCTTGTTGTTCATTATATATATATATATATATATATATATATATATATATATATATATATATATATATATATATATATATATATATATATATATATATATATATATATATATTTTAAACCCCATCATCTGAGGAATATACGAGGACATCAACAAACATCATAATCGTTATTACTTCCATATTAGACTCACATAGTAGGTTTATTATCTTATTACCATTCTATTAAATCAAATCATCGCTATCAAATATCCCTTTTTGCTGCTTCCTGGTTTATTTCTTTTCTTCGAAATTGTGCTACCACACTTGAGTGCTCTTGTATTTTAAACCAACCATAAGCTAGGATAATTGCTATTGATTATTTTTTTCTTTTGACCGACACTCACCAAACATAAAATACCCCACTTGCCACCATATTCTCTAGTGGGTTACTGAAGATAGTATTAAATACTATAAAGAAATGAGCAAAAGATTAAAGCAAATGATAAAGTAATGGGCTCGATAATTAAGATACCCGATATTTTTTTCCATGAATCACGGTGAGGGGAAGGAGAATAGAAGTGAGATAATGATGTTGATAATACATGATAATGATTTGATTATGATAACGATTATGCACGATGTACATATTAATGATGATGAATACGATAATGGTGAGTTCGACAGTGATGATCACGGTATTAGGAGATATATGATGAGATGATGAAGATGACAATGGTATGATAATTATACGATGATGATGAGCTGTATCGTTACTATAATAAGATGATTATGGGGGTAAGCGTGATATAAATGATTTAGGGTTAGGATATTACGATAGATATAATCAATGAAGAGGATAATGTTACGAATGATGATTAAAGGTTTTTGTTCCTGGTTCGATGCAGTTAACCTGCAATTAATATTTATATTTGATGGGCTATAAAATCCAACGATTTTGAGTCATGAATTGGGCTATGATTTGATAATTGGGCTTGGCTTTTATATTGGGATGTGTTATTGGGCCGAGATCAGGCTCATATTTTCACTGTTGGACTGAAATTACGAATATGATTGGAGATGACGACTAGATGATGGAAACAAAGATAAATGATGAATGTTAATGATAAAGGATCGGGGTAATACGGACTATATAAATTTAATGTTGGAATTAAAACAGAAAGAAATAGATGGAGGAGTGGGTAGGAGTGTTTGTGTTTAATGAAAGGTTGCGGGTTCGAATTCAGGCGCTAGCATTTTATTTTTAAAGCTTGTCTTCAAGGTTGTATTCTATTATTATTATTATTATTATTATTATTATTATTATTATTATTATTATTATTATTATTATTATTATTATTATTATTATTATTATTATTATTATTATTATTATTATTATTATTATTATTATTATTATTATTTTTATTATTATTATTATAAATGTGTTAAGATTATAACTTAAATATGTATATAAAATTTAGTTTATGATTTAATGTATGTTAAATACAATAATAGTGTTGATTATGATAATAATGGTTATGAATATAAATTTAAAATGTTTATTATACGTTTAGGATGCAAGTATAAAATAATTATGATTAAGCATAAGGATATGGTTATTAAATATATGTGAAAGTATTATCATTATTAATATTATTATTATTAAAAACTATTATCATTATTATCATTATCATTCTGTTAACATTAAAACTATTACTAGTATTATTATTAATATCATCAATATCATTATTATTATTACAACTGTTCATTATCAATCTTATTGCAAATAGATATTTTTATATAAAAAAATACATTACAATAATATTAATATTTATAAGATATATCAATTAATATATAAATATAAATTTTTTTATAAAACCCTAATAGAATAAACTACTTAAATAAATATTTACTATATTAATATTAATAAATGTATCATTAAAATAAACATTAACCATTTAAAATATATAGAATGAAAACAAGTTATTTAATTATTAATATAACCTATAAATTATTAATATAAGAAGTATAATTATCATATTAAACTTGTTAATTGTTATTATATGTGTTAATATATATATTTGATATAGGTTCGTGAATTCGAGACCAACCCTACATTGTTCAGTATTGTCGTTATATGTATTTTTACTACAAAATACATTAGGTGAGTTTCATTTGCCCCTTTTACTCTTTACATTTTTGGGCTGAGAATACATGCAAATGCTTTATTAACTGTTTTACAATATTTATATGTGTGAGTTTCATTATTCCCTTTTTATATATATTTTTGGGCTGAGAATACATGCAATGTTTTAATAATTATTTTACAATATTTATATGCGTGAGTTTCATTTGCCCTTTTTACTCTTTATGTTTTTGGGCTGAGAATACATGCAAATGCTTTATTAACTGTTTTACAATATTTATATGCGTGAGTTTCATTTGCTCCCTTTTTAAATGCTTTTGCAATATATATTTTTGGGACTGAGAATACATGCGTTGTTTTTATAACTGTTTTACAAAATAGACACAAGTAATCAAAACTACATTATATGGTTGAATTATTGAAATTGAATATGCCCCTTTTTATTAAGTCTGGTAATCTAAGAATTGGGGAACAGACACCCTAATTGACGCGAATCCTAAAGATAGATCTATCGGGCCCAACAAGCCCCATCCAAAGTACCGGATGCTTTAGTACTTCGAAATTTATATCATGTCCGAAGGAGGATCCCGGAATGATGGGGATATTCTTATATGTATATTGTGAATGTCGGTTACCAGGTGTTCAATCCATATGAATGATATTTTTGTCTCTATGTATGGGACGTATTTTTATGAGAAATGAAAATCTTGTGGTCTATTAAAATGATGGAAATGATTATTTATGGTAAACTAATGAACTCACCAACCTTTCGTTGACACTTGAAAGCATGTTTATTCTCAGGTACGAAAGAAATCTTCCGCTGTGTATTTGCTCATATTAGAGATATTACTTGGAGTCATTCATGATATATTTCAAAAGACGTTGCATTCGAGTCTTTGAGTTCATCAAGATTATTATTAATTCAATTATATTTGGATATATTATGAAATGCTATACATGTCTGTCAACTGTTGATGTAACGAAAGTTTGTCTTTTAAAAAACGAATGCAATGTTTGTAAAATGTATCATATAGAGGTCAATTACCTCGCGATGTAATCCACTGTTGTGAATTGTTTGTAATCGATATGGACTTCGTCTGGATGGATTAGGACGGATCTCTACAGTTGTGATGGAGGAGATGGCCTGCGATTATAAGTGATGGTCATTGATCTTTTTGATCGAGAACATATATATGCATATATCACCTATATATGTATATATCTATAAATATTATACTAGTAATATTATATTATATTAATTATAATTATAATATAAAGTTAATAGTAAAACATGTGAATGCAGTAGTTTAATTCAATGAACAAACAGTGTAGCAGCCATAACATTGTAATTATTCTACCGACGCTTTTCCCCGAATGGCTATATCGTGTCTATTGCTAAACAGTTAACATATAAAAGTGTCCCTAAAAATCCTAAATTTTTAGATTAAATATATTTAATTATTTCACTCATTACCTGTTTGAAACCTGATCAAAAAGGTTCAATAATTATTTATTTTTTATTTCAATTTATATGTACGGAGTGCTAATATTTAATCTTAAAAAGGTAAAAATATTTTTGACAAATCTAAAATCTTCGTAAACAATTTACAGTCCAACTTTTATTTCAATCCTTCATAGACATGTACAATATCTATAATAAAACTAACAAAACATCAACCGAGTGTTACAGACCTTTACTAATTAAGCTCGAAATCAATCATTTTCCATTTACTCTCTCTCTAAAAAGAATCAGTTTTAATTAACAAGTTTTATCACATAAATATATATTATATATTTTTAAACAAATAGATTTAATATTATTTTATATATATACAAGTAGTATTTATATACATATTTATATACACACACACACATATATATATATATATATATATATATATATATATATATATATATATATATATATATATATATATATATATATATATATATATATATATATATATATATATATATATATATATATATATATATATATATATATACATTTGTAATAATAGTTTTCATTATATCGCATATTATTTTACATATTTATTTCCAACAATTGACTCATATATTATTTCAATTAATATTTCAAATTATTACATATATATATATATATATATATATATATATATATATATATATATATATATATATATATATATATATATATATAAATATACATGTATCTATTTACAATTAGTTGTTCGTGAATCGTCGGGAATAGTCACAGGGTATTTTAATATATAAAAGAGGTCAAAATCATGAGACTTTAACAATAAAGACTTTGCTTATTGTGTCGGATTTATAATGAGATTAAGTTTAAATTTGGTCGGAAATTTCCGGGTTGTCACAGTACCTACCCGTTAAAGAAATTTCGTCCCGAAATTTGAGCAAGGTGGTCATGGCTAACAATAAAAATGTTTTCATGATGAATATGAGCTGTTAAATAGAGTTTTATCATTATTGATTAATATAGATAAAACGATCTGATTATTGTGAAGCGTACGGAGTGAAGTTATCGCAAAAGAGTGAAATGAGAAAATAAAGTTCGTCATAACTTTTGACTTATACGTGGTTGAATTTAGAAAATAAGGTGCGTCTTAACTTTTGACGTAGAGAGCTGAATTCCAGAATTCAAGGAATTTAAAGAAAATCTTTGAAATCTAAAGGATTTGATTCTTCAGCGAATAAGAAAATTAAGATCTCTATAATTAAATACGGTGATCTGCCTCGATTTCTCTGTCTGATATTTTCATTATAAATTAAGCTCTTCCGTTCTATTATTCTCACCATTCCTATACTTTCTTTCTTAGTTCATACATCCAAAATATTTGTGAAAATGCTTAATTCAATTCTGATCCTTGTCCTTATCCTGACTATCGCCATAATCATTCTCCTTTTCCAACTTCCACCGGAGGAATATGTTTTCTTCTACTTCACCCTTGGGGTTACCGTGTTTTTAATTCTCCCGTGTCTTTATGTTGTGAAACATTGACATACACGATTTGTAATTTACGTGTTGTTATCGGGCTTTATATCCTCCTTTATATTTCGGAGCTCTATGCTTTTGTTTTCTCTTCCCGACTTTAAGTCAAGCGAATAATGATCCAGAATTCATAGATATGAATTTCAAAATGAACATAGTTAATGTTCTAAGAAAGAAATGTTAATAGCATGATCTTGGTTTGTTAAATTATCAGAACCACTGAGGATGGAACTATCAAGAATATATTTTCTTGATATGTTCAGAGATTAATTAGAATGAAAGAGTTATGTAACATGGCACATGATTATGTTATGATATGTGAATCTTCACGTCCCATTAGAAACTCAGCATGACTTACTGTAATATAATCACATTGGCCAAGCGTCATTATATTATAATAACTCATGCTTTAATTCCCTAACATTTCTCCACACTTCATTCATAATTTATACTTTTATTTTATAGAAGTTTTCAATATAATGAAATATAGAAAACACAAAGAGGTAGATAATTTTGGACAAGAATATTTATGAAAATATCCTCAGAAATAACGAAGATATTTATGATGATATTTTGGAATTTCTAAGTCCGAAGGTTGATGAAATAAAAATTTTCCGCAAGATTTTAACATGAATTCGGAGCAAGATATTCTTTAAAGATTTCGGCGGATCCAGAATTATCTGGTTTATTTGAATATAGGGTTTGGTCCTTGTATTTGTCCTTGGTCTCCTTCATGGTTAGCTCAATCTGTTTTTCTGTACCAAATTTTCTATCGAGCGTACCCAATATTCCATTCTTTATTATCAAACTTTTGGCCGTTTAGACCATCTACAATTTTTAATTTCATCTGCATTTAATGCAGTCATATATGAATTTTCGGTTATCAATCCGAGGTGTTTTCAGGAGAATTGTATTTTTAGATGATTAAAAGCTGATTGTAATATGGTGGAATATAAAAGGTTTCCCGGTAACAATAAAAGAGCACGCATATATATCAAGGTGTTAATAAAGTTGTTTCGAATGAAAAGTCGAAGTTGACTTGCTGGAGCTGTGACAAAATTGTCTAATTTGAAGAGGGATTGTAAAATTATTTTCGGTAATAACAACGCCAAAGGAGCTAACACAGATACTTGTTAAACGTTTACCCAGATTCCGAGAGTTTTTCAGGTTCATAACTATATGCATCAATCTTTTCTTCTGTAGATGAAGTTGTAGTTGGTTCGTCTTCTCGATTGAGGTGTTTTCAAGAATTATGAGAGGTTTGAACGCAGATTGTAATCATCAAGATACAAATGAGGTTTAAGATGAAATCAAGTAGCAAACTTAAAGAAATGTTTAGTTTCATATGTTATATTCAATATTTTAATTCATTTTAATTGTCCAATATTATTAGTCCACAGTCGATAGTCCACAGTTACAGTCCAATGATTCATATATAGTTTAATATATAATATTTGAATTAATTAATACGTATCGTGACCCGTGTACATGTCTCAGACTCGATCACAACTCAAACTATATATATTATTGTAGAATCAACCTCAACCCTGTATAGCTAACTCCAGCATTACTGCATATAGAGTGTCTATGGTTATTCCAAATAATATATATAGATGCGTCGATATGATATGTCAAAACCTTGTATACGTGTCTCGATATTTAAAGTGCGTAAAATAAATAACAGAAATTAAATGACGATAAATAAAATTGTAAGAATATAAACTACGATAATTAAATTGCGATAAATAAAATGTAATCAGTTAGCTAGGAACAGTTATCGTGGATTCTTAACAAAATTTCTCATAGTTAATTTGTCTGTTTCTAACAAATTTTATTTTGTCATATGTTTCTTCATTATGCCACTTGTTGGATTCTGATAGGTCATAATCCAAATATGAATTTGAATAAAAAAATGGTTATTCTATGGTGAACGGATTCGTATATCGGTGGATGTAAGAAGGATAGTAAATGACTGTTGAATCAGATTCGAAGAATGTACAGTGTAACTTATTAATGTGAAATCTAAATATTCCTCGGGTATTACCTACTCGTTAAAATATTTTCACCATTAAAAGTTTGTACAAAAGAATTTTTAATTACAATTCTTATGAAAATATATATACATGTATATTTTCTTCAAATGTAATTATGGATTTAATGAGTTAATATGATATTAAACTCATTTGATTTATGGTTAGAACTAGAGTACATAATCTCTAAAACATTAGAGATTACATAATTGCCATAAGGAACGAAGATAATGATGTAGAACGAAGATAAATAATGTAGAATGATTCGTAGAACGATGATTATACTCTAGGTACAGAATGAGATATTGGGGCATGTGATGTTGAAACTTATGTTGTTGGAGGTACTGTTGATACCGGTGATGTTGCTGAAGCTGGTACGTTTTGCACCATATTTTCCAAATTGATTACTCGAGCGCAAAGTTCATTGACTTCTTGTATTACTCCGGGATGATTGTCGGTCAGAACGAGCGGATGAATAAGGTTTAGAATTATGGATAGAATATAATCTTGGCGAGATATTCGGGAAATGAGAGAGAAAATAGTATTACAAACAGGTTCGTCGATAAGTGTTTCAGGTTCATCGCCAAGAGGTAATTTCAGTTGGTGGAAAGGAAAGGATCGCTTTCTTCTTGTCTCCGTTGGTTTAGTCGACTATGAACCCATCGCCAATTCATCCCGAATTGATGATGATTAATTTTGTTTATCCATTCCAGTTATACTGCTTTCGAAGCTCAAGTGTGTTTCCATATCGGAATAGCTGTCGAAATTCGAGGAACTTGAACTTGTTGAGGGATTCATCTCGTACGATCAGATGAAGGATTTTCGATAAGAATTAGATTATAGGATGTAGATTAGTACCCTGCAATACATAATTTATATATGCATATATAATACTAAAATCCCATAAGTTACGGAGGAATCTACAGAAGTTGTCAGGCAAAGTCTACAATAACAGATATGCTAAGATATGAATTAGCAGATACGCGGAGATACGAATTTTGTCTATACACTATTCATGCAATCATTGCAGTAAGATGTGTCTAGACTAAGAATGATAAGAAGGTAATTTCCTAAGGATGATAAACAGATGATTTCCGACAAAAACGATAAGCAAAACTTTTGACATGCACACACGGTCGAAGTCCAGACTCACTAATGCATCCTAACGACTATCAGTTAGACTCACTAATGCAAGACCTGGTTCGCTAAGACCACCGCTCTGATACCAACTGTAGAGACCCGTCCTAATCCATTCGGACGAAGTCCATATCGATTATAAACGATTCACAACAGTTGATTTCATCGCGAGGTACTTGACCTCTATATGATACATTTTACAAACATTGCATTCGTTTTTGAAAAGACAAACTTTTATTACATCGAAAGTTGACGGCATGCATACCATTTCGTAATATATCTTACTATAATTGACTTAATAATAATCTTGATGAACTCAACGACTCGAATGCAACGTCTTTTGAAATATGTCATGAATGACTCCAAGTAATATCTCTAAGATGAGCAAATGCACAGTGGAAGATTTCTTTCGTACCTGCGAATAAACATGCTTTAAAGTGTCAACCAAAAGGTTGGTGAGTTCATTAGTTTAACATAAATAATCATTTCATAATTTTAATAGACCACAAGATTTCATATTTCCATTTCTCATAAACATACGTCCCATACATAGAGACAAAAATATCATTCATATGGATTGAACACCTGGTAACCGACATTCACAATATGCATATAAGAATATCCCCATCATTCCGGGATCCTCCTTCGGACATGATATAAATTTCGAAGTACTAAAGCATCCGGTACTTTGGATGAGGCTTGTTGGGCCCGATAGATCTATCTTAAGGATTCGCGTCAATTAGGGTGTCTGTTCCCTAATTCTTAGATTACCAGACTATAAAGGGGCATATTCGGTTTAATAATTCAACCATAGAATGTAGTTTCGATTACTTGTGTCTATTTCGTAAAACAGTTATAAAAGCGCATGTATTCTCAGTCCCAAAAATATATATTGCAAAAGCATTTAAAAAAGGAGTAATGAAACTCACCTAATGTATTTTGTAGTAAAAATACATATGACTATATTGAAAAATGCAGGGTTGGCCTTGGATTCACGAACCTATATCATTTATATATATTAACACACATATACTCGTAATCGAACGAATTTATATATCATTAGTGATATACTTGATATCCTAATAAATTATATATTTTGCTAATAATTTAATTAATATATTTATTTTATATGCTTTTAAATAACCACTTAATATTTATTATAAGATATTAATGTAGTTTTGTTAAATATGATTTTATATATAACTAAATTTTATTGTAATAATAATAACGAAAATGATAATTTTAATAAAAAAAATACTTTTGCTAATAATAATTAAAAATGAATATTTTGATAATAATATTAATAATAATAATAATAATAATAATAATAATAATAATAATAATAATAATAATAATAATAATAATAATAATAATAATAATAATAATAATAATAATAATAATAATAATAATAATAATAATAATAATAATAATATAACATAACTACCTCAAAAGCTTTTCTTAAAAACAAAATGCCACCGACAAGGCTCGAACCCATCACCTCCCGCTAACCCAACTAACCCTCAACCACTTCGCCACTTATATTTTTCTTATTTAAACTCCATAGTATGATTTTTAACCCGTCACTTATCTTCTTCCATCCCAACATCTCGACCCAATCCAGTACGAATTAGCAGCCCAACATCATAACAGGGACACAGCCCAACTTAGAACACACAGCCCAACTTTTTCTCTTAATAAAAAAAAAAATATTGCTGTGGCCTGGGTTCGAATCTGGGACTCCTCGCTCACCCAACACCCTCCTAACCATTACGCTATCTCTGCCTTTGTGAAACAATTACCATCCTAAATTCTTTTATGTCATAACCCGACCTTAACCATAAGGACAAATACAATAACATATGATTTCATCGCGAGGTATTGACCTCTATATGCGACATTTTTCAAAAACTGCATTCGTTTTTACAATACAAACCATAGCTTTTATTACAAATACAAGGTTTAAACAACTTAATAATGATTATCATTTAGCGATAATCTTAGACTTACAAACTTTACATGTGATAATAACAATACGACCTCCAACATATTTTACATTACAAATCCTCCGATATGCAGTTTTATTTTTGACACAAATATGCATACTCAAGATCTTGCTTAAATTCAACATGTTGCAGCGGAAGCTTTTAGTTATCACCTGAGAATAAACATGCTTAAAATGTCAACATAAAGTTGGTGAGATATAGGTTTAATGCCGGCAGCGTTATAAATATAGACCACAAGATTTCATATATAAACGTTTTAATAAAAATATTCTAAGTTGTTGAGCACTTGATAACCATACTTAACATTTAATCAACGTCGCATATTCCCTTTATTATGAAATCTTACTACACCGTACCAAGTGTAGTCACCGAAACGAAGTACTGTGCAACCGTTGAATACTGGTCGTCCAGTCCGGTTGGGGTTGTCAGGCCCGATAGATCTATCAACAGGATTCGCGTTTACAATACCTCATGTAAATAATAGTTACCAAGTTACAGGGAAGTATGCCAGTGGTACAACTCAACGTAGAATACATATTTTTAATCACTTGTGTCCATAACGTAAATCATAAAATGCATGTATTCTCATCCCGAAATATTTAGAGTTTAAAAGTGGGACTATATACTCACTTTTGCCTTGAAGGTATTTATCACGACTTGGTCTCCGATTGATATCACAAACCTAACCATATATATAATATATCAACATATTTTCTTTTCAAGTAATCGTTATATATATATATATATATATATATATATATATATATATATATATATATATATATATATATATATATATATATATATATATATATATATATACTTTTAATACTTTTAATATTTTCTTAGTCCGTAGTTAGCAGTCCGATGTTAGTGGTCCACAATTAGTTGCTTAAATAAAATAAATAAAGACCCCATCATATTCGTATTGATCAGAATTAATCTTGACCCATGGTACCATGTTGTCAAATGACGTGTTGCGTACAATCATGAGGTCTTATGATTAATCTTCTCGTGTTGTTTACGGGTGGTCCTGAAATATATAAAATCAAATCATAAGTAAATATATATTAAATATTATGTTAATTAGCCAAGATATGATTAATCCGATTTTGTCATAATATGATATATTACAGGTCTTGAAGTGTTTTTAAAAATCAAATTAGAAGAATCTATTTAGTTTGCGAACAAGTTTGAAATCACTCAAACTATGTTCTTGTTGTTAAAATTTTACAACACAAAATAAGATAGCTATATAAATATGAATCGAATAAGGTTATGAATAAGGTTACTACCTCAAGTTACTTGGACAAAGCTACTGGAAAAGGTAAGAAAAATCTTGGAATCAAAAGAGTGGTGGAGTGGGATTGAAAGATTGGAAGTAATCTCCTTGAAATCGGATGACTATATTGATACGTTCTTGAGTAGGTAAATGAAGAGAGATTAGGGAGTGAATTAACTTGAAAGAAAATTGGAAATGAAATTGTATGTGTGTGTGTGCAAAATAGCATGATTATGGGATGGATATATAGGAGATTTAGTTTGTTTTCTTGCACAAAAGTCACACATGAGGTTAAAGGGCTGGTTCACACATGTAACATCATGTCTAGTGGCTGATCATTGAAGTTTATTATTGGTATATACCAATAGTAAATATGTATATAAGCTGGGTATGATACGGTTACATATACCCTAGATATACTTGTAGAAATTTTGAGGAATCGGAACGAGAATTCAAATATGGACGGGTTTATAACTGTAAAAGAGGCTCAAAACTGGGCTTTTATTTTTGGGTCAAACCGGGCCAAAATAAAATTTTAAGACATTTTTAATAAAGCAATGTTAGCCCAGGGGCTCTGCCCCTTGGACCCCGTCAGGGGTTGCCACCCCTTGGACCCCGCTTATCGGGGGCGCTGCCCCTGAACCCCCGTCATAATCAAGATAAGTTCAAACAAGTGTGCACTCCACATAATCATAAGTATATATTTCAAAGAACGTTACATATAGTTATCATTTTGAAAACTTAAGTTAGTGGTCTCAAAGTATACTTATAACTCATTGTTGTTAGTTCACAATGAAATGTTAAACCATCCTTAAATCATGTTAAATATGTATAGATATGTACATATACATAATCGTATAATTATCGTGTGTTATATAGTTCGTGATATCATCGGTCAAATTGGACGGTCAAACGTTGTGTGAAAACTCTTTTCAAAAACATAAGTCTCAACAGTTTGGATTGCTTATCATGTTGGTAAGGTTTATTTTATGTAAATATTAATCTCATAAGTATAAAACGATCGAAAAAATCCGGGTCGTTACAGTACCTACCCGTTAAATAAATTTCGTCCCGAAATTTTAAAGTTGTACCTATTTTGCGTTGTCGGGAAACAAATGTGGGTACTTTTGTTTCATCTGATCCTCTCGTTCCCAAGTAAACTCGGGACCTCTTCGAGCATTCCAACGAACCTTAACGATTGGTATGTTGCTCTGCTTGAGCCGTTTAACTTCACGGTCCATGATTTCGACTGGTTCTTCTATGAATTGTAGTTTCTCATCGACTTGGATTTCTTCAAGAGGAATGGTGAGATCTTCCTTTGCAAGACATTTCTTGAGGTTTGAGACGTGAAATGAATTATGTACTCCGGCGAGTTGTTGTGGTAACTCGAGTCGATAAGCTACCGGTCCGATGCGTTCGATGATCTTGAACGGGCCTACATACCTTGGGTTCAGTTTACCCCTTTATCCAAAACGTATTACACCTTTCCAAGGTGACACCTTTAGCATAACCATGTCACCGATCTGAAACTCTAATGGTTTCCTTCGGACATCCGCGTAGCTCTTTTGGCGACTACAGGCTGTTTTCAATCTCTCCTTGATTTGCACTATCTTCTCAGTAGTTTCATGGATGATCTCGGGACCAGTTAATTGTTGATCTCCTACTTCATTCCAACAGATAGGGGATCTACACTTCCTTCCATACAGTGCTTCGAATGGTGCAGCTTTAATTCTCGCATGATAACTATTATTATACGAGAATTCTGCTAATGGTAGATATTTATCCCATCCATTTCCAAAATCGATCACACATGCCCTGAGCATGTCTTCAAGAGTCTGAATTGTTCTTTCACTCTGCCCGTCAGTTTGCGGATGGTATGCGGTGCTCATATCCAAACGGGTTCCCAGGGCCTCCTGTAGTGATTGCCAAAACTTTGATGTAAATCTACTATCACGATTGGATATAATGGAAATAGGTATTCCATGCATTGAAACAATTTCCTTTATGTATAATTGTAATAGTTTCTCCATTCTATCCGTTTCCTTTATAGGCAAGAAATGTGCAGATTTGGTGAGACGATCAACTATTACCCAAATGGTGTCATAACCCCAGGCAGTCTTAGGTAACTTTGTGATGAAATCCATGGTAATACCATCTCATTTCCATTCTGGGATTTCTGGTTGTTGAAGTAACCCTGACGGCTTCTGGTGTTCTGCTTTGACTTTGGAACAAGTTAAACATTCCCCAACATATGTTGCAACATCTGTCTTTAAATTAGGACACCAATAATGCGTCTTAAGATCTTGATACATCTTTCCAACTCCAGGATGTATCGAGTATCTTGTCTTATGTGCCTCATTCAATATCAACTTCCTTAATCCACCCAACTTCAGTACCCAAATACGGTTTGCAAAATATCGAATTCCGTCTTCCCGCATAACGAGTTGCTTCTCATACTTCTTCATTATTTCATTTCCTATGTTTTCTTTAGTAAGAGCTTCTCGTTGAGCCTCTTTGATTTGTGAGTTGAGATTCATGCGAATTTTTATGTTCATTGCTCGTACTCGAATTGGTTCCCGTTCCTTTCTGCTTAGAGCGTCGGCCACTACATTCGCTTTCCCGGGATGATAGCGAATCTCACAATCATAGTCGTTTATCAGTTCGACCCACCCAGGGGCTCTGCCCCTTGGACCCCGCCAGGGGTTGCCACCCCTTGGACCACGCTTATCGGGGGCGCTGCCCCCGAACCCCCGTCATAATCAAGATAAGTTCAAACAAGTGTGCACTCCACATAATCGTAAGTATATATGTCAAAGAACGTTACATATAGTTATCGTTTTGGAAACTTAAGTTAGTGGTCTCAAAGTATACTTATAACTAATTGTTGTTAGTTCACAATGAAATGTTAAACCATCCTTAAATCATGTTAAATATGTATAGATGTGTACATATACATAATCGTATAATTATCGTGTGTTATATAGTTCGTGATATCATCGGTCAAATTGGACGGTCAAACGTTGTGTGAAAACTCTTTTCAAAAACATAAGTCTCAACAGTTTGGATTGCTTATCATGTTGGTAAGGTTTATTTTATGTAAATATTAATCTCATAAGTATAAAACGATCGGAAAAATCCGGGTCGTTACATTTTAACCTTTAACTATATGTTCTTCTCCTTCTTCTTAACCCAATTTCTGTAATACCATCGTGTACACCTTCATCAATCATCACCATAATCCCTTGTTATCACCGAATCACGGTAAGTTAATCATCATCAATTCCTAATCGTCCTCATCATTTTGTGTTCGTGATCATCATACTCGTATCACATAAAATAATAACATCATAATCATCTTTATTTTATCATCTAATCATCATCTTCCTTCGTTCCTCAATCATCACCAACCCGTTATCTTCTCATTACGATAATTGAACAGAAAATAAGAAATCATCGAGTAATCACTAGTCATCTCCTTCTTCAAGTCAACAATAGTTTCAAGGTTCATATAAACAGAAAAGAATCATAAAGGGTTTCAAATAGAATCATAATACAAGAGCTGTAGCAGTTGCTGTATCGAGCAACAAGGAGAAAAACAGAAAAAAAATAGCAGCGGTGGTTGATGATGATAGTTTTAGACAACGATGCAGTCACCGTATAAGAATCAAGAGCAAAAGGAAGAAAATATGGTGTTTGGTTCCTCTTAACGATTTGATGGGTGAAGATGCTACAGTAGCAGTAGTACCATTGACGAGAGAGAAAGGAATAAAATGGCAGTTGATCGTGGGTTTTGCGGGTTTCATGAAGGCGGCGGGTTTCGAATAGAAACAGGGACTGTAGCGAGTAACAGGTGGTGTTATTGATCGACAAGGCAAGGTTGTAGCTATGGTTCGAAAGTGGTAGTGATGGAGGTTGGGCTGTTTACAGTTTGAGAAAGTTGGGAGCAGATCTTCGGTAATAGTCAGCGAGATCCAAGATTTTACGAATATAAGTCGGAGTCGTGAGTGTCTCCCGATTACGTGGGGCTTCGACGTTTACAGGGTCTACTTTAATACCTGGACCACTAACAACATGGTTTAAGAATTGGACTTCGTTTAGCCAAAATTCACACTTAGAGGATTTGGCGTAGATTTGCTCCTTTCTACAGAGTTCGAGCGTAAGACGGAGATGTTTGTTTTTCTTCTTTACTGTTGAATAGATTTAGATATCATTTATAAATACGATAATGGATTTGTCTAGATGAGTTTGCATACGCGGTTCAGGAGTTCTATGAATACGGACGGAGCCTTAAATAAACTAAACAGTCACTAAAAGAAATTTATAACTATCGTAACGAGTTCGGAAAGCGGTTTTGGAGACATCTTCTCCCTTAACCCTCAATTGATGATAACCGGAATGGAGGTCGATTTTGGAATACACACGGAATCCTTGTAATTGATCATGAGGTCATTGATACGGGGAAAAGGATATTGGTTCATAACCGGAATTTATTTAGTTCACGATAATCGATACATATTTGTGGGGAAACATTTTCTTCCTAATGAATAGGTTTTGAGCTCCCTAGTTCTATAGGTATCAAGTCAATTTCAAATTCCTTACCCAATAAGTTTAACGTACACCCCCGGTAATATGTGTTGGCACTCAATAGTTTCCCGTTGGCCACTTCAATGGTATAAGTGGTATCTAGTGGAAGTGGTGAAGTGCTAAAAGAATGAGTCAAAGTCTTGGATACAAAACTCTTATCGGCACCGGAATCGAATAAACAAGAAACATAAGAATTGTTAAGGAGAACGTACCCATGACTAGTTCCTTGTTAGCTCGGGCATCCTTGGCGTTGATGTTGAAAGTTCAACCTCGTGCGTTGGTTTTAGCTTTATTCTTTGGGCATGCATTTCTAAAATGACCAGGTTGGTCACATTTATAACAAACACCTGTTTTCGGTACGTTGGGTTCCTTTTGAGCGACGGGGGCGGTACTTTCACAACTATGGGCCACATGGCCACTTCCTTGACACTTGATGCAAAATGGCTTGCCACATTTTCCATAATGATGGTTGCGGCACTTGTTGCAAAATGGTTTGCTACATTCACCATAATGATGTTTGTGGCACTTGTTGTAAAAAGGTCGAGTTCCGGCATAACTCTTCCTGCCGTCGGGGTTGAAAGGCTTCTTGGTGGATTCGTTGTGGTTGTGGTTGCTTGATGGAGAGGCTTCCTATTTTCTTTTGTTGTTGCCCGATTGGGCCTCGACCGTTGGTTCCAGTGCTTCAACAATTATATGTGTCTATCTCGCAGCATGTCTACGCCAACAATTATATGTGTCTATCTTCTGGACTTATATACTTTGAATGTGAAGTTTCTGAAAAACACCCTAAACTGCGAACTAGTTCTCGAAATACTGATGAAGCAGCAAAAACTATAAACTGCGAACTAGTTCTCAAAATACTGATGAAGCAGCAAAAACTATAAACGACCTTAACAGTAAAAAGTATGATGATAAAGAGTAGTGTGTTGGCAAAGCTCAGAAAAGAGAAGATTTGGTACTGAAAAATACGAATTGAGCAAACCATGAAGAAGGCTGTGGATAAATCACAAGGACGAAATCTACCTTCAAAGAATCCAAATGATTCCATGTCTACTGAAGTCATTATCGAATACCTTGCTCCTGACTCTAAACCCTTACGGACAATATTCTTCATCATCCTCTGATATTAGAAATTTTAAGATATCATCGTATCTTTCATTATAAACATCCTCCATATTTCTGAAGATATTTCCATAATTATTCTTATCTGAAATCATTTACCTCTTTGTGCTGTCTGTGTTACATCATAAAAGAAACTATTTTAGTTTCTAAATTCTGAAACTTTCGAATTTAAAATAGGAATATTTTTGAAGTAGTGTTGGGAACTGAAGCATGAACTAGTATAATATAATGACACTTGATCAACGTGATTATATTACAGTAAGTCATGCTGAGTTTCTAAATGGAACGTGATGATTCACAGATCATAACGTCATCATGTGCTATGTTACACGACTCTTGTATTCTCTTTAACCTCTAAAATATCAAGAAAATATTTCTTGATGATTCGGCCTTTTTCGAGGTATTCTAGTAATTTGACAAGTCAAGATCGTGCCATTACAATTTTCTTCTTAGAACATTAACAATGTTCATTCCGAAATTCATATATGCGAATTCTGGACCATTACAAGCGGTGCTTAATCGCAAGAAGAAGAAACGAAAGGACAAAACTCCGAAATAGAAATTGGGGTATAAATCGCAGTAAATAAAAGAGAGCATTAATTGGGGATGACAATGATTATAGAAGACAGAAGCAGGGACATCGAAATATAAGGGAAGATATAAAACCCAACAACAACCCAGAAACTATAAACCGTATATATCGATGCATATAGCAATATAAAGACACGGGAGAACTAAAAACACTATAAAACCAAGAGTTTAGTAGAAGTAAATAGATTCTTCTGGAGGTAGATGAAAAAGAAGAACGACAGATATGAAAGTGAGGAGTACATCGAGAATCAGCACTGGATGAAGCATATTGACGAATAATTTTAAAGTAAGAATTGAGGGAGAAAGAATAGAAGGTGTTAATTAAAAGGAAACGAAGGAGGTGGATTTATAGTGAAATATCCGACAGAAAAATCGAGATGAATCATCGCATTAAATCGAAGAGGATCATAATTTCCTTAATCACCGAAGAATCAAATCCTATATAAATTACAAAGATTTTCTTTAATCTGGAGATCAACTGTGATGACGTCAAAAGATAAGATGAATCCCTATTTTCTCATTTCACTCTTTTACGATAGCTTCACTCATACGTTTCGAGTAATCGAATTATTTTATCCACATTTCTCAATCATGATAAAACCCTATGAATCAACTTATATTCGTCATAATAACATTCTTATTGTTAGCCATGACGACCTCGATCAAATTTCGGGACGAAATTTCTTTAACGGGTAGGTACTGTGACGACCCGGAAATTTCCGACCAAATTTAAACTTAACCTTTATATGTTTCCGACACGATAAGCAGAATTTGTAATGTTGAATCTCAAAAAGTTTAGAACTACATTCATGTAATCAATTACCATTTAACCGTGTTCGACAATTCACAAACAATTATGAGTATATAGATATGTATATATAATATATAATATTAATTAAAAACATTAACAAAGTATTAGATATATGATACTTTACATGAATGTTTTTGTTTCGATATATTTATCGACAGAATTAAGAGATAATATCAAATGATTGAATTATCAGATACATTATGATATGATTACGGGCCTATGTTATGAGGTCCACTGTGATTTAAGAAATCTATTTTTTTTTTGACAACATTCGGAAAATGGAAAAGTGATTTATAAATAAGAACAAATGTGTCAATTAACGGGAACTAGATAAGGGTTAGTGGAAATTCCTGTTTAATTTCCAAGGCATGTTTTATAATATTTTCCTCGTGACCTTGATAAGACAACTATGTTAACTTTCATTTTATTTAATATGAAAATAAGAACGTGGAGTGTAAATAACTTAGATGTTGGATATCGACAAGTTAAGTAACTCGACATTTTTCATTAAGATGATTTCATACGTTTATTTAACCTTTGAACTTTATCCCATGTTTCACCAATAGACTGTAATTTAAAAACTTAAAACCTATTATGAATATATATAATTCTACTTTTCTAAAATGTTTTATGATATAACGATTTCCATTATTTTAACCTTTTAACAAAATGATTCTTAAATATATTTAGTTTTGGAAAACAAAATTATCATATTTATTTGATTTAGTTTCAAAAGTACAAAAAACGTTTTCAGTTTAAAAAGAACTTTATTATTAAAGCGTATATATCTTTTATAAATATCTAGAACCACTTTTGACAACTCATTACTTAACCAGTATGATAAAGATAACGATATTTATATTTTATTTTATTAAATATATATAATGATTTAAATTAATATTATATATATTTATACGCGTATTATACGTATATAGTTTTATACTTTTACTGTACTTTAACTTTACATTTACTTTACTTTTACTTTACTTTAACTTTAATAATTCATACTTTAATAATTCACTTTAATAATTCATACTTTAATAATTCACTTTAATAATTCATACTTTAATAATTCACTTTAATAATTCACTTTAATAATTTATACTTTAATAATTCATTTTAATAATTCACTTTAATAATTCACTTTAATAATTCACTTTAATAATTCATACTTTAATAATTTACTTTAATAATTCAAAAATCTATTATAAATAGAATTGAATAGGTTTCATTATTTCATAGAAACTTGAAAATATATTTTTCTAAACTCTCTCAATCGAATTATATATATATATTTTCTTTGTATTATTTCAAGATATTATTAGTATACATAAAATACTACGACGGAGTTATACTCAGACGATTTCAAAATAAGTTTTCAAACGGGATAAAGCTAAGGAAATTATAGGTTATAGCTATGAAGGTTATGGGTATTGATCGAGGTATTGCTCGTGAGGTCAACCTAACGTTTATCATTTTCGTTGCGTCTACGTACTTTCCTGTAATATTGAATCATAATATTGATACATTCGTGAATTCGAGACAAACCCTGCACTTGTTCAGTGCCGTCATATACATAATTGCTACGAAATACAGTATTGTGAGTTTCATTTGCTCCCTTTTTAATTGCTTTTGCAATATATATTTTTGGGATGAGAATACATGTGCTGTTTTATAAATGTTTTACGAAGTAGGCACAAGTACTAAAACTAATTCTATGTGGGTTTAAACCAGAAATATACCCTTAGCTTGGTAACATTAAACTACTTGTCTATGTACGGTAGGCGCGAATCCTAAAGATAGATCTATTGGGCCTGACAAACCCCATCCTGACTATGGGATGCTTTAGTACTTCGAGGTTATTTTAAACACACCTGATCTGGTGTACTTCAGAGGGTAAAACATGAATGTTAAGGCTTGTTACCGGGTGCCTACAACTTATAGAACACTTTTAAACATTTGCGAGTGTACGGATATTTATGGAAACTGAAATCTTGTGGTCTATTACTATTACGGAAATGATTGATTATGATAAACTAATGAACTCACCAACCTTTTGGTTGACACTTTAAAGCATGTTTATTCTCAGGTATTAAAGAAATCTTCCGCTGTGCATTAGCTCATTTTAAGGATATTACCTGGAGTCATTCATGACATACTTTGAAAGACGTTGCATTCGAGTCGTTGAGTTCATCAAGATTAATATTAAGTCAATTATAGTTGGATGTAATATGAAATGGTATGCATGCCATCAATTTTTGATGTAAAGATAGTTTGTCTTTTAAAAACGAATGCAATGTTTGTAAAACGTATCATATAGAGGTCAAATACCTCGCGATGTAATCAACTATTGTGAATTGTTTATAATGTATATGAACGGGTCCTTTCAGTTGGTATCAGAGCGGTGGTCTTAGCGAACCAGGTCTTGCATTAGTGTGTCTAACTCATAGTTGTTAAGATGCATTAGTGAGTCTGGACTTCGACCGTGTCTGCATGTCAAAAGTTTTGTTTATCATTTTTAGTCGGAAATCATCTACTTTCCATCCTTAGGAAATTACCTGCTTATCATTCTTAGTCTAGACAAGTCTTGTTGCATTGATTGCATGAATAGTGTATAGACAAAATTCATATCTTAGCGTATCTGCTAAATCATATCGTATCTATTACCGTAAACTTTGCCTGACATATTCTTTAAATTCCTCCGTAATCTATGAAATCTTTTGATCTATATATATAGATATTCTATGTAGTTAGAATACCACCCGATAGCCGAAAAATCATTTCGTATCGAAAAATCCTTTATCAAATTGTACGAAATAGAATTCGTCATCAGTTCAAGTTCCTCGGATTCCTAAATGGAATCCCACTCAAGCTCCGAAAGCAGTGTGACTGGAATGGATCAACCAATCAGCCATCATCTATTCTGGATGAATTGGGGATGGGTTCGTAGCCTCCTTAATCATTGGAGACAAGAAGAAGGCGATCCTTTCCATCCACCACATTGCCCTCTTGGCAATGAATCTGAAGCACTTACCGGCGAACCTGTCCGAGACATCATTTTCTCTCTCATTTCCAGAGTATCTCGTCATGATTATATACTACACCAAATTCTAGATCTTATTTATCCGCTCGTCCGAACAGACAATCACCCCGGTGTAATAGAAGAAGTCAACGAGCTTCGCGCTCGGGTAGTGGCTTTGGAGAATATGGTGCAAAGGTTACAAAAACCAGCAGCAGCACCAGCAATATAACCAGTACCACCATCAACAACATCAACAGTACCATTACCACCACCAACAACAACAACCGCATCGCAAACCTCAACTTCACAATCTGTCCCATGAGCATCGACGTCATACGCCCTGTAGATAGTAAGGAATACCACAATGATGAAGTATTGATTCATAACTTCATTGGAAAAACATTCTACGACGATTATGTAATTTCTAAAGTTTAGAAATTATCTATTCTAACGTTAACCATAAATCAAGTGAGTTTAATTTAATATTAACTCATTTAATTTATATTACATCTGAAGAAATATACACATATATTTCCATAAAGACTGTAATAAAATTCTTTTGTACAAAATATTAATTGTGACATTTTTTTAACGGGTAGGTAATACCCGAGAGATATATAAATTCGTAATTAATATGTTACATTCTTCGAATCTGATTCAGCAAATCATCCATTATACTCCCTACTTTCACAACAATATACATTTTTTTATAGAAATCAAAACAACCATACTCATTCAAAAATCTAATTACATATTCTGATTTTGAAATCGCCGAATTCAATTCAAGTTATAACCGGTATCATCACTCTTAGATTCTTACATCTTTCAAAGCTATACTTTAACTTCAAAACTGTGTTAGAACATCGTATGTATATTAACGATTATAATCTGTGTTCAAGCCCTTCGAAATACCTGAAGACACTTCAAATAATGAACAATCGAGATGATGATCCAACCACATGTTATCCACAGTTACGTACCTGAAAAACTCTTGAAACCAAAGTCATAATTTAACATGTATCCATGTCAGACCTTTTGGCATTTACTAGCTAAAATAACTTTTCAATCACTTCTAAAAATAGACGGTTTTGTCACAGCTCCCGCAAACCAACTTCAATTGTTCATTCGAATAAGCCTTATTATAATGATTACCCCTTCATCATTATTACTGGGGAACTTTTCATATCTCGCCACATTAGCAGTAAACTTATTAACAACTTCATTGAACTTTGACTTTCCGAAAAATCTTTATATTTATCAAAACCCCATCATTTACTCATCTGCATCTTGTAACGAGAATTGCCATACGAATCATCGAAAATTAGCAATCGGTATTTTGAAATCTCGCAGCATGTCTACGCCAACAATTATATGTGTCTATCTTCTGGACTTATATACTTTGAATGTGAAGTTTCTGAAAAACACCCTAAACTGCGAACTAGTTCTCGAAATACTGATGAAGCAGCAAAAACTATAAACTGCGAACTAGTTCTCGAAATACTGATGAAGAAGCAAAAATTATAAACGACCTTAACAGTAAAAAGTTTGATGATAAAGAGTAGTGTGTTGGCAAAGCTCAGAAAAGAGAAGATTTGGTACTGAAAAATACGGATTGAGCAAACCATGAAGAAGGCTGTGGATAAATCACAAGGACGAAATCTACCTTCAAAGAATCCAAATAATTCCGTGTCTGCTGAAGTCATTATCGAATACCTTGCTCCTGACTCTAAACCCTTACGGACAATATTCTTCATCATCCTCTGATATTAGAAATTTTAAGATATCATCGTATCTTTCATTATAAATATCCTCCATATTTCTGAAGATATTTCCATAATTATTCTTATCTGAAATCATTTACCTCTTCGTGCTGTCTGTGTTACATCATAAAAGAAACTATTTTAGATTCTAAATTCTGAAACTTTCGAATTTAAAATAGAAATATTTTTGAAGTAGTGTTGGGAACTGAAGCATGAACTAGTATAATATAATGACACTTGATCAAAGTGATTATATGACAGTAAGTCATGCTGAGTTTCTAAATGGAACGTGATGATTCACAGATCATAACGTCATCATATGCTATGTTACACGACTCTTGTATTCTATTTAACCTCTAAAATATCAAGACAATATTTCTTGATGATTCGGCCTTTTTCGAGGTATTCTAGTAATTTGACAAGTCAAGATTGTGCCATTACAATTTCCTTCTTAGAACATTAACAATGTTCATTCCGAAATTCATATATGCGAATTCTGGACCATTACAAGCGGTGCTTAATCGCAAGAAGAAGAAACGAAAGGACAAAACTCCGAAATAGAAATTGGGGTATAAATCGCAGCAAATAAAAGAGAGCATTAATTGGGGATGACAATGATTATAGAAGACAGAAGCAGGGACATCGAAATATAAGGGAAGATATAAAACCCAACAACAACCCAGAAACTATAAACCGTATATATCGATGCATATAGCAATATAAAGACACGGGAGAACTAAAAACACTATAAAACCAAGAGTTTAGTAGAAGTAAATAGATTCTTCTGGAGGTAGATGAAAAAGAAGAACGACAGATATGAAAGTGAGGAGTACATCGAGAATCAGCACTGGATGAAGCATATTGACGAATAATTTTAAAGTAAGAATTGAGGGAGAAAGAATATAAGGTGTTAATTAAAAGGAAACGAAGGAGGTGGATTTATAGTGAAATATCCGACAGAAAAATCGAGATGAATCATCGCATTAAATCGAAGAGGATCATAATTTCCTTAATCACCGAAGAATCAAATCCTATATAAATTACAAAGATTTTCTTTAATCCGGAGATCAACCATGATGACGTCAAAAGATAAGATGAATCCCTATTTTCTCATTTCACTCTTTTACGATAGCTTCACTCATACGTTTCGAGTAATCGAATTATTTTATCCATATTTCTCAATCATGATAAAACCCTATGAATCAACTTATATTCGTCATAATAACATTCTTATTGTTAGCCATGACGACCTCGATCAAATTTCGGGACGAAATTTCTTTAACGGGTAGGTACTGTGACGACCCGGAAATTTCCGACCAAATTTAAACTTAACCTTTATATGTTTCCGACACGATAAGCAGAATTTGTAATGTTGAATCTCAAAAAGTTTGGAACTACATTCATGTAATCAATTACCTTTTGACCGTGTTCGACAATTCACAAACAATTATGAGTATATAGATATGTATATATAATATATAATATTAACTGAAAACATTAAAAAAGTATTAGATATATGATACTTTACATGAACGTTTTTGTTTCGATATATTTATCGACAGAATTAAGAGATAATATCAAATGATTGAATTATCAGATACATTATGATATGATTACGGGCCTATGTTATGAGGTCCACTGTGATTTAAGAAATCTATTTTTTTTGACAACATTCGGAAAATGGTAAAGTGATTTATAAATAAGAACAAATGTGTCAATTAACGGGAACTAGACAAGGGTTAGTGGAAATTCCTGCTTAATTTCCAAGGCATGTTTTATAATATTTTCCTCGTGACCTTGATAAGATAACTATGTTAACTTTCATTTTATTTAATATGAAAATAAGAACGTGGAGTGTAAATAACTTAGATGTTGGATATCGACAAGTTAAGTAACTCGACATTTTTTATTAAGATGATTTCATACGTTTATTTAACCTTTGGACTTTATCCCATGCTTCACCAATAGACTGTAATTTAAAAACTTGAAACCTATTATGAATATATATATAATTCTACTTTTCTAAAATGTTTTATGATATAATGATTTCCTTTATTTTAACCTTTTAACAAAATGATTCTTAAATATATTTAGTTTTGGAAAACAAAATTATCATATTTATTTGATTTAGTTTCAAAAGTACAAAAAACGTTTTCAGTTTAAAAAGAACTTTATTATTAAAACGTATATATCTTTTAAAAATATCTAGAACCACTTTTGACAACTCATTACTTAACCAGTATGATAAAGATAACGATATTTATATTTTATTTTATTAAATATATATAACGATTTAAATTAATATTATATATATTTATACGCGTATTATACGTATATAGTTTTATACTTTTAATGTACTTTAACTTTACCTTTACTTTACTTTTACTTTACTTTAACTTTAATAATTCATACTTTAATAATTCACTTTAATAATTCATACTTTAATAATTCACTTTAATAATTCACTTTAATAATTCATACTTTAATAATTCACTTTAATAATTCACTTTAATAATTCATACTTTAATAATTCACTTTAATAATTCACTTTAATAATTCATACTTTAATAATTTACTTTAATAATTCAAAAATCTATTATAAATAGAATTGAATAGGTTTCATTATTTCATAGAAACTTGAAAATATATTTCTCTAAACTCTCTCAATCGAATTACATATATATATTTTCTTTGTATTATTTCAAGATATTATTAGTATACATAAAATACTACGACGGAGTTATACTCAGACGATTTCAAAATAAGTTTTCAAACGGGATAGAGCTAAGGAAATTATAGGTTATAGCTATGAAGGTTATGGGTATTGATCGAGGGTATTGCTCGTGAGGTCAACCTAACGTTTATCATTTTCGTTGCGTCTACGTACTTTCCTGCAATATTGAATCATAATATTGATACGTTCGTGAATTCGAGACAAACCCTGCACTTGTTCAGTGCCGTCATATACATAATTGCTACGAAATACAGTATTGTGAGTTTCATTTGCTCCATTTTTAATTGATTTTGCAATATATATTTTTGGGCTGAGAATACATGCGCTGTTTTATAAATGTTTTACGAAGTAGGCACAAGTACTAAAACTAATTCTATGTGGGTTTAAACCAGAAATATACCCTTAGCTTGGTAACATTAAACTACTTGTCTATGTACGGTAGGTGCGAATCCTAAAGATAGATCTATTGGGCCTGACAAACCCCATCCTGACTATGAGATGCTTTAGTACTTCGAGGTTATTTTAAACACACCTGATCTGGTGTACTTCAGAGGGTAAAACATGAATGTTAAGGCTTGTTACCGGGTGCCTACAACTTATAGAATACTTTTAAACATTTGCGAGTGTACGGATATTTATGGAAACTGAAATCTTGTGGTCTATTACTATTACGGAAATGATTTATTATGATAAACTAATGAACTCACCAACCTTTTGGTTGACACTTTAAAGCATGTTTATTCTCAGGTTTTAAAGAAATCTTCCGCTGTGCATTAGCTCATTTTAAGGATATTACCTGGAGTCATTCATGACATACTTTGAAAGACATTGCATTCGAGTTGTTGAGTTCATCAAGATTAATATTAAGTCAAGTATAGTTGGATGTAATATGAAATGGTATGCATGCCGTCAATTTTTGATGTAAAGAAAGTTTGTCTTTTAAAAACGAATGCAATGTTTGTAAAACGTATCATATAGAGGTCAAATACCTCGCGATGTAATCAACTATTGTGAATCGTTTATAATGTATATGAACGGGTCCTTTCAGTGGAGGACTAAATTTCATAATAATCAATTGATTTACTTTCAAATGTTCGAAAATGTTTTTCGATACAATAGAGTTTGATTATTTAATATGTCGTTGTTTATATAACGTGAGTGGAAATGTTGGGTGTTAGATGTATAAATAACATGCAACGTATATTTGAAAACGTGTTTAGGTATATTAAAGATTTATGATTTCAAAAGTAGTTAAGTAAACGATTGTAACATTCGCTTAAGTGATTCGATTGATATTCAGATATGTTAATTAGTACGTTTAAGATGTTAAAATAAACGCTTGTACATAAATGAACTATATCTAGTTAAGTTTTAAAATGAAAATGTTATATTATATTATAATCTCTATTATGTAAATGTAATGACCCGGAAAATTTCGACTAATTTAAACCAATTCTCTACAGTGATTTAATATTATGTAAACCGGTATATATATATATATATATATATATATATATATTAAGATGTACAAGTAAAACACTAATTGCTACCGTAAAAACGACTTTGCTACAGTAAAACACTATTTGCTACAGTAAAAATGACTTGCTACAGTAAAATACTATTTGCTACAGTAAAAACGACTTTGCTACAGTAGCTACAGTGAAAAACGACTTTGCTACAGTAAACACTATTTGCTACATTACACTATTTACTACAGTAACACTGGTTGCTACAGTAAATTCTATTTGATGTCGACGAACTAGCAAACAAAAACGGATAAGGCGGCCATGCGATCGCATGGCAAAAACACTGAAAACTCATGCGATCGCATGAGCTATAGTAAATGGAAAAGTAATATAAATATGCCAGTTTGCTCGACGAGTTTTAATTAAAAATTTCTTCTCTATCAATATTTATATTTAAATTATAATTATAATTTTAAATTTAAGTTTAATAATAATAAGGTACATACGAGGGTGTTTTTAATTCGAGTTTCAAACCGCTTTAAGCTAAGGAAATATTGGGTATTGTTCGGAGTATTGTTCTTGAATCCAAGGCCAACCATACAGTCGTCTACCATCATTACGTCTACGCAATTTGCCTACAATATTGAGTCTCAATATTGGACTGTGAGTTTATAGTCTCCCTTTTTAAATACTTTAAATATTTTTGGACCGAGAATACATGCAATTTATTTTAAACGCAATAAGACACAAGTACATACTAAATTCTACACTGAGTTAAACCAAAAATCCCTTAGCTTTGGTAACTAGTAGCTGCCAGTACATAGGATATGGACTGGTGGGCGCGAATAATTGTATATGGATCCACAGGGCTTGACATCCCCGTCCGAGCTAGAGCGCTAGCCTTTTAACGGACGTATGTTATTTGAGTTTATGACACGTTGGTTTGCGTGTATTAAAACGAATAGGGTAATCATCATTATAGCGTTAAGTTTATTTACCAGGGTGCTCTGTTACGTAGAATCTATTGATAAACTTTTGATGAAATCTTGTGGTCTATCTTTATATATGTTTATGACTCGAGCAATTAAACCTATAACTCACCAACATTTGTGTTGACTTTTTAGCATGTTTTATTCTCAGGTCCTTAGACTGCTTCCGCTGTGATGTGCTTGTTTCCTGCATGGAGTCTCTCATGCTTTGTACAAAGTTTATTGCATTCAAAATAAAACTGCGTTGTGTAATTAATAATTGGACTGTGATGTCAACCTGTAAATTAAAGACTTATGTATTTTGGGGTTTTGCTTATACCTAAGCACTCGCCCACATGTTTATAACTTTCTATATTTAGAAAGTCACTTATTTTAATGAATGCAATATTTAATCAAAACGTATCATATAGAGGTCAAAACCTCACTGTGGAATCAATGATTAACGTGCCGCGTCAATAGCGATTTTGACGGGTTGTTACAGTTAGTATCCGAGCTTGAGGTCATAGGGAACCAGAAATTACATTAGTGTGTTTAACTGGTAATTGTTAGGATGCATTAGTGAGTCTGGACTATGACCATATCTGTTTTTACTGATTTTTGCTTATCATTTGGTCAAAAACATTATATGTGATATATTATATGCTAACGTAATTGTTGTTTCAATTATGTGATAGATGACTTCTTCTAATCCTATCATTTTGTACGACTCAGAATCGGACACTGAATCTATTATATCCACAACTGAAAAGGGCGTTCCAATACCTATTAAAGAAGAAATTGTGTTAGTCGGGGAATCTCAACTTCAGGTTAACCCAGAGGAGGTCCCAACTCCACCCAGCTCTAGTTTTCCGGAGCCCCAGTATCGTTGGCATGGACCCATGATCCCAGGAATAAATGAAGATCGTCCATTTCTAAACGAACATGGACATTGGGCCAGATACACCGCCGACGGGCGGGTTGTGTAGATTACGCCTGGCAGATTTCGGTTCATGACCACCGGTACATATTCTCGTACACATGATTCAGAAAGTACGTCATCATATTCTCCTACACATGGCTCAGACAGTTCGTCATCAGACGAGATCAGTGAGGAAGAGGATTTCGCTAATGAAATAAAAGAAGTCACTAAGGAGAAATTCCAACTTGCTATAGATAATAAAAACAACCACAATAATAAAATCTCCTTAATTATTAAAAAGGAACAGGACCATTCGATCCGTAACCACTCTTATTGTATTAAACCCACTGAGGCAACGGGTACCTCAAAACCCCAACCAAAAATTAAATACACTGCCAGAATGTCTGTCGGACCATGTGCACAGAAACAATTGGCAGAGAGAACCAAATGGGAAGAAGTTTCTGATAGTTCTGAATAAACGATCTCACAACCATAAATCTTTCATGCGCTATTCTATTGCTTATGTGTGCTACTCTATCTTGTTATATAGAATAAGCATATGTAAAATATCGGTATTGTATGGTATTGTATTATTTTAGTTTATTAATAATAAATGCATGGAATGATTATTTGTATTATTACTACTTCTTATTATTATTATTACATAATAACGTAGTAACTCGCTATAATTTTTCATAGTGGAATATTATTAGGATTTTAGTAGTTAATTCCTTGTACTGGCTATTATGTATGAACTTAACGGGTAGGTAATACCCTAGAAATAATTATAAAATGCTAATAAGAAGAAAAAGCTTTTATAATAATTGGTTCATATTATTAATATGCTACGATTAACTATTGGCAACTCATTTTACCTATAATATTCTATATGATTAAATTATATCTGTTGTGTTAATTGAAGAAACATGTCTCAAATGTCGGATGCAGAGTTTGAGGAACTAGTCGAGAAATGTGTGAATGAAAGAATTGATGCAGCTGAGGCAGCAAAAGCAACAGCTGAAGCAGCAGCCAAAGCAGCAGCCGTAAACACAAACTCACGAAACGGATGCTCATACAAAACTTTTCAAGGATGCAAACCACAGATGTTTAGTGGAACCGAGGGACCAGTCGGTCTAACCCGATGGTTTGAAAAGATGGAGTCCATTTTCAAAATCAGTAATTGTGCGGACGGAGACAAGTCAGAGTATGCTTCGTGCACGTTGCAAGACGGTGCACTTACTTGGTGGAACAATTATGCTAAAGCAAAAGGAGTAGATACGGCATATGATATCTCTTGGGAAGAACTGAAAAAGATGCTAATCGAGGAGTACTGTCCTCGAAACGAGATCAGAAAAATGGAATCTGAGTTACGTAATCTGAAGGTTTTAGTCGCGAATCTCAATAACTATGAAAAGCGTTTCATGGAACTAGCCTTGTTGTGTCCCGAATTGGTGCCAAACGAGAAATGAAAGATAGAAATGTATATTGACGGTTTATCGATCAATATCAAAGGAAATGTTACATCGTCCAAACCGAATACGATGCAGGAAGCCATGACAATGGCACACCAACTCATGGACCAGATCACAGAGAGTTAGATTAAGGCACCAATTACTGTAACATCCCGCGTTTTTCCGTTAAATTTATTTTTAACACTGACTTTTTTTTTAAATAATATCTTTCGTTATTTAAATTCGTAGTTTCCGTTGACTAACGTTCATAATATTCCCGCTATTTAATTATAACATCACTCGGTTACTAGAGCGTTTTTAAAATATTCGTTCGGTTAATTCCCGCACCCGACTACAAACTTGGGGGACCGAGGTTGCCAAGTGGGCAAACTAGTTGACTAGGTCAACTAGTCAACCCACCTCATCCACCCATTCATTTCCACCCACCTTCTCATCTCTTTCTCCTCTTTCTCTCTTCATACTTCCATTTTTGGAACTTAAACACGCAACTCACAAAATCATCATCTAAATCCGGATCAAGAAGCAAACATCAAAACACATTACATTTTCGTGATCCTCTCTTCATCCTCTACATTTTGGTACCAATTTCAACTCGTTTGGGTAACTTTCTAAAAACTGTAGATTTCTTTAAATAGTGTCAGTTAGTGTCTATGGCTCGTGTATAACATGAATATATGTTTTGTTTGCTCGATTCGTTGTTTTGAGTAACTAGTTTGAACATTTGAAATGGGTGTGCTAAATCTTTGATTTTGGATGAGTTAATGTTGTTAAATTGTTAAAGTTCATGTTTTAATTGTGTTACTAGTATCACTAGCTTTGTTTTGATGCGTAGGTTGATTAAGAAAACTTCAAAAACATGAATATTGATTTTTGTGGATTTTGGTTAGGGTTTGATAGACTTAAAACGAACTTTTTGATGCTTGAATGCCATGAAATGTAAATTGTAAATGTATAGTTGTAACGTATGTTTCATTACCTTCAAAACGGCATATCATATGTGTGAATTGGATTCCCGAAACTTAAAATGCATTTGATGAACTTGAAACTTTGAAAATAAACCTTTATTGATCACTTGACGAGATTTCGGTTATTGTAATTGATGTTTTTGCTTGGTGAAAGGTAGTTAGTTGTATTCCTTGTCAAAAGAGCTTTCCAACGATATAAGATACGCATTCTAAGTGTTTACGGGTTGTATTTTGTGCTAAAATGAATTTGGATCAAGACTTGAACTTTTGAAACTGACCAGGCATCAGGCCACGCCAAGTGGCGCGGCGCGACACCTCTGGCTGCGGCGCGGCATATGCCTTGTTCCAGAATCTGTTTCACTTTTCAATTTCACGCAAAATGTTTGCTATGCTATGGACCTCCGATTTACATGTAACTTGTTCTAACATGCTTATATATGAATAATTAGCACAGAAACATAGTTCGGGACCCGACCCGAACATGTTGACTTTTTCGTTGACTTTGACCAAGTTTGACTTTTAGTCAAACTTAAACAAACGTTTATGCAATCGTTCTAATCTTCGTTTATACTTGATTCTTGCATGAAACTTGATAACGTGATTCACATGCTATACTATTCGAGTCGTAACGAGCCATAGGACTAATCGAACACATTTCACCCGACCTTTTGTCGTAACCGGTTAATTGATACAACTTACTTGTTTAGGTCAAGGCTAAACAACTTTCATGCACGCGTTTACTTTGTGAAGTACATTTATACTCGTGCACTCGAGGTGAGATCATAGTCCCACCCTTTCAAATACTTTTATACTTTTAAATCATGGGCTGAGAAACATATACTTTATATACATTTTATACGGTTTATACTTTCATACTTTGAGCACAAATATGAATACAAGAGCAAAGATACATACGAGTTAGAACGAAAATCCTCAAGTCCAATTACCATCAGTTATACTTGTAGGGTGTGAGCGAGAACTTATGTTGTGTGGCCATGCGGGTTTTACGAACCCTCATCTAAGGGATGAAATGTATTTTCGGGATATAGTGTAGGTTCTAACACTATTATGCAGAGGTAAGATTCAGTTAAGTTTTGGTAATTGGGTGCTCGTGATACAGACAACATCTTTTGGGATGTATACGCTTGATATTCACTTTATACTAAATTTTATGGTTTACAAACACATCTTTATAGATGTATACGCTTTGATACTAAACCTTGTGATTCAAAAACATACTTTTACAAATACATTTATGATCTCACCAACGTTTTTCGTTGACAGTTTTCTACATGATTTCTCAGGTTCATACTTGGCTAATTGATACATGCTTCCGCACACTTTGATTACTTTGATTGGAGTCAAGCATACATGCATACGCTAGTGATAGCACCTTTGGATTCAAACAAATGTTTACATACTTACGCTATTTATAGCAACAGTGATTTTTAACTTACATTATGTCACAAGTTATTTCATTTACACTTTGTAACTTTTGTAAACTTAAACTTCTTGTCGAACCTTTTGGTAAACTGAACTTTGCAAGTCTTGTACTTTTTAAATGAATGCGACATAATTTTGGTCAAACGAGTCTCCTATAGGGGCTATGACCACGCAACGGGACCTAAGTAGTCGGCGCCGTCAAACATGATTTGGTCGGGTCGTTACAGATGGTATCAGAGCATTGGTTGTAGGGATCTAGGATGTGAATTAGTGTGTCTGACAGAGTCGTTAGGACGCATTAGTGAATCTAGACTATAACCGGATGGTTAATCATTGGATCCTGACTTGCATTTGCTATAGATAGCACTTACTTGACTACTTGTGCATATATACTTGAATCTTTCTTAGGTGAACTCCATAATGGTACCAAACTTTCATCATACGAATCCGTATTCTGCCACTTCCTGGTAGCACACGTAAATTCGAAATTCATGCGCGTAAGGATGACAACGACTTCATTAGTCACACTTGTTCGGGAACTCTGTCTCCCAGATTGTTATTCGCCACCGTTTCAACTTACTATCGGTGTCACACCGGTGTTCCTTACTATCTACCACTTCTTGTTACTACCATCACTACTCTATGTGAGTATCGTCATCAATGCTTATCACTACGGCTGCGTGCTATTTGTTATCATGATTAGTTACTCTTTTCGTGCCTAAAGGCATTATCGTTTGACTCGAACCGCATTGACGTGAACAATCATTTATACACTTCCCTCGGGGAACGCTTTTTTAGAGTTGCACAAATTCTTGCGATTAAATACGAGTCACGTTGGTGATGTCGCTATGCTTTGTTCATTTTAAAACTTCACGATTACACGAACCTGAATCTATGGAGTGATGTGGGGATGGAGGTATGAGTTAGCGTAATATAACAACACTCGATCAACGTGGTTATATTATGGTAATTCATACCAAAGTTCTAATGACTCGTGATGGTGATTGGATTCGATCAACCTAATCACCACCATGTGCCATGTAGATGACTTCATTTTTCTTGTTTGAATATCCGAAAACTCCGAGAATGTTGATAACAACCATACCAGGGACACATCTTCGATTATTGTCGAACCATACCCATGCTTCCGAAGGAATGACAAATTGTTTCAACTTCAAACATATGTTACACGTGTATACTATCTCGTTTTCGCACAGTTTTATCGACGAACTACAAAATGCTTGGTATGCTCACATCGAGGCGGAAACTACTCTCGCATCACACTCGTACTTCCGTATAAGGAAATCTTTATTATAAATTCTTAATGGAGAGAGAGACTCTTCACATTATACTAGTATTCACCACGAGGGTGAATAGTCCTAACGAACTTTTTTTAGAAATCGATAAGAAACTTGCTCTTACGAACGTTTTCGAAAACCGATAATCTTTCGCGGCGAGAAATTCTTGAGAAACAAAAACTTGTTCAAAATATATCTTAAGGAAATGTGCCTCGTTTCGGATCGAGATCCTCGTTTCACTTCTAGATTTCGGGGTGCCTTACAAAAGTCTCGGGACCATGTTTAGACATAAGTACCGTGTGTCATCCACGAACCGACGAACAAAGAAAATGTACGACTCGAACCTTGGAAACCATAAACACGAGTTCATGTTATCAAATTCAAATTTACTTGAGAAAATTTTTTGCCTTTAACCAAATTCTCTTACAACGATGATTATCATTCAAGTCTTAACGTCACACCTTTTGAAATCTTATATGACCGGAAACGCCATTCTCCTTTTGTAGGACCAAGTAAATGATAATCAAGTCACCGAACCCGGACTCATTCATGGAGTAACCGTTAAGATCGTTCCAATCCGAGAAAGGCTCGAGACGGCCCGTAGTCGCCAAAGGAGCTATGCCAATGTTAGAAGTAAACCTTTCGAATTCCATGTGGGAAACCGTGTAACGTTAAAAGTCGCACCTTGAAAAGGTGTAGTCCGTTTCGGAAATGTAGAAAGCTAAATCAGCGATATTTTAAATCCTTTTGAAATCTTGGGGCGTGTTGTGCCCGTTGCTTACCGCTTAGAACTTCTGACTCAAACAAATTCCGTTCATCCTACATTCTGTGTATCAAACTTAAAGGCGTGTCTTGCGAAACAAGAACTTGTTATCCTCTTCGATGAACTTACTATCAACGATAAACTCCACCTCATAGGAGGACTGATTGAAACTATAAATCGTGAAACCAAACTTTAAACCAACGTAAAATCCCGACTGTCAAAGTTCGTTGAAATGCCCAAGGAAGTACCTTCACATATCCGTAGAATTTACAACGCAAGGTTTCAAAGAAGAAACAACAACTACTACTTCCAACTAAATTTCGGGACAAAATTTCTTTTAAGGTGTAGGTAATGTAACATCCAGCGTTTTTCCGTTAAATTTATTTTTAACACTGTCTTTTTTTTTAAATAATATCTTTCGTTATTTAAATTCGTAGTTTCCGTTGACTAACGTTCATAATATTCCCGCTATTTATTTATAACATCACTCGGTTACTCGAGCTTTTTTAAAATATTCGTTCGGTTAATTCCCGCACCCGACTACAAACTTGAGGGATCGAGGTTGCCAAGTGGGCAAACTAGTTGACTAGGTCAACTAGTCAACCCACCTCATCCACTCATTCATTTCCACCCACCTTCTCATCTCTTTCTCCTCTTTCTCTCTTCATACTTCCATTTTTGGAACTTAAACACCCAACTCACAAAATCATCATCTAAATCCGGATCAAGAAGCAAACATCAAAACAAATTACATTTTCGTGATCCTCTCTTCATCCTCTACATTTTGGTACCAATTTCACCTCGTTTGGGTAACTTTCTAAAAACTCTAGATTTCTTTAAATTCATGTTTTTGACTTGAAATAGTGTTAGTTAGTGTCTTTGGCTCGTGTATAACATGAATATATGTTTTGTTTGCTCGATTCGTTGTTTTGAGTAACTAGTTTGAACATTTGAAATGGGAGTGCTAAATCTTTGATTTTGGATGAGTTAATGTTGTTAAATTGTTAAAGTTCATGTTTTAATTGTGTTACTAGTATCACTAGCTTCGTTTTGATGCGTAGGTTGATTAAGAAAACTTCAAAAACATGAATATTGATTTTTGTGGATTTTGGTTAGGGTTTGATAGACTTAAAACGAACTTTTTGATGCTTGAATGACATGAAATGTAAATTGTAAATGTATAGTTGTAATGTATGTTTCATTACCTTCAAAACGGCATATCATATGTGTGAATTGGATTCCCGAAACTTAAAATGCATTTGATGAACTTGAAACTTTGAAAATAAACCTTTATTGATCACTTGATGAGATTTCGGTTATTGTAATTGATGTTTTTGCTTGGTTAAAGGTAGTTAGTTGTATTCCAACGATATAAGATACGCATTCTAAGTGTTTACGGGTTATATTTTGTGCTAAAATGAATTTGGATCAAGACTTGAACTTTTGAAACTGACCAGGTGAAATGTCCCGTTCTTATTGATTAAAAACGTTCCATATTAATTGATTTCGTTGCGAGGTTTTGACCTCTATATGAGACGTTTTTCAAAGACTGCATTCATTTTAAAACAAACCATAATCTTTATTTCATCAATAAAGGTTTAAAAAGCTTTACGTAGATTATCAAATAATGATAATCTAAAATATCCTGTTTACACACGACCATTACATAATGGTTTACAATACAAATATGTTACAACAAAATAAGTTTCTTGAATGCAGTTTTTACACAATATCATACAAGCATGGACTCCAAATCTCGTCCTTATTTAAGTATGCGACATCGGAAGCTCCTAATAATCACCTGAGAATAAGCATGATTAAAACGTCAACAAAAATGTTGGTGAGTTATAGGTTTAACCTATATATATCAAATCATAATAATAGACCACAAGATTTCATATTTCAATACACATCCCATACATAGAGATAAAAATCATTCATATGGTGAACACCTGGTAACCGACGTTAACAAGAAGCATATATAAGAATATCCCCATCATTCCGGGACACCCTTCGGATATGATATAAATTTCGAAGTACTAAAGCATCCGGTACTTTGGATGGGGTTTGTTAGGCCCAATAGATCTATCTTTAGGATTCGCGTCAATTAGGGTGTCTGTTCCCTAATTCTTAGATTACCAGACTTAATAAAAAGGGGCATATTCGATTTCGATAATTCAACCATAGAATATAGTTTCACGTACTTGTGTCTATTTTGTAAATCATTTATAAAACCTGCATGTATTCTCATCCCAAAAATATTAGATTTTAAAAGTGGGACTATAACTCACTTTCACAGATTTTTACTTCGTTGGGAAGTAAGACTTGGCCACTGGTTGATTCACGAACCTATAACAATATATACATATATATCAAAGTATGTTCAAAATATATTTACAACACTTTTAATATATTTTGATGTTTTAAGTTTATTAAGTCAGCTGTCCTCGTTAGTAACCTACAACTAGTTGTCCACAGTTAGATGTACAGAAATAAATCGATAAATATTATCTTGAATCAATCCACGACCCAGTGTATACGTATCTCAGTATTGATCACAACTCAAACTATATATATTTTGGAATCAACCTCAACCCTGTATAGCTAACTCCAACATTCACATATAGAGTGTCTATGGTTGTTCCGAAATATATATAGATGTGTCGACATGATAGGTCGAAACATTGTATACGTGTCTATGGTATCTCAAGATTACATAATATACAATACAAGTTGATTAAGTTATGGTTGGAATAGATTTGTTACCAATTTTCACGTAGCTAAAATGAGAAAAATTATCCAATCTTGTTTTACCCATAACTTCTTCATTTTAACTCCGTTTTGAGTGAATCAAATTGCTATGGTTTCATATTGAACTCTATTTTATGAATCTAAATAGAAAAGGTATAGGTTTATAGTCAAAAAAATAAGTTACAAGTTGTTTTTGTAAAGGTAGTCATTTCAGTCGAAAGAACGACGTCTAGATGACCATTTTAGAAAACATACTTCCACTTTGAGTTTAACCATAATTTTTGGATATAGTTTCATGTTCATAATAAAAATCATTTTCTCAGAATAACAACTTTTAAATCAAAGTTTATCATAGTTTTTAATTAACTAACCCAAAACAGCCCGCGGTGTTACTACGAAAGCGTAAATCCGGTTTTACGGTGTTTTTCGTGTTTCCAGGTTTTAAATCATTAAGTTAGCATATCATATAGATATAGAACATGTTTTTAGTTGATTTTAAAAGTCAAGTTAGAAGGATTAACTTTTATTTGCGAACAAGTTTAGAATTAACTAAACTATGTTCTAGTGATTACAAGTTTAAACCTTCGAATAAGATAGCTTTATATGTATGAATCGAATGATGTTATGAACATCATTACTACCTCAAGTTCCTTGGATAAAACTACTGGAAATGAGAAAAATAGATCTAGCTTCAAAGGATCCTTGGATGGGTTGAAAGTTCTTTAAGCAGAATCATGACACGAAAACAATTTCAAGTAAGATTTCCACTCGAAATAAGATTGTTATAGTTATAGAAATTGAATTAAAGTTTGAATATGATTATTACCTTGTATTAGAAAGATAACCTACTGTAAGTAACAAAGGTTTCTTGATCTTGGATGATTACTTGGAATGGATTTAGAAAACTTGGAAGTAAACTTGCAATCTTGGAAGTATTCTTGATTTTATGAAAATAGAACTTTTGGAATTTATGAAGAACACTTAGAAATTGAAGATAGAACTTGAGAGAGATCAATTAGATGAAGAAAATTGAAGAATGAAAGTGTTTGTAGGTGTTTTTGGTCGTTGGTGTATGGATTAGATATAAGGGATATGTAATTTTGTTTTCATGTAAATAAGTCATGAATGATTACTCATATTTTTGTAATTTTATGAGATATTTCATGCTAGTTGCCAAATTATGGTTCCCACATGTGTTAGGTGACTCACATGGGCTGCTAAGAGCTGATCATTGGAGTGTATATACCAATAGTACATACATCTAAAAGCTGTGTATTGTACGAGTACGAATACGGGTGCATACGAGTAGAATTGTTGATGAAACTGAACGAGGATGTAATTGTAAGCATTTTTGTTAAGTAGAAGTATTTTGATAAGTGTCTTGAAGTCTTTCAAAAGTGTATGAATACATATTAAAACACTACATGTATATACATTTTAACTGAGTCGTTAAGTCATCGTTAGTCGTTACATGTAAATGTTGTTTTGAAACCTTTAGGTTAACGATCTTGTTAAATGTTGTTAACCCAATGTTTATAATATCAAATGAGATTTTAAATTATTATATTATCATGTTATTATGATGTACGAATATCTCTTAATATGATCTATATACATTAAATGTCGTTACAACGATAATCGTTACATATATGTCTCGTTTCAAAATCATTAAGTTAGTAGTCTTATTTTTACATATGTAGTTCATTGTTAATACACTTAATGATATATTTACTTATCATTTAACATAATTAACCAAGTGTATCAATATCTTAATATGATTCATATGTACCTAGTAAGACGTTATAACGATAATCGTTATATATATCGTTTTCGAGTTTCTTAATTTAATAGTCTCATTTTTATGTATATAACTCATTGTTAAAATACCTAATGAGATACATACTTATAATAAAATCATGTTAGCTATATATATAACCATATATATGTCATCGTATAGTTTTTACAAGTTTTAACGTTCGTGAATCACCGGTCGACTTGGGTGTTCATTTGTCTATATGAAACCTATTCCAATTAATCAAGTCTTAATAAGTTTGATTGCTTAACATGTTGGAAACACTTAATAATGTAAATATCAATTTCATTTAATATATATAAACATGGAAAAGTTCGGGTCACTACAGTACCAACCCGTTAAATAAATTTCGTCCCGAAATTTTAAGCAGTTGGAGGTGTTGACGTATCTTCTGGAAATAAATGTGGGTATTTCTTCTTCATCTGATCTTCTCGTTCCCAGGTGAACTCAGGTCCTCTACGAGCATTCCATCGAATCTTAACAATTGGTATCTTGTTTTGCTTAAGTCTTTTAACCTCACGATCCATTATTTCGACGGGTTCTTCGATAAATTGAAGTTTTTCGTTGATTTGGATTTCATCTAACGGAATAGTGAGATCTTCTTTAGCAAAACATTTCTTCAAATTCGAGACGTGGAAAGTGTTATGTACAGCCACGAGTTGTTGAGGTAACTCAAGTCGGTAAGCTACTGGTCCGACACGATCAATAATCTTGAATGGTCCAATATACCTTGGATTTAATTTCCCTCATTTACCAAATCGAACAACGCCTTTCCAAGGTGCAACTTTAAGCATGACCATCTCTCCAATTTCAAATTCTATATCTTTTCTTTTAATGTCAGCGTAGCTCTTTTGTCGACTTTGGGCGGTTTTCAACCGTTGTTGAATTTGGATGATCTTCTCGATAGTTTCTTGTATAATCTCCGGAAACGTAATCTGTCTATCCCCCACTTCACTCCAACAAATCAGAGAACTGCACTTTCTACCATAAAGTGCTTCAAACGGCGCCATCTCAATGCTTGAATGATAGCTGTTGTTGTAGGAAAATTCTGCTAACGGTAGATGTCGATCCCAACTGTTTTCGAAATCAATAACACATGCTCGTAGCATGTCTTCAAGCGTTTGTATCGTCCTTTCGCTCTGCCCATCAGTTTGTGGATGATAGGCAGTACTCATGTCTAGACGAGTTCCTAATGCTTGCTGTAATGTCTGCCAGAATCTTGAAATAAATCTGCCATCCCTATCAGAGATAATAGAGATTGGTATTCCATGTCTGGAGACGACTTCCTTCAAATACATTCGTGCTAACTTCTCCATCTTGTCATCTTCTCTTATTGGCAGGAAGTGTGCTGATTTGGTGAGACGATCAACTATTACCCAAATAGTATCAAAACCACTTGCAATCCTTGGTAATTTAGTGATGAAATCCATGGTAATGTTTTCCCATTTCCATTCCGGGATTTCGGGTTGTTGAAGTAGACCTGATGGTTTCTGATGCTCAGCTTTGACCTTAGAACACGTCAAACATTCTCCTACATATTTAGCAATATCGGTTTTCATACCCAGCCACCAAAAATGTTTCTTGAGATCCTTGTACATCTTCCCCGTTCCAGGATGTATTGAGTATCTGGTTTTATGAGCTTCTCTAAGTACCATTTCTCTCATATCTTTAAATTTTGGTACCCAAATCCTTTCAGCCCTATACTGGGTTCCGTCTTCCCGAATATTAAGATGCTTCTCCGATCCTTTGGGTATTTCATCCTTTAAATTTCCCTCTTTTAAAACTCCTTGTTGCGCCTCCTTTATTTGAGTAGTAAGGTTATTGTGAATCATTATATTCATAGATTTTACTCGAATGGGTTCTCTGTCCTTCCTGCTCAAGGCGTCGGCTACCACATTTGCCTTCCCCGGGTGGTAACGAATCTCAAAGTCGTAATCATTCAATAATTCAATCCACCTACGCTGCCTCATATTCAGTTGTTTCTGATTAAATATGTGTTGAAGACTTTTGTGGTCGGTATATATAATTCTTTTGACCCCATATAAGTAGTGCCTCCAAGTCTTTAATGCAAAAACAACCGCGCCTAATTCCAAATCATGCGTCGTATAATTTTGCTCGTGAATCTTCAATTGTCTAGACGCATAAGCAATCAACTTCGTTAGTTGCATTAATACACAACAGAGACCTTGCTTTGATGCGTCACAATAAATCACAAAATCATCATTCCCTTCAGGCAATGACAATATAGGTGCCGTAGTTAGCTTTTTCTTCAATAACTGAAACACTTTCTCTTGTTCATCCTTCCATTCAAATTTCTTCCCTTTATGCGTTAATGCAGTCAAGGGTTTTGCTATTCTGGAAAAGTCTTGGATGAACCTTCTGTAGTAACTAGCTAGTCCTAAAAACTGGCGTATGTGTTTCGGAGTTTTTGGGGTTTTCCACTTTTCAACAGTTTCTATCTTTGCCGGATCCACCTTAATACCTTCTTTGTTCACTATGTGACCGAGGAATTGAACTTCTTCCAACCAAAATGCACACTTTGAAAACTTAGCGTACAATTCTTCCTTCCTCAATACTTCTAACACCTTTCTCAAATGTTCACCGTGTTCTTGGTCATTCTTTGAGTAAATAAGTATGTCATCAATGAAAACAATGACAAACTTGTCAAGGTATGGTCCACACACTCGGTTCATAAGGTCCATGAAAACAGCTGGTGCATTAGTTAAACCAAACGGCATGACCATAAACTCGTAATGACCGTAACGTGTTCTGAAAGCAGTCTTTGGAATATCATCTTCTTTCACCCGCGTTTGATGATACCCGGAACGTAAGTCAATATTTGAATAAACAGACGAGCCTTGTAGTTGATCAAATAAGTCGTCGATTCTCGGTAGTGGGTAACGGTTCTTGATGGTAAGTTTGTTCAACTCTTGGTAGTCGATACACAACCTGAATGTACCATCTTTCTTCTTGACAAACAAAACAGGCGCTCCCCACGGTGATGTGCTTGGTCGAATGAAACCACGCTCTAAAAGTTCTTGTAATTGGATTTGCAGTTCTTTCATCTCGCTGGGTGCGAGTCTGTAAGGAGCACGAGCTATTGGTGCAGCTCCTGGTACAAGATCTATTTGAAATTCAACGGATCGATGTGGGGGTAATCCCGGTAATTCTTTCGGAAATACATCGGGAAATTCTTTAGCAATGGGAACATCATTGATGCTCTTTTCTTCAGTTTGTACTTTCTCAACGTGTGCTAGAACAGCATAGCAACCTTTTCTTATTAGTTTTTGTGCCTTCAAATTACTAATAAGATGTAGCTTCGTGTTGCCCTTTTCTCCGTACACCATTAAGGGTTTTCCTTTTTCTCGTATAATGCGAATTGCATTTTTGTAACAAACAATCTCTGCTTTCACTTCTTTCAACCAGTCCATACCGATTATCACATCAAAACTCCCTAACTCTACTGGTATCAAATCAATCTTAAATGTTTCGCTAACCAGTTTAATTTCTCGATTCCGACATATATTATCTGCTGAAATTAATGTACCATTTGCTAATTCGAGTAAAAATTTACTATCCAGAGGCGTCAATGGACAACTTAATTTAGCACAAAAATCTCTACTCATATAGCTTCTATCCGCACCCGAATCAAATAAAACGTAAGCAGATTTATTGTCAATAAGAAACGTACCCGTAACAAGCTCCGGGTTTTCCTGTGCTTCTGCCGCATTAATATTGAAAACTCTTCCGCGGCCTTGTCCATTCGTGTTCTCCTGTTTCGGGCAATTTCTAATAATGTGGCCCGGTTTTCCACATTTATAACAAACTACATTGGCATAACTTGCTCCGACACTACTTGCTCCGCCATTACTCGTTCTGACACCATTTGTTCCTTTCGTTCTATTAACCCCTGGTCCGTAGACCTCAGACTTCGCCGCACTATGACCATTTCTTTTACACTTGTTGCAAAATTTGGTGCAGAACCCCGAGTGATACTTTTCACACCTTTGGCATAGCTGCTTCTGATTGTTGTTGTTGTTGCGGTTATTATTGTTGTTGGGATGATTGTTGTAGTTGATGTTGTTGTTGTTGTTGTTGTTGTTGTTGTTGTTGTTGGGCCGTTTGTTGTAGTTGCGATTGATGTTGCGATTGTTGGGATAATTGTTGCGATTATTGTTGTAATTGCTGTTGTTGTTGTATTGGTGATTCTTATCACCATTTTCCTCCCACTTTCTTTTGACTTGCTTCACATTGGCCTCTTCAGCAGTCTGTTCTTTAATTCTTTCTTCAATCTGGTTCACTAGTTTGTGAGCCATTCTACATGCCTGTTGTATGGTGGCGGGCTCGTGTGAACTTATATCTTCTTGGATTCTTTTCGGTAATCCTTTCACAAACGCGTCGATCTTCTCTTCCTCATCTTCGAATGCTCCCGGACACAATAGGCACAATTCTGTGAATCGTCTTTCGTACGTGGTAATATCAAATCCTTGGGTTCGTAACCCTCTAAGTTCTGTCTTGAGTTTATTGACCTCGGTTCTGGGACGGTACTTCTCGTTCATCAAGTGCTTGAATGCTGACCATGGTAGTGCGTACGCATCGTCTTGTCCCACTTGCTCTAGATAGGTATTCCACCATGTTAACGCAGAACCTGTGAAGGTATGCGTAGCGTACTTCACTTTGTCCTCTTCAGTATACTTACTTATGGCAAACACCGATTCGACCTTCTCGGTCCACCGTTTCAATCCGATCGGTCCTTCGGTTCCATCAAATTCCAAAGGTTTGCAGGCAGTGAATTCTTTGTAGGTGCATCCTACACGATTTCCTGTACTGCTAGATCCAAGGTTATTGTTGGTATGTAGCGCAGCCTGTACTGCGGCTATGTTTGAAGCTAGAAAAGTACGGAATTCCTCTTCATTCATATTCATGGTGTGTCGAGTAGTCGGTGCCATTTCCTTCAAAATAGTCAAATGGAACAAGTTAATCATACAGAATATTAAGAGTAGTTAATAGTATTTCGTAGCATAATATGAACTCATTTATAAAAGCTTTTTCTTCATATTAGCGTTTTATAAGTTTAAATTCGGGTAGTACCTACCTGTTAAGTTTATACTTAGTAGCTAATATACAATTCAACTACTACAATTCTATATGAAAAACTAATTATAATAATATTTCGCGTTCAAACTTTTACACAATATTTTACAAACTTACAATACCGCTTATTTTACATATAGCATGAAATATAGCACACAATAAATTTGATACAAGATGGTTGTGAAGATAATTCTAGCTAGTACACAAGCCGCTCAGCAAAGGCAATAAAGACACGTAATTCATACGTCCAGAAACAAGTCATGCATTCTGGTTTTACTAGGATTACTTCCCATCCTTGGTCTTGTGGAACATAACCGTTATGGCTGTTGATAAGACAGCGTGTTGTAACGTCGTCAAAGGGACGAGGGTTACGTAATGACCAAAAGTCTCGTAATAACCTAAAAACCTCATTTCTTACCCCAATTACCGACTTCGTCACTTGTGGGAACGTTTTGTTTAATAGTTGTAGCCCGATGTTCTTGTTCTCACTTTGGTGAGAAGCAAACATTACTAATCCGTAAGCATAGCATGCTTCTTTATGTTGCATGTTAGCCGCTTTTTCTAAATCACAAAGTCCAATATTCGGATATATTGAGTCAAAATAATTTCTTAACCCATTGCGTAAAATAGCATTTGGGTTCCCCGTAATATATGCGTCAAAGTAAACACATCGTAACTTATGGATTTCCCAATGTGATATCCCCCATCTTTCGAACGAAAGCCTTTTATAAACCAAGGCATTCTTGGAACGTTCTTTGAATGTCTTACAAACTGATCTCGCCTTAAATAGTTGTGCCGAAGAATTCTGACCGACTCTAGACAAGATTTCATCAATCATGTCTCCGGGTAGGTCTCTTAAAATATTGGGTTGTCTATCCATTTTTGTTTTTATACTGTAAAATAGACAAGAGTTAGATTCATAAAAAAAATACTTATTAATACAAGCAATTTTTACATATATCATAAAGCATAAGCACACTATATTACATATATTACACCACACGAATACAACTATCTTATTCCGACTCGCTTGTTTCTTTTTCTTCGGTTTTGATTCGTTTTTCCAAGTTTCTAGGGATATATGATTTTCCCCTAATACGAGCCGTCGTTTTCCACATTGGTTTAGAAAAACCTGGTGGTTTAGAGGTTCCCGGGTCATTGTTACAACTTATGGACTTCGGGGGTTGACGATACATATAAAGTTCATCGGGGTTGGAATTAGATTTCTCTATTTTTATGCCCTTTCCCTTATTATTTTTTTTTGCCTTTTTAAATTCAGTTGGGGTAATTTCTATAACATCATCGGAATTCTCGTCGGAATCCGATTCATCGGAGAATTGGTAATCCTCCCAATATTTTTCTTCCTTGGCGGAAACACCATTGACCATAATTAACCTTGGTCGGTTGGTTGAGGATTTTATTTTACTAAACCGTTTTATTATTTCCCCCACCGGTTCTATTTCCTCCTCCGATTCCTCCTCTTCCGGTTCTGATTCTTCTTCCAGTTCTGATTCTTCTTCTGGTTCCTCTTCGGGAACTTGTGAATCAGTCCAATATATATTCGACTCTTCGTTATTATTAGGTGAGTCAATGGGATTTGTGCTAGAGGTAGACATCTATCACACAATATCAAACATGTTAAGAGATTAATATATCACATAATATATACATGTTAATAATATATAGTTTCCAACAAAAATGTTAAGCAATCATTTTTAAAGAAAACACGGTCGAAGTCCAGACTCACTAATGCATCCTAACAAACTCGATAAGACACACTAATGCAAATTTTCTGGTTCTCTAAGACCAACGCTCGGATACCAACTGAAATGTCCCGTTCTTATTGATTAAAAACGTTCCATATTAATTGATTTCGTTGCGAGGTTTTGACCTCTATATGAGACGTTTTTCAAAGACTGCATTCATTTTAAAACAAACCATAACCTTTATTTCATCAATAAAGGTTTAAAAAGCTTTACATAGATTATCAAATAATGATAATCTAAAATATCCTGTTTACACACGACCATTACATAATGGTTTACAATACAAATATGTTACAACAAAATAAGTTTCTTGAATGCAGTTTTTACACAATATCATACAAGCATGGACTCCAAATCTCGTCCTTATTTAAGTATGCGACAGCGGAAGCTCTTAATAATCACCTGAGAATAAACATGCTTAAAACGTCAACAAAAATGTTGGTGAGTTATAGGTTTAACCTATATATATCAAATCATAACAAAAGACCACAAGATTTCATATTTTAATACACATCCCATACATAGAGATAAAAATCATTCATATGGTGAACACCTGGTAACCGACATTAACAAGATGCATATATAAGAATATCCCCATCATTCCGGGACACCCTTCGGATATGATATAAATTTCGAAGTACTAAAGCATCCGGTACTTTGGATGGGGTTTGTTAGGCCCAATAGATCTATCTTTAGGATTCGCGTCAATTAGGGTGTCTGTTCCCTAATTCTTAGATTACCAGACTTAATAAAAAGGGGCATATTCGATTTTGATAATTCAACCATAGAATGTAGTTTCACGTACTTGTGTCTATTTTGTAAATCATTTATAAAACCTGCATGTATTCTCATCCCAAAAATATTAGATTTTAAAAGTGGGACTATAACTCACTTTTACAGATTTTTACTTCGTTGGGAAGTAAGACTTGGCCACTGGTTGATTCACGAACCTATAACAATATATACATATATATCAAAGTATGTTCAAAATATATTTACAACACTTTTAATATATTTTGTTGTTTTAAGTTTATTAAGTCAGCTTTCCTCGTTAGTAACCTACAACTAGTTGTCCACAGTTAGATGTACAGAAATAAATCGATAAATATTATCTTGAATCAATCCACGACCCAGTGTATACGTATCTCAGTATTGATCACAAATCAAACTATATATATTTTGGAATCAACCTCAACCCTGTATAGCTAACTCTAACATTCACATATAGAGTGTCTATGGTTGTTCCGAAATATATATAGATGTGTCGACATGATAGGTCGAAACATTGTATACGTGTCTATGGTATCTCAAGATTACATAATATACAATACTTGTTGATTAAGTTATGGTTGGAATAGATTTGTTACCAATTTTCACGTAGCTAAAATGAGAAAAATTATCTAATCTTGTTTTACCCATAACTTCTTCATTTTAACTCCGTTTTGAGTGAATCAAATTGCTATGGTTTCATATTGAACTCTATTTTATGAATCTAAACAGAAAAGGTATAGGTTTTGTAGTCGGAAAAATAAGTTACAAGTCATTTTTGTAAAGGTAGTCATTTCAGTCGAAAGAACGACGTCTAGATGACCATTTTAGAAAACATACTTCCACTTTGAGTTTAACCATAATTTTTGGATATGGTTTCATGTTCATAATAAAAATCTTTTTCTCAGAATAACAACTTTTAAATCAAAGTTTATCATAGTTTTTAATTAACTAACCCAAAACAGCCCGCGGTGTTACTACGACGGCGTAAATCCGGTTTTACGGTATTTTTCGTGTTTCCAGGTTTTAAATCATTAAGTTAGCATATCATATAGATATAGAACATGTGTTTAGTTGATTTTAAAAGTCAAGTTAGAAGGATTAACTTTTATTTGCGAACAAGTTTAGAATTAACTAAACTATGTTCTAGTGATTACAAGTTTAAACCTTCGAATAAGATAGCTTTATATGTATGAATCGAATGATGTTATGAACATCATTACTACCTCAAGTTCCTTGGATAAACCTACTGGAAATGAGAAAAATAGATCTAGCTTCAAAGGATCCTTGGATGACTTGAAAGTTCTTGAAGCAGAATCATGACACGAAAACAATTTCAAATAAGATTTCCACTCGAAATAAGATTGTTATAGTTATAGAAATTGAATTAAAGTTTGAATATGATTATTACCTTGTATTAGAAAGATAACCTACTGTAAGTAACAAAAGTTTCTTGATCTTGGATTGAAACACCGGCCATTTTTTTTTACACAGTGGAAGACTTTATTAACAAACACAATATTAGTCACGTCATTACGTTTAAGTTTACACAACGGTGTTACGTTATCACAAAACATTATTTATACAAAAGTCCACATCAGAGTTGGGTTGTCAAACATGTATTCTGCAATAGCACCTTTCCCGACTAGCAGTACCTAAACCTGCAAGGGGAGAATATGTGGGGGATTAGCGCACCGCTAAGTGAATGGAATCTATCTAACAGATATAGCTTAAGTCACACACAAGCTATATACTAACAACAACACATGCTAACTATCAACTAGCATACAATAAGACAATACGAGGATCAGCGGCTTGTACGAGCACATGACTCCTAGCTGATCGGACTTGAGTCTACCGATAGTCCCTGCTACTCAATTCACAGTATAGTTATCCAGATGCAGGGGATGCATCATTCACACTATACTCTACAATCAGTAGCCTATGGACCCAACCTCCCCTAGGCACGGTTGACCTCATACGGACTCTAACCTCTCCTAGGCACGGTCTCGAGTCCCCAGTCTCCCTAGGCCCGACTGGTGCCATTCACACAGTGTACACATAATTCACATACAACATCAGGCATACTATATTATTCTAACATGACAATTTCTATACTATGCATGGTAAAAGAGTCAACCACAGTAGCATGATATGCTACTTAAACTCTATCCGGAGATAGACCCACTCACCAATTACCAGCAACTGCTCAGTTATTATTTCTGAGCTTCCTCCTTGTCCTTATAACCTGAGAACAACACAAACAAAGTTAATGTACATATCCAATAAATAATATAATCATTTCATACAATTAACTAGGTCATAACACCATATATTCATAATTTTATGAGTCTACATCATGACTCCACTCAATAATGGCATACAGGTGCGTGCAAAACATGACATACACACTAAAACTCCTTTTTCGGCTCAAAAATAGTTTGATCTAGTTTCTTAAAAGTTCACCATTGAAAAGTATTCTTTATTACGATTCTAACGATAGTTTATTCATCAAAAACGGAGTTACGGTTTGAAAGTTACGCCCGTTTCAATTTCACAAAAGACTGTAGCAAATAGTGTTTTCGAACACTGTAGCAACTCGGTACTGTAGCAACCCAGGTACTGTAGCAAATCGGGGGTACTGTAGCAAATAGTGGTACTGTAGCAATACCGAACACTGTAGCAAACAGTAACACTGTAGTAATTCGGGCACTGTAGCAAATAGTGAGACTGTAGCAACTCGGGCACTGTAGCAACTCGGGTACTGTAGCAACCGAGTTTCGGATAAAAAATGCTGATTTTGTGATTTTTTCCCCCAAAACTAGATTTCAAAGTGTTTTTGACCCAATTTTAAGCACAAGAAAGTTACTAAACATATATACAACCTATTTCTAACATCAATTAAGCATATCTAACATATTTCATGAAGATTCAAGCTCAAAACCACACTTTTATTCAAGAACACAAAAACCCAATTAATCAAGAATCAAAGCAAACAAACCTGGATTAATGATCACAATGATGATGTAAATCAATCCTTACAGCCTCTTGATTCAATCTCTAGCTTAGTTTAGAATAGGGTTTGAAAGTGAAAGAGTTTAGGTACGGTGTTTATTTTAGGAGAATTCTAGAAATGAGAAGAAATGAGTAGTTTACACTCTTAAGTAGGTATTAAAACCCATACCCCACAACACACGGGTATTTATCAGTTATCTGATATCTTTCGCACAAAATTAGATAACCCAAACGAGGTCCAAATAAATAAAACAAACCTGTTCTGGGACCCTTGCCACAAACTGGTCTTAACCAATTAATAAAATAACACCAATAAAATAATTAAAATAAAAGTACTTAAAACTAAGCATAACCCTAAGGGCAAGATAGACAACTTACAACTAGCCCGGGTTTCAGTCTGTTACATGGATGATTACTTGGAATGGATTTAGAAAACTTGGAAGTAAACTTGCAATCTTGGAAGTATTCTTGATTTTATGAAACTAGAACTTTTGGAATTTATGAAGAACACTTAGAAATTGAAGATAGAACTTGAGAGAGATCAATTAGATGAAGAAAATTGAAGAATGAAAGTGTTTGTAGGTGTTTTTGGTCGTTGGTGTATGGATTAGAAATAAGGGATATGTAATTTTGTTTTCATGTAAATAAGTCATGAATGATTACTCATATTTTTGTAATTTTATGAGATATTTCACGCTAGTTGCCAAATGATGGTTCCCACATGTGTTAGGTGACTCACATGGGCTGCTAAGAGCTGATCATTGGAGTGTATATACCAATAGTACATACATCTAAAAGCTGTGTATTGTACGAGTACGAATACGGGTGCATACGAGTAGATTTGTTGATGAAACTGAACGAGGATGTAATTGTAAGCATTTTTGTTAAGTAGAAGTATTTTGATAAGTGTCTTGAAGTCTTTCAAAAGTGTATGAATACATATTAAAACACTACATGTATATACATTTTAACTGAGTCGTTAAGTCATCGTTAGTCGTTACATGTAAATGTTGTTTTGAAACCTTTAGGTTAACGATCTTGTTAAATGTTGTTAACCCAATGTTTATAATATCCAATGAGATTTTAAATTATTATATTATCATGTTATTATGATGTATGAATATCTCTTAATATGATCTATATACATTAAATGTCGTTACAACGATAATCGTTACATATATGTCTCGTTTCAAAATCATTAAGTTAGTAGTCTTATTTTTACATATGTAGTTCATTGTTAATACACTTAATGATATATTTACTTATCATTTAACATAATTAACCAAGTGTATCAATATCTTAATATGATTCATATGTACCTAGTAAGACGTTATAACGATAATCGTTATATATATCGTTTTCGAGTTTCTTAATTTAATAGTCTCATTTTTATGTATATAACTCATTGTTAAAATACCTAATGAGATACATACTTATAATAAAATCATGTTAACTATATATATAACCATATATATGTCATCGTATAGTTTTTACAAGTTTTAACGTTCGTGAATCACCGGTCAACTTGGGTGGTCATTTGTCTATATGAAACCTATTCCAATTAATCAAGTCTTAATAAGTTTGATTGCTTAACATGCTGGAAACACTTAATCATGTAAATATCAATTTCATTTAATATATATAAACATGGAAAAGTTTGGGTCACTACACCAGGCATCAGGCCACGCCAAGTGGCGCGGTGCGACACCTCTGGCCGCGGCGCGGCATATGCCTTGTTCCAGAATCTATTTCACTTTTCAATTTCACGCAAAATATTTGCTATGCTATGGACCTCCGATTCACATGTAACTTGTTCTAACATGCTTATATATGAATAATTAGCAAAGAAAAATAGTTCGGGACCCGACCCGAACATGTTGACTTTTTCGTTGACTTTGACCAAGTTTGACTTTTAGTCAAACTTAAACAAACGTTTATGCAATCGTTCTAATCTTCATTTATACTTGATTCTTGCATGAAACTTGACAACGTGATTCAAATGCTATACTATTCGAGTCGAAATGAGCCATAGGACTAATCGAACAAATTTCGCCCGACCTTGTGTCGTAACCGGTTAATTGATACAACTTACTTGTTTAGGTCAAGGCTAAACAACTTTCATGCACGCATTTACTTTGTGAAGTACATTTATACTCGTGCACTCGAGGTGAGATCATAGTCCCACCCTTTCAAATACTTTTATACTTTTAAATCGTGGGCTGAGAAACATATACTTTATATACATTTTATACGGTTTATACTTTCATACTTTGAACACAAATACGAATACAAGAGCAAAGATACATACGAGTTAGAACGAAAATCCTCAAGTCCAATTACCATTAGTTATACTTGTAGGGTGTGAGCGAGAACTTATGTTGTGTGGCCATGCGGGTTTTACTAACCCTCATCTAAGGGATGAAATGTATTTTCGGGATATAGTGTAGGTTCTAACATTATTATGCAGAGGTAAGATTCAGTTAAGTTTTGGTAATTGGGTGCTCGTGATACAGACAACATCTTTTGGGATGTATACGCTTGATATTCACTTTATACTAAATCTTATGGTTTACAAACACATCTTTATAGATGTATACGCTTTGATACTAAACCTTGTGATTCAAAAACATACTTTTACAAATACATCTATGATCTCACCAATGTTTTTCATTGACAGTTTTCTACATGATTTCTCAGGTTCATACTTGGCTAATTGATACATGCTTCCGCACACTTTGATTACTTTGATTGGAGTCAAGCATACATGCATACGCTAGTGATAGCACCTTTGGATTCAAACAAATGTTTACATACTTATGCTATTTATAGCAACCGTGATTTTTAACTTACATTATGTCGCAAGTTATTTCATTTACACTTTGTAACTTTTGTAAACTTAAACTTGTTGTCGAACCTTTTGGTAAACTGAACTTTGCAAGTCTTGTACTTTTTAAATGAATGCGACATAATTTTGGTCAAACGAGTCTCCTATAGGGGCTGTGACCACGCAACGGGACCTAAGTAGTTCTATTGGTGGCCTAATATGGAAACAGAAATTGCTACTTATGTAAGTAAATGTTTGACGTGTGCAAAGGTCAAAGCTGAGCACCAAAAGCCGTCAGGATTACTGCAACAACCAGAAATTCCGCAGTGGAAATGGGAAAGAATAACCATGGATTTCATTATGAAATTGCCAAGGACTGCAAGTAGTCATGATACTATTTGGGTGATAGTTGATCGTCTAACTAAATCGGCTCACTTTCTACCAATAAAGGAGACAGACAGTATGGAGAAATTAGCATGCCTATATTTGAAGGAAGTAGTTTCCAGGCATGGTGTACCCATCTCTATCATATCTGATCGCGACACCCGATTCACATCACATTTTTGGCAGTCATTACAAAAAGCATTGGGAACTCGATTAGATATGAGCACCGCTTATTACCCACAGACAGATGGTCAAAGTGAAAGAACAATACAAACATTGGAAGACATGTTACGGGCATGCGTGATTGACTTTGGAACCAATTGGGATCGACACTTACCGTTGGCAGAATTTTTATACAATAACAGCTATCATACGAGCATCAACGCAGCGCCATTTGAAGTACTTTATGGTAGAAAGTGCAGATCTCCTATCTGTTGGAGTGAAGTAGGAGAAAGACAACTTACTGGACCAGAAATTATTCATGAAACCACCGAAAAGATCATTCAAATACAACAGCGATTGAAAATGGCCATGAGTCACCAAAAGAGTTATGCTGATGTAAGAAGAAAACCGCTAGAATTTCAAGTGGGCGACAAAGTCATGTTGAAAGTGTCACCCTGGAAAGGCGTTGTATGATTCGGTAAACGAGTAAAGTTAAGTCCTAGGTACGTAGGACCCTTTGAAATCACCGAAAGAATTGGAGCAGTTGCTTATCGATTAAAGCTACCGCAAGAACTTAGTAGTCTTCATGACACATTTCATGTGTCAAATTTAAGAAATGTTTAGCTGAAGAGGATGTCGTAATTCCTCTTGACGAAATACGAATCAATGATAAACTCCGTTTTATCGAAGAACCTGTTGAAATCATGGACCGTGAGGTCAAACAATTAAAACAAAGCAGAATACCGATAGTTAGGGTTCGTTGGAACGCTAGACGAGGACCTGAGTTTACTTGAGAGCATGAGGATCAAATGAAGAAAAAGTATCCACATTTGTTCACTGATATCGCTCATAAAACAGGTACTACTCAAAATTTCGGGACGAAATTTTCTTTAACGGGGAGGTACTGTAATGACCTGGAAAATTTCGACTAATTTAAATCAATTCTCTTCAGTGATTTAATATTATGTAAACCGGTATATATATATATATATATATATATATATATATATATATATATATATATATATATATATTATAAGATGTACAAGTAAAACACTAATTGTTACCGTAAAAACGACTTTGCTACAGTAAAACACTATTTGCTACCGTAAAAATGACTTTGCTACAATAAAATACTATTTGCTACAGTGAAAACGACTTTGCTACATTAGCTACAGTGAAAACGACTTTACCACAGTGAAAACGACTTTGCTACATTAAACAATATTTGCTACAGTAAACACTGTTTGCTACAGTAAACACTATTAAAACGATGATTTAAAGAAGCAAATGATCACAACACTCAAATGAAGAGATTATACTTTGGGTAATATAGTCTATCGATGATTAATTCTAATTTTTTTGATAAGGTACACATCGAGAAACGAAAAGAGCTAGTTTTCTAAGCGTACGAAATGTCGTTCGAAAAACCGGAACCGAGACATAAGTCGAGCTTTAACGTACAAGTTTTCGAAACCAAATTTACAAGTCATCTATACTCGTAAATATAATATAATATATATATAATTATATAAATTAAATATATATATATATTAAATAAAATAAAGAAGTGTCGGCAGCCTTAATTGAGTGCAATGTGATCTGCCATAGGTTCCCATGCGATCGTATGGAAACTTGCCTTCCAAACCATGCGATTGCATGGCTAGGTGGAGGTGGCCAAGTCTTTAAAAGCTCGCTCGTTCCTCACTTCAGATTCATTATACCTTCTATCGAACACTATCTCTATATATATATTATTAATTATATTATTATTATTATTATTATTATTAAGATTAATATTATTATTATTACTATTATTAGTAGTATTATTATTATTTATACATAAAATACTACGACGAGGTCATGAGCGAATTATTTCATGACGGGTTTTTCGAGCGGGATAGAGCTAAGGAAATTATGGGTTATAGCTATGGAGGTTATGGGTATGGATTAGGGGTATGCTCATGAGGTCAATCTAGTGTTTATCATCTCCGTTGCATCTACATACCTTTCTTGCAATATTGAATCTCAATATTGATACGTGAGCATTCAAATCTTATCTTTTATATATTAATAGTGTATCCCTGAATAGTGCTCGAGTATATATGATTATGCATGCTGAATGTTTACTTTCATCGTTAAATAATTTATGATAGGTCATGAATTTAATACATATGCTACTGATATAAGATATATTATATGCATATCGTTGGAAAGCTAACGAAAAACTAATAACTTATCATTTAGAAAGCGTATGATTTCGATGAACGGATTAAAATATATTGTCAATTGAATTATCTATAAGTATTATTGTTAAAATGATTATTATTATTATTATCGTTATCGTTATCGTTATCGTTATCGTCGTTATTATTGTCATTATTATTATTATCTAATAATCAATATTATTATTATTATTGTTATTATTATTATTATTATTATTATTATTATTATTATTATTATTATTATTATTATTATTATTATTATTATTATTATTATTATTATTAAAATAATTAATATTTTTATCAAAACTATCATTTTTATTAAAATTATGATTTTAAAAGAAATATCATTTTTATTATTAAATATCATTATTATTATCATTTTAGTATTATTATTAAAAAATTATCATTTTGAATAGAATTATTATTTTTATAAAATATTATTATTATTACAGTTAATATTAAAAAGTATTGTTATTAATAAAATTATCATGGTTGTTAGAAAACATCATTATAAATCTTATATTTTCATTTAAATTATCATTTTTATTATTATTAGTATTATTAATAACAACAATATTATTAACATTATTATTATCATTAACATAATTATAATATTTTTATCATTATTAGTAATATTATTATTATGGCATTAGTATTATTATATAAGATCATTATTAATTATCAAAATTATTATTATCATTAGTAAATATAAATTTGTTATTATTATAATTAATATTATTATCACAAAATAATACAACTTTTACTTATTATTATTATTAATATTATTTTATCAAATAAATATGTGATACAAAGATATTTTTATCACACGTAATATAATTACATTTATAATATATACCACTATATTTTTATGATATTAAGTGAGCTTTATAAATTTTATTACTTAAGATATATAGTAGTATATTTTTATCATATATAAATTTTAATATAAAATTTTTATTAATAAAAGATTTGTATTATTTACTCTAATAAAATCTGATAAATATATATTATATATATAAAACGACTATATTTAAGTTATATAATAAATATGTATAAATTTTGGAAGTCATTTTGGGTCAAATTGACTTTTGTCAACTTTTACATATCGATCTCGAGCATTAGGATTGTGGTACACCATGATTCGACCTTAATTATTAGACAGATATTGACCAACATATAAATATATATACTTAATATAGGTTCATGAATCCGAGGCCAACCTTGAACTTGTTCAATGCCATCATATGTATTTTTATTACGAAATACAGTATTGTGAGTTTCATTTGCTCCCCTTTTAAATGCTTTTGCAATATATATTTTTGGGACTGAGAATACAAGTACTGCTCTTATAAATGTTTGACGAAATAGACACAAGTAATCGAAACTACATTCTATGGTTGAATGATAGAAATCGAATATGCCCTTTAAGTCTGGTAATCTAAGAATTAGGGAACTGTCTCCTAATTGATGCGAATCCTAAAGATAGATCTATGGGCACTAACAACCCCCAGTCAGAGAATTTGAACTGCTTTAGTACTTCGAATTTATCATGTACGAAGGGAGTACCTGAATGATGGGGATATTCTATATGCATCTTATTAAGGTCGATTACCAGGTGTTCACCATATGAATGATTTTTATCTCTATGTATGGGATGTATATTTATAAGAAATGGAAATGAAAATCTTGTGGTCTATTAAAAATGATGGAAATGAATATTGTTGATAAACTAATGAACTCACCAACCTTTTGGTTGACATTTTAAAGCATGTTTATTCTCAGGATTGAAAGAAATCTTCCGCTGTGCATTTGCTCATTTTAAAGATGTTACTTAGAGTCATTCATGGCATATTTCAAAATACATTGCATTCAAGTCATTGAGTTCAATAAAGATTATCATTAAGTAAATGTCAGATTAGGTCATTTATAGTTGGATATTATGAAATGGTATGCATGCCTGTCAACTTTCGATGTAATGAAAGTTTATCTTTTAAAACGAATGCAATGTTTGTAAAATGTATCATATAGAGGTCAAACACCTCGCAATGTAATCATATGTTATTGTATTCGTCCTTATAGATTAGGATGGGTCGTCTCATGTGGTATCAGAGCGGTGGTCTTAGCGAACCAGGTCTTGCATTAGTGTGTCTAACTGATAGTTGTTAGGATGCATTAATGAGTCTGGACTTCGACCTTAGCTGCATGTCAAAAAGTTTTGCTTATCATTTCTTAGTCGGAAATTACCTGCTTATCATTCTTAAGTCTAGACACGTTTTAATGCAATTATTGCATAAATGGTGTATAGACAAAATTCACATCTTAGCATATATGTTACTATAAACTCTGCCTGACAGATTCTGAAAGTTCCTCCGTAATCTACGGAATCTTTTGAACTATATATATATATATATATATATATATATATATATATATATATATATATATATATATATATATATATATATATATATATATATATAGGTATTCTATGTAATTAGAATATCATCCAAATCTAAAAATCATCTCATATCGAAAATCCTTTAGCTGATCTTGTAAGATGGATCCTGTACCAAATTCGAAAACATAAAATTCCGAAGGCGATTCTGAAGACTCTGAAGGTAGTGTGACCGGAGTGCCCCAACTGTAGTGACCCGAACTTTTCCATGTTTATATATATATTAAATGAAATTGTTATTTACATGATTAAGTATTTCCAACATGTTAAGCAATCAAACTTGTTAAGACTTGATTAATTGAAATAGGTTTCATATAGACAATTGACCACCCAAGTTGACCGGTGATTCACGAACGTTAAAACTTGTAAAAACTATACGATGACATATACATGGTTATATATATAGTTAACATGATTTTATTATAAGTATGTATCTCCTTAGGTATTTTAACAATGAGTTATATACATAAAAATGAGACTATTAATTTAAGAAACTCGAAAATGATATATATAACGATTATCGTTATAACAATGTCTTACTAGGTACATATGAATCATATTAAGATATTGATACACTTGCTTAATTATGTTAAATGATAAGTAAATATATTATTAAGTGTATTAACAATGAAATACATATGTAAAAAATAAGACTACTAACTTAATGATTTCGAAACGAGACATATATGTAACGATTATCGTTGTAACGTCATTTAACTGTATATATATCATACTAAGATATATTATATATCATAATATCATGATAATATAACAATTTAACATCTCATTTGTTATAATAAACAATGGGTTAACAACATTCAACAAGATCGTTAACCTAAAGGTTTCAAAACAACATTTACATGTAACGACTAACGATGACTTAACGACTCAGTTAAAATGTATATACATGTAGTGTTTTAATATGTATTCATACACTTTTGAAAGACTTCAAGACACTTATCAAAATACTTCTACTTAATAAAAATGCTTACAATTACATCCTCATTCAGTTTCATTAACAATTCTACTCGTATGCACCCGTATTCGTACTCGTACAATACATAGCTTTTAGATGTATGTACTATTGGTATATACACTCCAATGATCAGCTCTTAGCAGCCCATGTGATTCACCTAACATATATGGGAACCATCATTTGGCAACTAGCATGAAATATCTCATAAAATTACAAAAATATGAGTAATCATTCATGACTTATTTACATGAAAACAAAATTACATATCCTTTATATCTAATCCATACACCAACGACCAAAAACACCTACAAACACTTTCATTCTTCAATTTTCTTCATCTAATTGATCTCTCTCAAGTTCTATCTTCAAGTTCTAAGTGTTCTTCATAAATTCCAAAAGTTCTAGTTTCATAAAATCAAGAATACTTCCAAGATTGTAAGTTTACTTCCAAGTTTTCTAAATCCATTCCAAGTAATCATCCAAGATCAAGAAACCTTTGTTAGTTACAGTAGGTTATCTTTCTAATACAAGGTAATAATCATATTCAAACTTTAATTCAATTTCTATAACTATAACAATCTTATTTCGAGTGGAAATCTTACTTGAAATTGTGTTCGTGTCATGATTCTGCTTCAAGAACTTTCAAGCCATCCAAGGATCCTTTGAAGCTAGATCTATTTTTCTCATTTCCAGTAAGTTTATCCAAGGAAATTGAGGTAGTAATGATGTTCATAACATCATTCAATTCATACATATAAAGCTATCTTATTCGAAGGTTTAAACTTGTAATCACTAGAACATAGTTTAGTTAATTCTAAACTTGTTCGCAAATAAAAGTTAATCCTTCTAACTTGACTTTTAAAATCAACTAAACACATGTTTTATATCTATATGATATGCTAACTTAATGAATTAAAACCTGGAAACACGAAAAACACCGTAAAACCGGATTTACGCCGTCGTAGTAACACCGCGGGCTGTTTTGGGTTAGTTAATTAAAAACTATGATAAACTTTGATTTAAAAGTTGTTATTATGAGAAATTTATTTTTATTATGAACATGAAACTATATCCAAAAATTATGGTTAAACTCAAAGTGGAAGTATGTTTTCTAAAATGGTCATCTAGACGTCGTTCTTTCGACTGAAATGACTACCTTTACAAAAATGACTTGTAACTTATTTTTCCGACTATAAACCTATACTTTTTCTGTTTAGATTCATAAAATAGAGTTCAATATGAAACCATAGCAATTTGATTAACTCAAAACGGATTTAAAATGAAGAAGTTATGGGTAAAACAAGATTAGATAATTTTTCTCATTTTAGCTACGTGAAAATTGGTAACAAATCTATTCCAACCATAACTTAATCAACAAGTATTGTATATTATGTAATCTTGAGATACCATAGACACGTATACAATGTTTCGACCTATCATGTCGACACATGTAACGTCCTCCCAATAGGGTCTGGAAGAAACGTTACTAATATCAAATAAACCAACATATTATAATACGAGAACAATACTAAATGAGAAAATTTAACTTTATTGAGTACGCAGCGGAAAATGAAATGTCGTTACAATAATGGAAATAACGATAAAGTAATTGTTCATATGCAGAAGTAATAAATGCGATATCTCTTGATCCTAAGTCCAAGTAGCATCACATAAGTAGTAGATAAGAAAGCTTGAATCAAACAGCACCTGAGACAAAACATGCTAAAGTGTCAACCAAAAAGGTTGAGTGAAGTTCATAGGTTTAACAAAAGTAGTTATCGTTGTTTTTAGACCACAAGATTTAGTTGTAAAGTTGATCTCCCGCAGGATCAAAAAGTAGATCTCGCAGATCCAAAAGTTATGCCAGTGCGTGATATTTAGACTAAACGTTCAAGTTTGCCCCATGACAAGTTGTGTCTGTCCTTGTCGGTTTAAATTTCATTATCAAGTAATACAAAGACTGAGTCAAATGTATCGGGGACGTTACTCCCGATAGGCCTACCCCCAATAAATAAGCATGCCGCAGCACTTAAAAATATCACTGTAGGGACTTAGTCGGACGTAGCCGGGTATAGCATAGTTTTAGCAGTTGGTACTTGTGTCTAAATTGTAAATAGTAAAAGCAGCATGTGTCTCACCCCAAATAAGTTAAATAAGTTTGCTAGCAATAAAGAGTGGGGCTATGAATTCACCTTAGTAAGTAGAGAGAGTTATTCCTCGGAATAGAGAGTTGAACGAGTGAGCAGGAAAGTCAACCTATTGACATTTAAGAGTAGTTAAGTGTTTTGCCCATGTTTAAGTTTAAGTATGTGTTTAAGTATAGTTTGTTTTACTAAGTTTCTATTCCTAGTAAGTTACTATTTTTATAAAGTTTCTATTTTTAGAAAGTTTCTTATTTTACTAAGTTTCTATGACTAGAGAGTTTCTACTTTTATGAGTGTTTCCATTTTAGAATACTTGCCGTATTAGATAAGCTTCCAATCACCCCTTTCCCTTCGAATGGCTAATTTAGATCTAGGGGCTTGAGCCATAGGACCCTTTAAATCGGAAATCCAAACCCTCTGCCTAGAATCTCGTAGAAACCATTCGTCAAGAAAGTTCGAAGATCTATACATCTCTAATACATATCCCAAAATGTTTTTGTGCTACAATATAATTAGTAGGTTATAGGTGCTAGTAATAGTAATAGTGTATACATGTTAAGTACTAGTATAAGTAGTATTAGGGTTTCATTAATTAGGGTTAGTTAATTAAAGTAGTAATTAATAACTAGGGTTTAGTAATTAATGTCCTAGGGTTTCATAAATGTTTAGAGTTTAATTAATTAGGGTTTAAGAATTATAGTTTAGGTGTAATTAGGGTTTAAGGTTTTAATATGTATATGTATATATAATTCGTATATATATGTATATATATATATATATATATATATATAAATATTTTTTTACATGTATATATGTATATATAAATCTAGGTGTGTTTATGTATATACTTATGAATAACAAGTTTATAATATGAATATGAATTATCAAAGATCAAAGTTTATGTAAATAGTTTAGGGTTTATGTTATACCTTTGAAGATTCAAGATAATTAACAAAGAAAAGATGAACACGATGAAGATGGAAGATCAAAGCCTTGAAAATCTTGAAGAACTCCTTGAAGATTCTTGAAGAACACGAAGAACAAGCTTGAAGATCCGAATACCACAAGAGAGGGAGAGGGAGAGATTGTTTTTGAGAGAGGATTTTGGTGTGATTTGTGAATGAGAAACTAGGTGTTTATATAGTGCAAGTATTAGAGTGTTAGTCAACATAAGGATGTTCTAATTAATGATTTTATTTTGTTTTATAATTTTTAGTCAACAATAGGTGGTACTAGTTTATAATTAGTCAACATAAGGATGTACTAGTTTACACTTTATTTTTAGTCAACATAAGGATGTAAGATTTTTTTAGTCTCATTATTATTACTATTATTATTATTATTATTTTTACATTTACTACATGATAAGTATTATTTTTTTTTTACTAATTCATGACTTGTATATATTTAGTTCCCAATTGTTTTATTATTTATATAAATGTCACTTTTTATTTATTACTTATAGGTTATTAGTTATAATATTACATAAATGCATAAATTTTAATTAGCAGTGAGTGTTGACTAACAGTTTATTATTTTCATCTTTTATTAACTTGTCAATTTTTGTACAAAGTTAATTAATATGTTTTCTAACTCTTAACACTTAACAATTGTTGATTAAAGTTTAATCATTAAGTTTTAATTATATTGTTTGGGCTTTTAATATTGGAAAAATATAGAATGGAAAAAATGAGGGTCGTTATAGTACCTCCCCGTTATTGAAAACTTCGTCCCGAAGTTTTTAGGTAGTTTCCTCGTTTGCATCAGCAGTTGAGAAGAGATGGGGATATTTCCGTTTCATATGGTCTTTGTGTTCCCAGGTATATTCGGGGCCTCTACGCGAATTCCAACGGACTTTAACGATAGGTATATTGCTTTTACGCGTTTGTTTGACCTCTCCTTCCATGATTTCTATAGGTTATTCAACGAAGTGCATTTTATCATTAATGCGAATATCATTCAAAATGATGATGTTATACAAGTCATTTCAGTAAATTGGATACATGAAATGTGTTATGAATAGTACTGAGCTCATTTAAAACCTTGAGCATTTTATGCCACAATATTAGGGCAGACAAACAAAGAGGAGTTCGTGAAAATCACAGTCATGAAATTTGATAGAGATCTTCATTGTTTACAACAAGAATATTTTAATGATGAATATAAGTTGAAAAATAAAGTTTTATCACTATTGAATAATATGGATAAAACGATTCGTTTATAGGAAGAGTATAAATGAAGCTATCATAAAAGAGTGAAATGAGAAAATTAAATGTTCGCCTTAACTTTTGACGTAGTCACGATTGATTTCCGGAATTCAAGGAATTAAAGGAAATCTTCGTAATCTATAAGATTTGATTCTCCGGTATTTACGAAATTTTGAGATTTGTTTGATTAAATGCGGTGATTTGCCTCGATTGATGTGTTTGGAATTTTGCTATAAATTAGCTTCTTTCGTTTCATTATCTTCACCACTTCTATACTTTCTTTCTCAATTCAAACTTCCAAAAGATTAAGAAAATGCTTAATCCAGTTCTGATCCTGGTTATTATATTGACCATCTATGCAGTCATTCTTCTTTTTCTTTTACCGCCAGAAGAATCTGTTTACTTCTACTATGCTCTTGGGGTTATAGTGTTTTTAATTATCCCGTGTCTTTATATTGCTATACGCATTGATATACACGGTTTGTAATTTCGGAGTCGTTATCGGGCTTTATATTTTCCCTTATATGTCGGAGCTTTATGCTTTTGTTTCTTCTTCCCGACTTCAAGTCAAGCGAGTAATGGTCCAGAATTCATAGGTATGAAGTTTCGAATGATCATAATATATAAAGTAGAAAGGAAATGTAAAAGCACGATTTGATTTGTCATATTACCAGAATATCCAGAAAAGACCGAATCATCAAGAAAAATATGTTCTTGATATTTTTAGAGGTTAAATAGAATGTAAGAGTCGTGTAACATGGAAAATGATGATTATAAAATCTATGAATCATCATCTTCCATTAAAAACTTAGCATGACTTACTGTAATATAATCACGTTGGCCTGACGTCATTATATTATACTAACTCATGCTTCAATTCCCAACAGTTCTTCAAAGCATTTATAATTTAAACTCGAATTTTACAGAATATAGAAACTAAAACAGTTTCCTTTATAAAGATATCGCAAAGAGATACTTAATTGCGGACATGAATCGTTATGAAGATATCTTTCGAAATATAGAGGATATTTATGATGATATTTTGGAATTTCTAAGTTCGAAAGTTGATGAAGAAAAATTTTCCGCAAGCTTTTAACATGACTTCGGAGCAAGATATTCTCTAAAGATTTCACCGGATCCAAAATTACCTGGATTCTTTGAATATAGGGTTTGGCCCTTGTGTTTGTCCTTGGTCTCCTCCATGGTTAGCTCAATCCGTTTTTCAGTTCCAAATTTTCTTTTGAGCTTTTCCAACGTACCATTCTTTATTATCAAACTGTTGGCCCTTAAGACCATCTACAATTTTTCTGTTTCCTCTGCATTTAATGCAGCCATATTTGAATCATCGGTTATCAATCCGAAATGGTTTCAAGAAATTTCATTTTTAGATGATTAAACGCTGATTGCGATCGTCAAGATTCAAAGGATGTTTTCAAGAATTTTAAATTTGAAGTGTTTAAGCGTAAGATGCATCCATCAATGGATCTAACGGTTGACGAAGAAATGTTGTGATTTTCAAAAGTAAGGAATGGTAAGTTCGGTGGTTTGATTTGATAATTCATCATAGAATACGAATGAATATAATTCATGAATGTAGTGATCTTTAGGAAGATAACACTTGCTAAAGCTTTACTTAAGTTCCGATATGTCAAAATCAGAGTATGTAACTGAATTTGTATGAAAATGGTTTTTCTTTGGTGAACATATACATATATCATGTGAATGTAAGTAGTATAGTTAACAACTGCTGAATCAGAATGGAAGAATGTACAATGTAACATATTTATATGAGATATGAATATCTCTCGGGTTTTACCTACCCGTTAAAATATTTTTTACAATTAACAGTTTGTACAAAAGAGAAGATATACGTTCATATATGTATTCTTCAGATGTAATCATGGTTTTAATGAGCTAATATAATATTAAACTCATTTGATTTGCTGTTAAAACGAGAATAAATAATCTCCAAAACCTTAGAGATTTCATAATTGTCGTGAAATATTTCGCTAATGAAGTTATGAATTAATACTTCATCGTTCATTGTTATTGATATACTTCGGTATATGATGTTGGTGCTCTTGGAATTCTTGTGAAATTCATAAGGCACTAATGATATTTTCTAGAAAGTTTCGAGTACATCGAAAATTAAAGTATACAATCAATCATATATTTGAGTAATACACTTGGTTTATTACGAAATGGAGTTTATTGTATTGAAGCAATGATTAACGATTGTTAAGTTATTAACAAAAGATGTACATCATAGCATATTGTGATATGAATTAACCATGTAGTACATACTAGTTAAGATTCACACGTAATAGCTTAGTACGAAAAGATTTATTATTGTTCCAATCCATATATATAAAGTATACATATGTAATTCTTCAGGAAGAATGAGTCAATACATCTTAACTCATTATTAATAATATTCCTTGGTATCTATGGGGCGTATGATGTTGATGTTTGAGGTACTGAGTGCGATGTTGAGGCGTGGAATGCGGATGTTGTCGTTGGTGAAGCTGGTGATGTTGGTGGTGATGTTGGTGGTGATGCTGATGGTACTGGTGGTACTGGTTATGCTGCTGGTGCTGCTGCTGGTGTTCGTAGGTTTCGCACCATATTCTCCAGAGCCACTACTCGAGCGCGAAGCTCGTTGACTTCTTCTATTATTCCGGGATGATTGGCGGTTCGGACAAGTGGATGAATAAGATCTAAAATTTTAGATATTTTATATTCGTGACTGGATATCCTGGAAATGAGGGTGAAAATAGTGTTCCGAACGGGTTCGCCAGTAAGTGCTTCAGGTTCTTCACCAAGAGGTGAATTCGGTTGATGGAAGGGATCACCTTCTTCTTTTCTCCATTGATTAAGTTTACTACGAACCCATCCCCAATTCATCCAAAATAGATGATGGCTGATTGGTTGGTTCATTCCGGTTACGCTGCCATTGGAGCTCGAAGAGTTCGAGGAATCCATATTATGTGTTTGGAATTAGGGTTTTTGATATGAGATTAGTGTTGAATACTGGATGATATATTCGTCTCCTCGAATACGTGTATATAGCAAAAAGATTTCCGTAATTTATGGAGGGAATTTAGGAAAAGTGTTAGACAAAATCTATTGGGATAGATACGATAAGATATAATAAGATATGATGTGTCTATACTTTAATAATGGCAGTATGACGTGTCGAGATCATAAAGTGATAAGTATGTAATCTAATAATCTTTTGATTAAAGACTTTCAATTCGTATACTGTGATAACCCAATGACATTTTTCGATTCATAAACCGATGCATAAAGGCATAAGGCATATAGGTACGTGATATAACAGGGAGTTATATACGTTTGTGTGTGAGTAGTAACAATTATAAAAGTTTCAAAATCATGGATAATATTTCATGTAATACATATGTAATACACATAACCATGATAGATGACTTATGAATGTCAAGAATTTCTGAAATCATTGTGTCGCATTTAGATGCGGTGGTGTAATTGGATAGTACTCAGGAAAGTGAGCAGAGTTCTTAGATTAGCTCATCATTCTAAGATAAGTAAAGTTTCTAAAGTATAGTGTAGCATTTAACAGTTAAAGGCAACAATTAAAGGCACTATGGTCAAGAAAAGTTGTAGTCCTACATTAGGAAAGAGACTTTGATTAGAATCTTTAAGTCAAGTTTGGTAAAGCATGATTGTTAAGATTATAAGGCAATCCTAAGTGCTTTAAGTGTAAGGCAGGAAAGGTTATAGTTTCCTAGATTGCTAAGGCACCCTAGCTAGCAAGTAAGGCACACATAAAATTACAATCCTGGTTCTCTATAACAGCCTGGTTATGCTCTGATACCAATCTGTAACGTCCTCCCAATAGGGTCTGGAAGAAACGTTACTAATATCAAATAAACCAACATATTATAATACGAGAACAATACTAAATGAGAAAATTTAACTTTATTGAGTACGCAGCGGAAAATGAAATGTCGTTACAATAATGGAAATAACGATAAAGTAATTGTTCATATGCAGAAGTAATAAATGCGATATCTCTTGATCCTAAGTCCAAGTAGCATCACATAAGTAGTAGATAAGAAAGCTTGAATCAAACAGCACCTGAGACAAAACATGCTAAAGTGTCAACCAAAAAGGTTGAGTGAAGTTCATAGGTTTAACAAAAGTAGTTATCGTTGTTTTTAGACCACAAGATTTAGTTGTAAAGTTGATCTCCCGCAGGATCAAAAAGTAGATCTCGCAGATCCAAAAGTTATGCCAGTGCGTGATATTTAGACTAAACGTTCAAGTTTGCCCCATGACAAGTTGTGTCTGTCCTTGTCGGTTTAAATTTCATTATCAAGTAATACAAAGACTGAGTCAAATGTATCGGGGACGTTACTCCCGATAGGCCTACCCCCAATAAATAAGCATGCCGCAGCACTTAAAAATATCACTGTAGGGACTTAGTCGGACGTAGCCGGGTATAGCATAGTTTTAGCAGTTGGTACTTGTGTCTAAATTGTAAATAGTAAAAGCAGCATGTGTCTCACCCCAAATAAGTTAAATAAGTTTGCTAGCAATAAAGAGTGGGGCTATGAATTCACCTTAGTAAGTAGAGAGAGTTATTCCTCGGAATAGAGAGTTGAACGAGTGAGCAGGAAAGTCAACCTATTGACATTTAAGAGTAGTTAAGTGTTTTGCCCATGTTTAAGTTTAAGTATGTGTTTAAGTATAGTTTGTTTTACTAAGTTTCTATTCCTAGTAAGTTACTATTTTTATAAAGTTTCTATTTTTAGAAAGTTTCTTATTTTACTAAGTTTCTATGACTAGAGAGTTTCTACTTTTATGAGTGTTTCCATTTTAGAATACTTGCCGTATTAGATAAGCTTCCAATCACCCCTTTCCCTTCGAATGGCTAATTTAGATCTAGGGGCTTGAGCCATAGGACCCTTTAAATCGGAAATCCAAACCCTCTGCCTAGAATCTCGTAGAAACCATTCGTCAAGAAAGTTCGAAGATCTATACATCTCTAATACATATCCCAAAATGTTTTTGTGCTACAATATAATTAGTAGGTTATAGGTGCTAGTAATAGTAATAGTGTATACATGTTAAGTACTAGTATAAGTAGTATTAGGGTTTCATTAATTAGGGTTAGTTAATTAAAGTAGTAATTAATAACTAGGGTTTAGTAATTAATGTCCTAGGGTTTCATAAATGTTTAGAGTTTAATTAATTAGGGTTTAAGAATTATAGTTTAGGTGTAATTAGGGTTTAAGGTTTTAATATGTATATGTATATATAATTCGTATATATATGTATATATATATATATATATATATATAAATATTTTTTTACATGTATATATGTATATATAAATCTAGGTGTGTTTATGTATATACTTATGAATAACAAGTTTATAATATGAATATGAATTATCAAAGATCAAAGTTTATGTAAATAGTTTAGGGTTTATGTTATACCTTTGAAGATTCAAGATAATTAACAAAGAAAAGATGAACACGATGAAGATGGAAGATCAAAGCCTTGAAAATCTTGAAGAACTCCTTGAAGATTCTTGAAGAACACGAAGAACAAGCTTGAAGATCCGAATACCACAAGAGAGGGAGAGGGAGAGATTGTTTTTGAGAGAGGATTTTGGTGTGATTTGTGAATGAGAAACTAGGTGTTTATATAGTGCAAGTATTAGAGTGTTAGTCAACATAAGGATGTTCTAATTAATGATTTTATTTTGTTTTATAATTTTTAGTCAACAATAGGTGGTACTAGTTTATAATTAGTCAACATAAGGATGTACTAGTTTACACTTTATTTTTAGTCAACATAAGGATGTAAGATTTTTTTAGTCTCATTATTATTACTATTATTATTATTATTATTTTTACATTTACTACATGATAAGTATTATTTTTTTTTTACTAATTCATGACTTGTATATATTTAGTTCCCAATTGTTTTATTATTTATATAAATGTCACTTTTTATTTATTACTTATAGGTTATTAGTTATAATATTACATAAATGCATAAATTTTAATTAGCAGTGAGTGTTGACTAACAGTTTATTATTTTCATCTTTTATTAACTTGTCAATTTTTGTACAAAGTTAATTAATATGTTTTCTAACTCTTAACACTTAACAATTGTTGATTAAAGTTTAATAATTAAGTTTTAATTATATTGTTTGGGCTTTTAATATTGGAAAAATATAGAATGGAAAAAATGAGGGTCGTTATAACACATCTATATATATTTCGGAACAACCATAGACACTCTATATGTGAATGTTAGAGTTAGCTATACAGGGTGGAGGTTGATTCCAAAATATATATAGTTTGAGTTGTGATCAATACTGAGATACGTATACACTGGGTCGTGGATTGATTCAAGATAATATTTATCGATTTATTTCTGTACATCTAATTGTGGACAACTAGTTGTAGGTTACTAACGAGGACAGCTGACTTAATAAACTTAAAACATCAAAATATATATTAAAAGTGTTGTAAATATATTTTGAACATACTTTAATATATATGTATATATTGTTATAGGTTCGTGAATCAACCAGTGGCCAAGTCTTACTTCCCGACGAAGTAAAAATCTGTGAAAGTGAGTTATAGTCCCACTTTTAAAATCTAATATTTTTGGGATGAGAATACATGCAGGTTTTATAAATGATTTACAAAATAGACACAAGTACGTGAAACTACATTCTATGGTTGCATTATCGAAATCGAATATGCCCCTTTTTATTAAATCTGGTAATCTAAGAATTAGGGAACAGACACCCTAATTGACGCGAATCCTAAAGATAGATCTATTGGGCCTAACAAACCCCATCCAAAGTACCGGATGCTTTAGTACTTCGAAATTTATATCATATCCGAAGGGTGTCCCGGAATGATGGGGATATTCTTATATATGCATCTTGTTAATCTCGGTTACCAGGTGTTCACCATATGAATGATTTTTATCTCTATGTTTGGGATGTATATTGAAATATGAAATCTTGTGGTCTATTGTTACGATTTGATATATATAGGTTAAACCTATAACTCACCAACATTTTTGTTGACGTTTAAAGCATGTTTATTCTCAGGTGAATACTAAGAGCTTCCGCTGTTGCATACTAAAATTAGGACAAGATTTGGAGTCCATGTTTGTATGATATTGTGTAAAAACTGCATTCAAGAAACTGATTTCGATGTAACATATTTGTATTGTAAACCATTATGTAATGGTCGTGTGTAAACAGGATATTTTAGATTATCATTATTTGATAATCTACGTAAAGCTTTTTAAACCTTTATTTATGAAATAAAGGTTATGGTTTGTTTTAAAAATGAATGCAGTCTTTGAAAAACGTCTCATATAGAGGTCAAAACCTCGCAACGAAATCAATTAATATGGAACGTTTTTAATCAATAAGAACGGGACATTTCACCAACTAGTTGACTACACTTCTTTCTGGGGGAGATGGAGATGGGTTCGAGACATACTCACTCGCTGGAGAAATGAAGAGGGAGAACCCTACAGTGAACCAAATTTACCTCCCGACATCGGAGAACTTGACCCGCTCACCGGTAAACCAATTCGCAATACCATTTTCACACTCTTTGCCCAAATATTTCATCTCAAAGAACGCATTCATAGAATTATGTTGGTGAGTCAACCTCTACTCCCGACTACTAATCAAGTAGGATTTGTGGAAAAAGTCATACAGCTTCGTGCTAGACTCGAAGAGAGAATGGAGTCTCTAGAAAGTACAGTACACAATGTGGAAGATAGACTTACACCAACAACATCTACATCGCAAACCTCAATACCACAAGCACCAACAACATCAGCACGATCACCGACATCAACAGTATCACCATCAGCAACATCAACAGTACCATTACCACCACTAATAACAACATCTGGATCCCACACCTCAACATCACAATTTGCACCTCGAGTATCAACGCGCCCCATAGATACCAAGAAATACCAACAACAACAACAACAACAACAAACGATGAAGTATTGATTCATAACTTCATTGGAGAAACATTCTGCGGCAATTATGTAATCTCCAAAATCTTAAAGATTATTTATTCAAATCGCAAATCAGATGAGTGGACTGAAATGATAGAAGGAATAGTAGAAACCCTGACCGGAATGGTGTACGATTTACAAGCTAGACTTGTTATACCAACAACATCAACAATACCGTCAGTATTGTCAGCACCAGCAGTATCTATCACATCACAAGCTCCGCCAGATCCATAATCATCGTGAACAACATCACTAATCAACAACAAGTATGTCATACCAACGAGTTATAAAGTATTAACTCATTCCCTCTGAACAATTTATATGTATATCTGATATATATAAATTTTGAAACCATAATAAATCTTTTTGTACTAAGCTATTACGTGTGAATCTAAACTGGTAGATACTACTCGGTTAATTCATGTTACTAATATGCTATGATGTACATCCTTCGTTAACGATTTAACAATCGTTAACTATAATCTCTGCTTCAACTTAATAAATTTCATTTCATAATAAATCAAATGTATTAATCAATTAAATGTTTGATTTTACACTTTCATTTTCAATGTAATCGAAACCTTCTGGAAAACATCATTCGTGCCTTGCGAAATTCACATGAATTCCACGAACACCAACATCATTCATCAAAGAAATGTCAATAGATGAATAACGAAGTAGTAATTCATAATTTCATGCAAAGTGGAAGAAATACTCAGCGGATGTTACGAAATTTCTAAAGTTTTAGGGATTTCTCAATAATAATTCCAACTGAAATTAAATGAGTTCAACATTATATTAACTCATTAAATCTGTATTACATCTGAAGAGAATATATATATATATATATATATATATATATATATATATATATATATATATATATATATATATATATATATATATATATATATATATATATATATATATATATATATATATATATATATATATATATATATATTCATAAAGACTGTAATAAAAAAATTCTCTTGTACAAAATATTATTTGTGAAACTTTTAACGGGTAGGTAATACCCGAGAGATATATAAATTCACAATTAATATGTTACATTCTTTGATTCTGATTCAGAAATCATCAACTATACTCGCTATTTTCATAACAATATACATTCTTTCATAGAAATCAAAACAACCATTCTCATCCAAATTCGATTACATATTCTGATTTTGACAAATCAAAATCCAAGTCAAGATTTAACAGAAGACATCACTCTTAGATTCTTACATCTTTCAAAGCTATACTTTGACTTGGAAACTATGCTAGAACATCATTTTTATTCATAGAACCCAGAAAAATATTTGTATCATTAAAAATCCTAGAACATCATATGTATATTAACGAGTACAATATGTGTTCAAACCCTTCGAAATTCCTGAAGACACTTCAAATAATGAACAATCAAGATGATGATCCAACCACATATTAACCACAGTATTGCACCTGAAAAGCTCTCGGAAACAAAGTCATAGTTTAACACGTATCCGTGTCAGACCCTTTGGCATTTATTAGCAAAAATAACTTTGCAATTCCTTTTCAAATTAGTTGGTTTTGTCACAGCTCTAGCAAGTCAACTTCAACTTTTCAGTTGAAACAGTCTTATTATAACCTCGATATAGACGTTGCCCTTTCGTCATCGTTACCGGAGAACCTTTTATATCTCACCACATTAGCAATAAACTAACCAACAACTTCACTGATCTTTGACTTTCTGAAAAATCATTATATTTATCGAAACCCCATCATTTACTCATCCGCATCTTGTAACAAGAATTTTCATGTCAATTACTGAGAATCAGCAATCAGTATTTTGAAATCTTGCAGCATGTCTACGCCAATAGTTATATGTGTACATATAACGTCTATCTCCTAGACTTATATACTTTGAATGTGAAGTTTCTGAAAAATAGCCCAATCTACGAATTAGTTCTCCGAATTTTTAGAAAATTTGAATGAAGCAGCAGAAATTGTAGACAACCGTAACAGTTAAAAGTTTGATGATAAAGAATAGTGTGTTGGCAAAGCTCAGAAAAAGAGAAGGTTTCGAACTGGAAAACGGATTGAGCAAACCATGAAGGAGGCTGTGGACAAATCACAACGACTAAATCTGCCTTCAAAGAATTCAAATGATTCAGCGTCTGCTGAAGTCTTTAGCGAATACCTTACTCCTGACTCTAAACCTTTACGGACAAATCTTCATCATCATCTATCGATGTTAGAAATTCTAAGATATCATCATATATCTCATTATAAATATCTTCGATATTTCTGAAGATATCTCCATAACTATTCTCATCTGAAATCAATTATCTCTTCGCGCTATCTACATTACATCAGAAACGAAACTATTTTAGTTTCTAAATTCTGAAAATAAAAAAAAATCGAACTTAAAATATGAATGTTATTGAAGTAGTGTTGGGAACTGAAGCATGAGTTAGTATAATATAATGACACTTGATCAACGTGATTATATTACAGTAAGTCATGCTGATTTTCTAAATAGAACGTGATGATTCACAGATCATAACATCATCATGTGCCATGTTACACGACTCTTGTATTCTAACTAACCTATAAAACATATCAAGGAAATATTTTTCTTGATGATTCGGTCTTTTCCGGATATTATGGTAATTTGACAAATCAAATCGTGCTACCACATTTCCTTTCTACTTTGTATATTATGATAATTCAAAACTCCATACCTATGAATTATGGACCATTACTTACGAAAAGAAAACAAAAGAATAAAGCTACGAAATAGAAAGGGGAGTATAAATCGCAGCAAATAGGAGAGAGCATTAACTGTAAATGTCAATAATTATAGATAGACAGATGCAAGAAAGGATTAAGAAAACTACTACCCTAAGAGCAAAGTAATAGTAAACAGATTCCTCCGGTGGGAGTTGGAATAGAAGGATGATTGTTGTGATAGTCAGAATAAGATCAAGAATCAGAACTGAATGGAGCATATTGACGAATGCTTTAAAATATGAATTGAGGAAGAAAGAATAGAAGGTATGAGCTGTGGAAAATAAGGAAATGAAGAGGGTGAATTTATAGTGAAATATCCGACAGAGCAATCGAAATACATTATTGCATTTAACCAAAGAAGATCCTATTTCCTTAACTACCGAAGAATCAAATCTTATTACGAAGATTTCCTCTAAAATCCCTTAAATTCCAGAAACCAACCGTGACTACGTAACCTGTTAAGACAAACCTGCATTTATTCATTTCACTCTTTTGTGATAACTTCTCTCGTACGCTTCACATAAGCAAATTATTTTGCCCATGTTACCCGCTGATGATAAAACTCTAATTTTCAGCTCGTATGCGTCATGAAAACATACTTATTGTCAGCCATGACCATCCCAATCAAATTTCGGGACGAAATTTCTGTAACGGGTAGGTACTGTGACAACCCTGAAATTTTTGACCAAATTTAAACTTAATCTTTATATGTTTTTGATACGATAAGCAAAGTCTGTAATGTTGAGTCTAAAAAATTTTAGAATTATGTTCATATATTCAATTATCCTTCGTCTATTCCCAACGATTCACGAACATGTATGTGTATATAGATATGTATATATAATATATAGTTATATTAATTGAAAACGTTAACAAAGTATTACGTGTATGATACCGTACATTAAACTTATTGGTTTTTATATCTATTTGATATATTGAAATATCAAAGTTAAAAGATAAAATCAAACGATTGAATTAAACGATATTCATCAAGACCTTAAGGATTATGATATTGTTATAGGTCTCTGTTGTGAGGTCCACGTTGATTTGAGAAATCATTTCTTTTTAACGGTATTCGGAATAATTGGTAAAGTGACCTACATATGAGGACAATGTGTCAAATAACAAGGATTAGACAAATGTTAGTGGAGGACTAAATTTCATAATAATCAATTGATTTAATTTTAAATGTACCAAAACATTTTTTGATACAATAGAATTTGATTATTTAAAATGTCTTTGTTTATATAACGTGAGTGGAAATGTTGGGTGTTAGATATATAAATAACATGCAACGTATATTTGAAAACGTGTTTAGGTATATTAAAGATTTATGATTTCAAAAGTAGTTAAGTAAACGATTGTAACATTCGCTTAAGTGATTCAATTGATATTCAGATATGTTAATTAGTACGTTTAAGATGTTAAAATAAACGTTTGTACATAAATGAACTATATCTAGTTAAGTTTTAAAATGAAAACGTTATATGATATTATAATCTCTATTATGTAAACGATCTAAACTTATACTTTGAATCATAATTAGTATTTGAAAAACTAAATATTATATTATTAAATAAATATTTCTAATATATATAAATTAATATTTCTAAATGAATATGTATGTATATATATATATATATATATATATATATATATATATGTATTTTACAAAATGATTAAATATAATATTAACTTTTATATATATAAAAGTTTCGATTAAAAAAATACTATTTTATATATATGTATATATATTGAAACGACGATTTAAAGAAGCAAATGATCACAACACTCAAATGAAGAGATTATACTTTGGGTAATATAGTCTATCGATGATTAAGTCTAATTTTTTTGATAAGGTACACATCGCGAAATGAAAAGAGCTAGTTTTCTCAGCGTACGAAACATCGTTCAAAAAACCGAAACCGAGACATAAGTTGAGCTTTAACGTACAAGTTTTCGGAACCAAATTTACAAGTCATCTATACTAGTAAATATAATATAATATATATATATATAATTATATAAATTAAATAAATATATATCAAATAAAATAAAGAAGTGTCGGCAGCCTTAATTGAGTACAATGTGAGCTGGCATAGGTTCCCATGCGATCGCATGGAAACTTGCTGTCATACCCCGTCCAAAATCTTCCTGAACGAATATAATAACATCTGGTATCATCGCGATGAACTGACGTCTATATGCCATGAACGACTCCATGTAATGTCTCTAGAATGAGTAAATGCACAGCGGAAGATTTCTTGCATACCTGAGAATAAACATGCTTTCAAGTGTCAACCAAAAGGTTGGTGAGTTCATAGGTTTATCATAAAATAATAAAATTCATTATTTTGATAGACCACAAGATTTAAATGTTGCATGGTACAAATGGGCCCGAATCCTATACCCACCTGTAATGTACATGCTATATCTTTTAAATACAGTACATCTTTCTCGTGTACGAAACCATTTTCATAAATCATAGTAACCGTACACATATCTTGTGCACAAAAATAACATACACATAACCTGTGTATAAAATCATTCTCTCGATACATAATATTCACTTCAATTGGTGGCAATTATCATGTCCACATAATTCAATGGTGGCAATTATCATGTCCACATAATTCAATGGTGGCAATTATCATGTCCACATAATTCAATAATAATCCACAGAACTGCTGTCTGCATAATAATTCATTCGAGGAATGTTTTGCTTGTGTCTATCTCGTCAAACATTTATAAAAGCATTTCATGTATTCGCAGTTCAAAATATATTTCAAAAGCATTTAATAAAGCAGTTGTAAAAGTAGCGCATGTATTCTCAGTCCCAAAAATGTAAAGAGTAAAAGGGAATCAAATGAACTCACGCATATAAATATTGTAAAACAGTTAATAAAGCATTTGCATGTATTCTCAGCCCAAAAATGTAATGAGTAAAAAGGGAGCAAATGAACTCACCATACTGTATTTTGTAGTAAAAATACATATAATGACATTGAACAGCTGAACAATGCAGGGTTGGCCTCGGATTCACGAACCTATAGTATTTATGCATATATTAACACACATAATTGTAATTGAACAAATTTATATATTATATCTTAAATTATATATCTTATATTTTTAGTTTGTATATTCATTTAAAATAATTAATATTTAGATAGTTATATATATATATATATATATATATATATATATATATATATATATATATATATATATATATATATATATATATATATATATATATATATATATATATGTGTGTGTGATTAGTATTATGCTGAAAATCAATAATTTGTTATATGTAAATATTTATATATTTAGTGTTAATACGTTTATTTTATAATTTTATGTACTACTAATATATTATGTATCAAATATATTTTTATGTATCTAATATTTCTTAGATAATAAGAATAATAATAATAATAATAATAATAATAATAATAATAATAATAATAATAATAATAATAATAATAATAATAATAATAATAATAATAATAATAATTATGGTAATGATAATGATAATAAGAGAATAATAATAATAAATAAATAAATAACTACCTCATAGAAGTAGCCCTTTAAATAAAATGCCCAAGTCCGGATTTGAACCCGCAACGTCCCGCTAACCCGAAAACACCACAAATCATTCTACCACTCTCATTTTTCTGTTATAATTCGTAACCCGTATATTTACCTATTATCTATCTTGCCCCAACTCAATCATGGCCCAACAACAATTAACCAAAATCGGCCCAAGTGAAAAGAAGCCTCGGCCCAACAGGATTTCTAATCTTCAGTCCATTTCAATGATAGGTTTAAGGAAGCCCAACAAACAATCAAAGACTCTCGGCCCAAATTAATACATCAACTTGATAGCAATCGATTTCTTTTTCTATTCCATGTTTTTTAAAACGCAGCAGTAGTACAACAACATTATCTATTTCCTTCCTAGTTAGCATCACTAACCTCCTGTTGTAGTATCATAGTATTCATCATCGAACATCATCATTGTTGGAACATCATCATTGTTGGAACATCATCATTATGCGTTTTCACTATATCATCATCCTTATCATAATCTTAACCTAGTCATCCTACATCGTCTATCTTAATCATCATACGTACTAACATTATATTCATATCCTTACAGTAACTCGTTTCCACTCACTCATCATCATTTAATTGCATTATCACCCTAATCACCTTTATTCATGTATCAACATGATTTACGGGTGTCATTATCTTTTTTTTTTCATTATCACAACACTTGAATCATTATTACCCTAGTTACTTTAAAAAAAAATGGGACGTCCCTTTTTGAATGATCCAAATATGTTGGCCATGAATTCCATCTTTTGTTCCACTAGTACATTTAATAATGCCTTATCTATAATTTATAAACTTGTTGTCCATTTCCTTTCCTTCCTTGTTCACTGACGTCGACACAAGCATAGAGGGGTGGGGTATTTGATATTATCTTATTCAAATAAGACCTCACCATATGGAAAGAAAGTGTGAGTAGATAGTCACAAGGTTAGGAAATCATTTGCATGACCATATATTGCAGTCCCATATTAATTCGTTGATCAATAATCCAGTTGTTTCCCATTATATATCATGATCTATTCCTAATCTTTATATACATATATTGTTTTTGTGTTATTCCTGTCATAGTCACTGAAGGACAAAATAAACCTCCATTTTCCTCCTCGTGTGAATCTCATCAACTTCTCATCACCATGTTATCATTATAATAGTTATAATTGAAAGAGTGTAGTAGTTGCGGCAATTGGATAGCAGCCTGTGAAGATCGAACAAAATAACGGGAGACTAGTAGCAGCAGGAATATGAACTTACAGCAGGTAATACAAGGTAGCTGCAGTCTTTGGTGTCTGAAATAGGATCATACGTGTAGAAGCAACAATGAAAGATGCATCAAGTATGGCTATAGCAGCGGCATGGTTATACGGTGTAGTACTTACTATAGATTTTGTTAGTGGGTCGTTCAATATAACAAAAAGAAGGAGACCAATTGAGTGGGTTGTGTGGTCTTGTGGTGGTGTTATTGGCGGTTAAAATAGTAGGAGTTGTAGGGTGGTTAAATGATGGAGGAATTTAGGATGGCCGTTTGTAATCAGGAAAGAAAAAGAGAAGACGAGAGATGAAGGGATGAGAGAGTTATGGAGATGATTGTAGTGGATTCATGATGATAATTAAGGTGGTTTACAAAGGAAGAAGTCAAGAAGAATTAAGGTTCGGTGGTGGGTTTCGATATGATAAGTTTTTGGTTTTGTTGTTCACGAAGGGAGAAACAAGAGAATAACGTAGTTTTCGTGCTCGAGAGTGATATGTGGTGGTGGAGTAGTGTTGTTGCAGAAACCATAAAATGATGTACGTATATAAATATACAAGGTCATCTCAGTTTAGTGCATGATTCCATTTCTTTCATTATTGTTGATGCTGTATCAATAATCAATTTAGTTTGTATTATAGTGATGATGGTATCCACAGGTATCAAGAATCAGACAGGAAGGACGAACGAAAAAAAAATAAAAAATAAAGGATGATTGAGATGGCTAACAGATGTTTGTAATTTTTCCTAGATATTATTCGATCAGGAGAAGAAACAAAAAATGATTGACAGGAATAATCAATACGTATAAAATTAAAAGGAGAAAGGGAGTACTAACAGATTTTGGCTGTATTAGGGATTTGATTCGATTTGTAGACAGGAAACAAAAATCATTACAGTGCTCGTGATATGAAACTGATCTCATTAATGAATTTGATTATGTATTATTATTAATCTGTATTAATCAAATAATTATATTATTAATACAAAAATGCTGATTTGTATATTATATCTGTACATATATATATATCTGTATATATATTTGTATTTATTTTTCATTACAATATATAATTAGTGTTAATAAACAATTAATTATATTATATAATTAATAATAATATTAACAATAATGATAATAATAATTATTAATAACAATATTAACAATGTTATGTTATTAATGATAATTTGTATTATCCTTATAATATTATTTACAATATTAATAATGATAGCAATAATATTAGTAATAATAATATGACAAATTAAATGTATCGTATTTTTTTATATCTATATATTATGTTAAAATGATAATATTCATAATAATGATATTAACATTAACATTAATATTTATTTATGACAATGATTTCATAGAAACAATTAATAACATTTATAATACAAATATTTGTTCGTGAATCGTTGGGAACAGTCGAAGGTCCAATGAATGTATAGAAACAGTTCAAAAATTTTGAGACTCATGATAACAGATTTAGCTTATCGTGTCGGAAACATATAAAGATTAAAGTTTAAATTTGATCGAAAATTTTCGGGTCATCACAGTACCTACCCGTTAAAGAAATTTCGTCCCGAAATTTGATAGAGGTCGTCATAGCTAACAATAAAAATGTTTTCATGACGAATATGAGTTGATAAATAGAGTTTTATCATCATTGAGTAATACAGATAAAAGAATTTGATTACGCGAAGAGTATAAGTGGAGCTATCGCAAAAGAGTGAAATGAGTAAATGTATGTTCGTTTTAACTGATGACGTAGTTATGATTGATTTTCGGAATTCATGGGATTTAAAGAAAATCTTTGTAATAAGATTTGGTTCTTTGATGATTAAGGAAATCAGGATCTCCTTTGATTAAATGCAATAATCTGTTTCGTTTTCTCTGTCGAATATTTCACTATAAGTCAACCCCCTTCGTTTCCTTATTTTCATATCTCACATCTTTTATTCTTCTCCTTACTTCATACTTTATAGTATTTGTTAATATGCTTCATCCCGTTTTGGTCCTTGATATACTTCTAACCTTCATATCTGTCATTTTTCTCTTTCATCTACTACCAGAGGATTTTATCTACTTCTACTATTATCTTGGGGTTATAGTGTTATTAGTTTTCCCGTGTCTTTACGTTGTAATACGTATTTATATACACGGTTTGTAAATTATGTGTAGTTGTCGGGATTTATATCTTTCCTTATTCTTCGAAGTCCATGCTTCTGTTTCCTATAATCCTTGTCATCCACAGTTAATGCTCTCTCCTATTTGCTGCGATTTATACCCCCAATTTACACTTCGAAACTTCATTCTTTTGTTTCCTCTTCTTGCCATTAAGCATCACATGTAATGGTCCAGAATTTGCAGGTATGAAGTTTTGGATGAACATAGTTAATATTCTAAGAAGAAATTGTATTAGCATGATTTTGATTGGTTAATTTACCAGAATTCAAGAGAAAAGATAGAACTATCAAGAAAATATGTTCTTGATATGTTTAGAGATTGAGTAGAACGCATGAATCGTGTAAATGGCACATGATGACGGTATGTTCTGTGAATCATCACGTTCCATTAGGAACTCAGCATGAATTACTGTAATATAATCACGTTGATCAAGTGTCATTATATTATAATAACTCATGCATCAGTTCCCAACACTACTTCAAAATCATTCATAATTTAAACTTAAAGGTTTATAGAATATAGAAACTGAATAGTTTTCTTTATGGTGTAATACAGATGACGTGAAAAGATAACTGATTTTAGATAGAGATAGTTATGAAAATATCTTCAGAAATATCGAAGATATTTATGACGATATTTTGGAATTTCTAAGATCGAAGGTTGATGAAGAAAATCCTTTCACAAGGATTTAGAATAAATAAGGAGCAAGATATTCGCTGAAGAGTTCATCAGATACAGAATCATCTGAATTCGTTAAATACAGGTTTAATCCTTGTGATTTGTCCACAACCTCCTTCATGGTTTGCTCAATCCGTTTTCCAGTTCCAACTTTTCTGAACTTTGCCAACATATTATTCTTTATTATTAAACTTTCGACGGTTAAAGTCGTTTACAATTTTTACTGCTTCATTCAGTTTTTTTTCATAATTCAGAGTATTGATTCGTAGACTAGGTGCTTTTTGGAATTTCAGAATGGGAGGTCATAATTCTAAGAGATAAAGGTTATATGTATACATATAACGGTTGATGTAGAAACGTTACGAGATTCGAAATACTGATTGTGGATTCTCGATAATTGGTATGGCAATTCTCGTTATAAGATGTGATTGAGTATATGAATAGGTTTTAACGAACAACTATAATGGTTCTTCGGAGAGACTTAAGCCAATGAGTAATGAAGTTGCTGGTAAGTTTACTGCTAATGTGGTGGGATATATATACGATTCCCCGGTAACGATGACGAAAGGCAAACTTATATATCAAGGTTATAATAAGACTAACCCAAATGAATGTCGAAGTTGACTTGCTGGAGCTGTGACAAAATTGGCTACTTTGGAAAAGGATTGCAAAGTTATTTTCGGTAATAAAAATGCCAAAGGAGCTAGCACAGATACATGTTAAATGTTTACTCAGGTTCTGAGTGTTTTCAGGTGCATAACTATATGCATCCATCTTTTCTTCTGTAGATGAAGTGCGGTTGGTTCATTCTCTCGATTGAGATGTTTTCAAGAATCATGAAAGGTTTGAACGCGGATTGTAATCGTCAAAATACAAGTGAGGTTTAAGATGAATTCAAGTGGCAAACTTGAGGAGATATTTAACTGTAGTAGATGTAATTTATTAATGATATGTAAGTCAAAATGTGTTGTAATTAATATTTCCTACTGTTTTATTACTTTTTAGATTGTCCAATGATAGTAGTCCAATAGTCCAATAGTTCAATCAAGACTAGTATATTATAAGGAAATAGTCATAATGGATATAGGAATAGTTAACTAGGATTTCTTTAGTACAGGTTTAAAGTTTTACGTAGTTAATTAATTGGTTACTAATAAATTTTATTTTGTTCATTATTTTCTTCATTATGCCACTTGTCAAATCTTGATTTGGATTCCGATCGGTCAAAATCCGAATATGAAATTGAATGTGAATGAAAATAGTTGTTCTTCGGTGAACAGCTACGTATATGTGCGAATTTGAGCAATATTGTTAATGACTGTTGAATCTGAATTGAAGAATGTACAGTGTGACATATTAATGTGAAATCTAAATATTCCTCGGGTGTTACCTACCCGTTAAAATATTTTCATCATTAACAGTTTGTACGAAAGAATTTTTGATCACAATCTTTATGAAAATATATATACATATATATTTTCTTCAGATGTAATTATGAATTTAATGAGTCAATATAATATTAGACTCATTTGATTTTTGATTTGAGCTAGAATAAGTAATCTCTAAAACTATTAGGATCCACATATTCTTCGCAGAATATTAATGAAGTTATGGATCAATACTTCATCGTTCATTGCTGTTGGTACTCCTTGGTATCTATGGTGCGTATGATGTTGATGTTCGTGGAACAAATTGTGATGTTGAGGTGTGGGATGTGGATGTTTTTGTTGGTGGTACTGTTGGTGCCAATGATGTTGCTGAAGCTGGTAAGTTTTGCACCATATTCTCCAAAATCATTACTCAGGTGCGAAGCTCGTTGACTTCTTCGATTACTCCGGGATGATTGGCGATTGGAACAAGCGGGTGAATAAGGTTTTGAATTTGAGATAGTATATAATCATAGCGAGATATTCGGAAGATGCGGGTGAAAATGGTGTTTCTAATAAGTTCATCGGTAAGTGCTTCAGGCTCATCGCCAAAAGGTGAATTTGGTTGGTGGAAAGGATCGCCTTCTTCGCGTCTCCATTGATTAAGTCGACTACGAACCCATCAGGTGAATTTGGGATGGCTGATTGATTGATTCATTCTGGTGATGCTGCTTTCGGAGCTGGAGTGGGAATCCATATCGGAATCCGAGGAACTTGAACTGGTTGCAGAATTCATCTTGCACGGTTAGATAAAGGATTTTCGATACGAAATGATTTTTGGATATCGGATGATATTCTAATTACATAGAATACATAATACCTATATATAGTACAAAGTATCCCGTAAATTACGGAGGAACTTAAGAAACATGTCAGACAAGGTCTAAGGTGATGGAATATGAATTCGTCTGTACACCATCTATGCAATAATTGAAATAAGACGCGTCGAGACTGAAAATGATAGGTAGATATTTTTCTACATGGAATGATATGCAAAAGTTTTGACATGCAGACCAGGTTCAAGTCCAGACTCATTAATGTAACCTAACAACTTCTAGGTCGAAGTCCAGACTCACTAATGCATCCTAACAACTACCTGTTAGACACACTAATGCAGACCTGGTTCGCTAAGACCACCGCTCTGATACAACATGTCATACCCCGTCCAAAATCTTCCTGAACGAATATAATAACATCTGGTATCATCGCAATGAACTGACGTCTATATGCCATGAACGACTCCATGTAATGTCTCTAGAATGAGTAAATGCACAGCGGAATATTTCTTGCATACCTGAGAATAAACATGCTTTCAAGTGTCAACCAAAAGGTTGGTGAGTTCATAGGTTTATCATAAAACAATAAAATTCATTATTTTGATAGACCACAAGATTTAAATGCTGCATGGTACAAATGGGCCCGAATCCTATACCCACCTGTAATGTACATGCTATATTTTCTAAATACAGTACATCTTTCTCGTGTACGAAACCATTTTCATAAATTATAGTAACCGTACACATATCTGGTGCACAAAAATAACATACACATAACCTTTGTATAAAATCATTCTCTGGATACATAATATTCACTTCAATTGGTGGCAATTATCATGTCCACATAATTCAATGGTGACAATTATCATGTCCACATAATTCAATGGTGGCAATTATCATGTCTACATAATTCAATGGTGGCAATTATCATGTCCACATAATTCAATAATAATCCACAGAACTGCTGTCTGCATAATAATAAATTCGAGGAATGTTTTGCTTGTGTCTATCTCGTCAAACATTTATAAAAGCATTTCATGTATTCGCAGTTCAAAATATATTTCAAAAGCATTTAATAAAGCAGTTGTAAAAGTAGCGCATGTATTCACAGTCCCAAAAATGTACAGAGTAAAAGGGAATCAAATGAACTCACGCATATAAATATTGTAAAACAGTTAATAAAGTATTTACATGTATTCTCAGCCCAAAAATGTAATGAGTAAAAAGGGAGCAAATGAACTCACCATACTGTATTTTGTAGTAAAAATACATATAATGACATTGAACAACTGAACAATGCAGGGTTGGCCTCGGATTCACGAACCTATAGTATTTATGCATATATTAACACACATAATTGTAATTGAACAAATTTATATATTATATCTTAAATTATATATCTTATATTTTTAGTTTGTATATTCATTTAAAATAATTAATATTTAGATAGTTATATATATATATATATATATATATATAAAACTATATATATGTATATATATATATATATATATATATATATATATATATATATATATATATATATATATATATATATATATGTGTGTGTGATTAGTATTATGTTGAAAATCAATAATTTGTTATATGTAAATATTTATATATTTTGTGTTAATACGTTTATTTTTTAATTTTATGTACTACTAATATATTATGTATCAAATATATTTTTATGTATCTAATATTTCTTAGATAATAAGAATAATAATAACAATAATAATAACAATAATAATAATAATAATAATAATAATAATAATAATAATAATAATTATGATAATGATAATGATAATGATAATGATAATGATAATAAGAGAATAATAATAATAAATAAATAAGTAACTACCTCATAGAAGTAGCCCTTTAAATAAAATGCCCAAGTCCGGATTTGAACCCGCGACGTCCCGCTAACCCGAAAACACCACAAATCATTCTACCACTCTCATTTTTCTGTTATAATTCGTAACCCGTATATTTACCTATTATCTATCTTGCCCCAACTCAATCATGGCCCAACAACAATTAACCAAAATCGGCCCAAGTGAAAAGAAGCCTCGGCCCAACAGGATTTCTAATCTTCGGTCCATTTCAATGATAGGTTTAAGGAAGCCCAACAAACAATCAAAGACTCTCGGCCCAAATTAATACATCAACTTGATAGCAATCGATTTCTTTTTCTATTCCATGTTTTTTAAAATGCAGCAGTAGTACAACAACATTATCTATTTCCTTCCTAGTTAGCATCACTAACCTCCTGTTGTAGTATCATAGTATTCATCATCGAACATCATCATTATTGGAACATCATCATTATGCGTTTTCACTATATCATCATCCTTATCATAATCTTAACCTAGTCATCCTACATCGTCTATCTTAATCATCATACGTACTAACATTATATTCATATCCTTACAGTAACTCGTTTCCACTCACTCATCATCATTTAATTGCATTATCACCCTAATCACCTTTATTCATGTATCAACATGATTTACGGGTGTCATTATCTTTTTTTTTTTCATTATCACAACACTTGAATCATTATTACCCTAGTTACTTTAAAAAAAATGGGACGTCCCTTTTTGAATGATCCAAATATGTTGGCCATGAATTCTATCTTTTATTCCACTAGTACATTTAATAATGCCTTATCTATAATTTATAAACTTGTTGTCCATTTCCTTTCCTTCCTTGTTCACTGACGTCGACACAAGCATAGAGGGGTGGGGTATTTGGTATTATCTTATTCAAATAAGACCTCACCATATGGAAAGCAAGTGTGAGTAGATAGTCACTAGGTTAGGAAATCATTTGAATGACCATATATTGCGGTCCCATATTAATTCATTGATCAATAATCCAGTTGTTTCCCATTATATATCATGATCTATTCCTAATCTTTATATACATATATTGTTTTTGTGTTATTCCTGTCATAGTCACCGTAGGAAAAAATAAACCTCCATTTTCCTCCTCATGTCAATCTCATCAACTTCTCATCACCATGTTATCATTATAATAGTTATAATTAAAAGAGTGTAGTAGTTGCTGTAATTGGATAGCAGCCTGTGAAGATCGAACAAAATAACGGGAGACTAGTAGCAGTAGGAATATGAACTTACAGCAGGTAATACAAGGTAACTGCCGTCTTTGGTGTCTGAAATAGGATCATACGTGTAGCAGCAACAATGAAAGATGCATCAAGTATGGCTATAGCAGCGGCATGGTTATACGGTGTAGTACTTACTATGGATTTTGTTAGTGGGTCGTTCAATATAACAAAAAGAAGGAGACCAATTGAGTGGATTGTGTGGTCTTGTGGTGGCGTTGTTGGTGATTAAAATAGTAGGAGTTGTAGGGTGGTTAAATGATGGAGGAATTTAGGATGGCCGTTTGTAATCAGGAAAGAAAAAGAGAAGACGAGAGATGAAGGGATGAGAGAGTTATGGAGATGATTGTAGTGGTTTCATGATGATAATTAAGGTGGTTTACAAAGGAAGAAGTCAAGAAGAATTAAGGTTCGGTGGTGGGTTTCGATATGATAAGTTTTTGGTTTTGTTGTTCACGAAGGGAGAAACAAGAGAATAACGTAGTTTTCGTGCTCGAGAGTGATATGTGGTGGTGAAGTAGTGTTGTTGCAGAAACCATAAAATGATGTACGTATATAAATATACAAGGTCATCTCAGTTTAGTGCATGATTCCATTTCTTTCATTATTGTTGATGCTGTATCAATAATCAATTTAGTTTGTATTATAGTGATGATGGTATCCACAGGTATCAAGAATCAGACAGGAAGGACGAACGGAAAAAAATAAAAAATAAAGGCTGATTGAGATGGCTAACAGATGTTTGTAATTTTTCCTAGATATTATTCGATCAGGAGAAGAAACAAAGAATGATTGACAGGAATAATCAATACGTATAAAATTAAAAGGAGAAAGGGAGTGCTAACAGATTTTGGCTGTATTAGGGATTTGATTCGATTTGTAGACAGGAAACAAAAATCATTACAGTGCTCGTGATATGAAACTAATCTCATTACTGAATTTGATTATGTATTATTATTAATCTGTATTAATCAAATAATTATATTATTAATACAAAAATGTTGATTTGTGTATTGTATCTGTACATATATATATCTGTATATATATTTGTATTTATTTTTCATTACAATATATAATTAGTGTTAATAAACAATTAAGTATATTATATAATTAATAATAATATTAACAATAATGATAATAATAATTATTAATAACAATATTAACAATGTTATGTTATTAATGATAATTTGTATTATCCTTATAATATTATTTACAATATTAATAATGATAGCAATAATATTAGTAATAATAATATGACAAATTAAATGTATCGTATTTTTTTATATCTATATATTATGTTAAAATGATAATATTCATAATAATGATATTAACATTAACATTAATATTTATTTATGACAATGATTTCATAGAAACAATTAATAACATTTATAATACAAATATTTGTTCGTGAATCGTTGGGAACAGTCGAAGGTCCAATGAATGTATAGAAACAGTTCAAAAATTTTGAGACTCAGGATAACAGACTTAGCTTATCGTGTCGGAAACATATAAAGATTAAAGTTTAAATTTGATCGAAAATTTCCGGGTCATCACACTTGCCTTCCAAACCATGCGATCGCATGGCTAGGTGGAGGTGGCCAAGTCTTTAAAAGCTCGCTCGTTCCTCACTTCTGATTCATTATACCTTCTATCGAACACTCTCTCTATATATATATTATTAATTATATTATTATTATTATTATTATTATTATTATTATTATTATTATTATTATTAAGATTAATATTATTATTATTACTATTATTAGTAGTATTATTATTATTTATACATAAAATACTACGACGAGGTCATGAGCGAATTATTTCAAGACGAGTTTTTCGAGCAGGATAGAGCTAAGGAAATTATGGGTTATAGCTATAGAGGTTATGGGTATGGATTAGGGGTATGCTCGTGAGTTTAATCTAGTGTTTATCATCTCCGCTGCGTCTACGTACCTTTCCTGCAATCTTGAATCTCAATATTGATACGTGAGCATTCAAATCTTATCTTTTATATATTAATAGTGTATCCCTAACTAGTGCTCGAGTGTATATATGATTATGCATGCTGAATGTTTATTTTCATCGTTAAATAGTTTATGATAGGTCATGAATTTAATACATATGCTACTGATATAAGATATTTGATATGCATGCCGTTGGAAAGCTGACGAAAAACTAATAACTTTTCATTTAGAAAGTGTATGATTTCGATGAATGGATTAAAAGATATCGTCAATTGAATTATCTATAAGTATTATTGTTAAAATGATTATTATTATTATTATCGTTATCGTTATCGTTATCGTTATCGTTATCGTTATCGTTATCGTTATCGTTATCGTTATCGTTATTATCGTCATTATTATTATTATCTAATCATCATCATCATCATCATCATCATCATCATTATTATTATTATTATTATTATTATTATTATTATTATTATTATTATTATTATTATTATTATTATTATTATTATTATTAAAATAATTAATAATTAATATTTTTATCAAAACTATCATTTTCATTAAAATTATGATTTTAAAAGAAATATCATTGTTATTATTAAATATCATTATCATTATCATTTTAGTATTATTATTATTAAAAATTATCATTTTGAATAGAATTATTATTTTTATAAAATATTATTTTTATTATAGTTAATATTAAAAAGTATTGTTATTAATAAAATTATCATGGTTGTTAGAAAGCATCATTATAAATCTTATATTTTCATTTAAATTATTATTTTTATTATTATTAGTATTATTAATAACAACAATATTATTAACATTGTTATTATCATTAACATGATTATAATATTTTTATCATTATTAGTAATATTATTATTATGGGATTAGTATTATTATACAAGATCATTATTAATTATCAAAATTATTATTATCATTAGTAAATATAAATATTGTTATTATTATAATTAATATTATTATCACAAAATAATACAACTTTTACTTATTATTATAACAACCCTCACTTTTCCCTTCTGAAATTACCAAGTTGTCCTTAGGGTTTCAATGTCATATTCTGTGCATCATCATTAGGGTTGTTATCCATTTCGACAAACGAAATAAAATTTTTTTACTTTCATTAAATGATCTTAATTACTATTAAAACCCTAATATGATATAGAACCCTAAACTTAACCTTACCTAATACCATTTAATATTAAACAATAAACCCTAACCCTAATACTTAATAAATAATATAAACTATGTGTACTAATATTAAAAGTGACATTTTATAACTATTAAAAACTAATAAACTAATTGGAACTACTAAAATTAATAAAACTTAAGGGTTAATAATTAAATAAAATGTAATTAAAATAAATGTAATCTTAATATTAATAAAAAAATATATATATAATACATAAATAATTAGGAATGCCGTGTAAAAAAATATATATACATGATATAGCAAATTGAATCGGCTGCAAGGTATTAGGGATTTTGTAGCTTGATCTCTAAGTCTTTTAGTCCTAGATAATCTCTAATTTCTACTCTTGATCACCAAGCAAGCCTAGTTTAATAGGGAAACTAACAGTCCTATAAAAACCTCATGTTATTCACGAGATATTCTCCACAAATTATTTTGCATCCAGTCAACTAGTCACCTCCTGCATTCCCTCCAATTTTTGTTGACTAAATAAACTCCTAAACCCTCTCAAGTTATCGACTAATAAACCATCTCTTCCCAGCCTGCTTTGTCGACTGAAAATCTCTACAAAACTCTGCTGCAGTCGCCAATCATAAACATCTAAAGCCTGCTGTAAATTGCCATTGTTTCTATTTCTGTTCAGTCCTAAAAACAACCATCGAACCTGCTGTTTCTTGCTGCTAATTGTTATCAAATCAGTCCAAGAGGTCGTCCTTTGTTGCTGCTGAATTGACTGCTGTACCAGCTATTTTCTGTCGAACTAATTAGACCCAAAAACCATCTGTTTTGGGTCATATATTGATGTTGCTGCTGCAGCATGTTTTCTTGTTTCACGTATCATAATCGTCCTAGGTCTCCAATCTTGCATAAGGTAGTCTAAACCCTAGTTAATCATGTTCTTTATTTAATTACTTATAAGTATTATATCAAGTAAGATGTTGTATGATAAAGTTTAATGAGTAAAAGTTATGATTTCATGTAATAAGGTTAAAAGATAAAAGATGTATGATCATGATTATAGATTAATAAGCCACTAGGTTAATTAATGTTAATGATATATGATTATAAGTATTGTGCATGAAAGAATATTGGTTAGTCATTAATAAACTAGTCATGAATGTGATTAATAGGATTAAGGATTGTAAAACTTAAGAGATTATGAATAAGTTAGATGATTAATGAAAAAGGTTAAAAGTATCATAAAAGATTTTGATGATGATTAATAAGATTTTTAGATTAATAGTATTATAATTAGGTATGATGTTAAAAGGTTATGAATGAGGTTAAAAGTTAATAGGATATAATTTAGTTAGTATATTTATGTAAATTAATATGAACTTGTAGATTTAAAATTTAAATGGATAATAATTGTGGTTAGTAAAGATTAGTGTTAATATATGAAGATAGAGATGAGAATGAATATGATTAATAAGAATGATTAAGTATGATCATGAATTATGAACATGAACAATGATTATGAGAAGTGATTATGATATAGGTAATTAATGGTTATGAACAAGTATGATGTAATGTGAAACAAGTTAATGAAGTTAAGGTTATGGATAAATAATATGGTTAGTAAGATTAAAGGTTATAAATATGATGGATATAAACTATATATAAAAAAAATTAATTATGATGATTATAAAACTAGATTAAAAAGTTAAAGATTATGAAGCATGGATATTTATGATTAGGTATTGTAGTTAAAAGGTTTATGATTTTATGTACGAGAGAAGATTGGTAAATAATAATGATAATGGTACACATGCATGCATGCATGCATGCATACGTACGTATGTGCATGTATACACTGTATGTATATATGTGTGTGTATATGTAAATATATACATACGTGTATATGTATGTGTATATATGTATGTATATGCACGTGTGTATGTATGTATGCATGTGTATTGTGTAAGTTCTATAAGTTAGTAAATAGTAAGAAAAGTAATAGGTATATATATATATATATATATATATATATATATATATATATATATATATATATATATATATATATATTTATCATCTTACACTTATATATATGTAACACTTATACCTAATGTATATATACCATATAGTTATGAACACATGCATATATGATAATAATAATAAAGCATATATATGTATGTATCACATAGGTGTATATTTATGTATGTAACATATAATGATAAGTATATACAATAGTTGATTAATTAAATAATAATACTATAATTAGTATAACCTATACACTTATCTATATAGTAACACTTAAGTACACTAAGTATATTATCACTTATATAAATGTAACTTTTCTCGAGAACGGTCATTGTTAATATAGTTTGCTATATTAATAAACAAACATTACGTCTATTAGACATTAACTAATCGAACATAATATCTCTAGGTTGAGATCTCCGTGTTCAACACTCCGATCATATAACTTGCGTGGAATATCTATCTGCTATTAAGTGAACTTCATAGCCCCACTTTTTAACTTTCTTTATATATTTATTTTAAACTTTGGGGTGAGACACATGCTTGCTTTTCAAACTGTTTTACACTTAGACACAAGTACTCGAAAACTGTTTAATTGTGTGCTGACATGCTTTGATTCATGCTAAATCCCTACCATGATATCGTTAATTACTGGAATTTTGGTAAGCTTAGTTATTGTGAATAGCGCTATTGAGAGTGACGTCTCTAACCATTTGACCGTTAGTCTTTGGTTACATAATAATGATTAAACGACACTGACAGTTCAAGGTGTCCAGGGGTAACTTTATTTATGTCTCGATATCATAACTTCAGCATTTACTTTTGATAACTAAATCTTGTGCTCTAAAACTATATATATTAAACCTATGTTGTTCACTCAACCTCTTTGGTTGACACTTTAAGCATGTTTTGTCTCAGGTGAAGATCGCTAAGGATTATTTGCTATTTGGACTTTGCTTCATTTGGAGTCCGCATTTTATACATTCATATTATTGTATTAAAACATCTATTGTAATGACTTGATAATTTCCGCTACCTTAATACGTTGGTTATACTAAAAAAGTCTTATATAGAGTCGTTCTCGTTTATACATACTTGTGTTATAATATTGTGAAGTCATATTTCCCCGGCCCTATTTGGAGGTATGATAGAGTGGTATCAGAGCCAGGTTGTTATAGAGAACCAGGATTGCATATTATGTGTGCCTCATGTGTTAGTTAGGTGCCTTAGCAATCTATATGTCTATAACCTTTCCTGTTTTAGTTTCTAGTGCTTTTTCCCTTACATTTTATTCGTGCTTTCGCGTCGTCCTTAGAACCTACCTAATTATCTCTCTTTCTTTTCATTTAGGATGTCTCGCCTTAACCCGATCGTCATTTCTGACTCCGAGGGATCCTACTCCGAAAGATCTGTGCACACACCGACTTATGGACCCGTTTCCCTGCCATTTTCACCAACTCACCCAAATTATATCCCTGCTAGTCCACCACACTCCCCTCAGTTGGAAGAATCCCACACTAATGCTAACTATGATAAGGAAGGCGAGGAGGAAGAGTTTGTGGAAGAGATGATTGAAGAAGAAGTGGAAGAGGAGCCTTCTAAGGAAGAAACCGAGGAAGAATCCAAGTCCGAGCCCTCCGTTTCCTTACCTCCTTCTTTAAAAAGAAAGGAACCTGAATCATCAAAAACCGAGAGTTCAAGTTCATCCAAGGAACCCCGTCTTACCACTGTACTCGTGCTTTGCATGAACTCTGTTGAACATGCTAAGGTAAAGAGTGATTTACAAGAAGTGAAGACAGAATTTGGTAAGATAAAGGAACTTCTTGATGGACAATTTAGTACGCTTGAAGATCAACAAGAGGAATTGTCAAAATACTAGTATGATGTGTATAACATCTTTAGAAAGACTGCTAGGAGACATGATAGAGAGATTGAGCTTCAAGATCAAAGGATTGAGGAAATAGAGAAAGAGGTGCAGTTTCTCAAGGAACTTCTGTGGGAACATTTTCAAGACCCAACCTCCATCACCTAAGAATTTGATCTTAGGATTTCTTTTCTATTTCCGTGTTAGTTTTCGTTCATTGTAAAGGCTTTTCCTAAACCTACTATCTTAGTTTCATTTCGTGTTTATTCTCGTTTCGTTTCATGTGTAATAAAAGATGTTAGTTATCTTTGTGGTGTTTAATGAAATTCAAGTGTTTTTAAAACATCTCCTTATTTCTCCTATCTATTTTCCTCATATATGTTGTGTGAAATTTATGCATCATTAAACAAACTTATAACTTCATAACTTTTCGACTAATACTATTGTATGTGTTGAAGATCAATGGCTCAACCAACTCATGGCGCTAACGCTCTTCCAAATGTCACTTTGACTCCCGCACAATTTCAACAACTGTTGGCTGCCGCGCAAGGCAATGGCAACAACGGCGCATCGCAAAACCTTTCGACTATTTGTTCTCATCAAAGTTTTATAAGCTACCCGCCCCCTACTTACAAGAGTACTGAAAGACCTGGGCTCAGTAATATAGAAATGGTGAATGCTGATCTCATGAGCTACACCAATCGATTTCAAGAGTTTGCTCTCATGGCTACTCCCGAATATCTAGGGATCCAATGCTACATCAATGGATTACCTAATGAAGTCCGGAGAGATGTTATCTTGGAGAACCCAGGCACCATACAAGAAGCTGCTTGCATGGCAAGCTATTTCATCAACAAACATAAGGAGAAAGAAGGTGCAAAAAGGAAGAGAGAAGGAATGGAGCAAGAAAACTCTAAAAGCAAATTCAACAAGTTGTATAAGGGAAAACGTCCTTATTGCAAGAGATGTGAAAAAAATCATGAAGGATGGTGTAAGGCCAAGTGCACCAAGTGTGAGAAGGCGGGTCACGTAGCCAAGAATTGTAGAGTTGTTATTCCATCAATCAAAACTTCAGCAAATGCAACCGTTCCTACTTGCTATAACTGCAGAGGAGTAGGGCATTTCAAAAATCAATGATCGGATAAGAAGAAGAATGAAGAGGCACAATGAAGAGTTTTTGGAAACCACTAGAGACGTTTAAATTTTCATTTTCATAGTATTCTTTATGTAACCATTTAGTACGTTTACATTTTGGAAGATTTCGTTAAGTTTCTGTAATACTCTGGTTATTTCCTTTTAAATGAATGAATGATGTTATTTTCTTTTTATTCATTTTTCCATTGAATTATTCGTCTCGAAGAAGATGCATATTGACTAGATGACATAGTAGTAACCTTATGGAGTGATAAAAGTATGATTTAGAATAATATAATGACACTTGATCAACGTAATTATATTATGATAAGTCATACAGAAATCCTAATGGATCATGATGGGAATAAGATTTGATCAACCTTAGGACCATTGTGTACCATTACATACTCCTTATCACTATATTGTCAACTAAAAATATCAACCCTAGATATCATATTATCCTTTACTTGTAAACTATTGACGACCGGTGATGTACTTATTGCATAGGTATCATACCAATTAGTTCCATTCGAAATGAAGAAATCATCCAGCCAACTCCAAGAACTTTTGGAGAAAGGTTCCATTTGTCTTAGCTTGCCTCCGTAAGGAGCACCCGTTCTATTTGTCAAAAAGAAAGATGGCACATTGGGAATGTGTATTGATTACCGAGAACTCAACAAGCTAACCATCAAAAATTGTCATCCATTCATGCATATTGATGACCTGTTTGACCAACAGCAAGGATCAAGTCTCAATTCGAAGATTGATCTTAGGTCGGGCTATCATCAATTGAGAGTCAATGAAGTTGACGTTTCTAAGACTGCTTTCCGAATCCGTTATGAGCATTATGAGTCTCTTGTCATGCCTTTTGGTTTAACCAATACTCCTGCTGTATTCATGGATCTTATGAACGGTGTATGCAAACCTTATCTTGATAAATTCGTAACCGTTTTCATTGATGACATCTTAATCTATTCCAAGAGCGAGAAAGAGCATGAGCAACATCTGCAATTAATTCCAGAGCTCTTAAAGAAGGAACAACTGTATGCCAAGTTTTTCCAAGTGTGAACTTTGGCTACGAATCGTACAATTCTTTGGACATGTAGTTAATAGTGAAGGAATACATGTCGATCCTATAAAAATCACCATTAATCAGAAATTTTCAAGAACTAGTCATGGAGGAAGTCCATAAGACTAGATATTCTAATCACCCAGGCTGTTTTAGCTGACATTTTCATACAGCATCAGCTCTCACTCAAATAGATCCCCCCCGTAATTAAGTGTAAACTTTGCTTTAACAAAATGTTGACCGAATGCTAATTTTTAGTCAACACTTCCTGTTAATTAAAGTTCATACATTTCGCATCTCGAATCTTAAAAAGTGTCTTGTTGACGACATACTTGTTATTCCTTTGAATGATCTTTGCAATGATGATAAATTGCACTTCACTGAAAAACCTATAGAAGTTCTGGATCGTGAGGTTAAACGTTTGAAATAAAGCTCTATTCCTGTTGATAAGATCCGTTGGAATTCACGAAAAGGCCCCGAGTATACCTGGGAACGTGAAGACCAGATGAAGCGAAAATATCCCCATCTTTTCTTAAACATAGATGCATCCGAGAAGTCTTACTGAAACTTCAGGATGAAGTTTAAATTAACGGGGAGGTACTATAACAACCCTCACTTTTCCCTTCTGAAATTACCAAGTTGTCCTTAGGGTTTCAATGTCATATTCTGTGCATCATCATTAGGGTTATTATCCATTTCAACAAACGAACTAAAAATTTATACTTTCATTAAATGATCGTAATTACTATTAAAACCCTAATATGATATAGAACCCTAAACTTAACCTTACCTAATACTATTTAATATTAAATAATAAACCCTAAACCTAATACTTAATAAATAATATAAACTATGTGTACTAATATTAAAAATGACATTTTATAACTATTAAAAACTAATAAACTAATTGGAATGAAATGTCCCGTTCTTATTGATTAAAAACGTTCCATATTAATTGATTTCGTTGTGAGGTTTTGACCTCTATATGAGACGTTTTTCAAAGACTGCATTCATTTTTAAAACAAACCATAACCTTTATTTCATAAATAAAGGTTTAAAAAGCTTTACGTAGATTATCAAATAATGATAATCTAAAATATCCTGTTTACACACGACCATTACATAATGGTTTACAATACAAATATGTTACATCGAAATCAGTTTCTTGAATGCAGTTTTTACACAATATCATACAAACATGGACTCCAAATCTTGTCCTTATTTTAGTATGCAACAACGGAAGCTCTTAATATTCACCTGAGAATAAACATGCTTTAAACGTCAACAAAAATGTTGGTGAGTTATAGGTTTAACCTATATATATCAAATTGTAACAATAGACCACAAGATTTCATATTTCAATGCACATCCCATACATAGAGATAAAAATCATTCATATGGTGAACACCTGGTAACCGACATTAACAAGATGCATATATATAAGAATATCCCCATCATTCCGGGACACCCTTCGGATATGATATAAATTTCAAAGTACTAAAGCATCCGGTACTTTGGATGGGGTTTGTTAGGCCCAATAGATCTATCTTTAGGATTCGCGTCAATTAGGGTGTCTGTTCCCTAATTCTTAGATTACCAGACTTAATAAAAAGGGGCATATTCGATTTCGATAATTCAACCATAGAATGTAGTTTCACGTACTTGTGTCTATTTTGTAAATCATTTATAAAACCTGCATGTATTCTCATCCCAAAAATATTAGATTTTAAAAATGGGACTATAACTCACTTTCACAGATTTTTACTTCGTCGGGAAGTAAGACTTGGCCACTGGTTGATTCACGAACCTATAACAATATATACATATATATCAAAGTATGTTCAAAATATATTTACAACACTTTTAATATATTTTGATGTTTTAAGTTTATTAAGTCAGCTGTCCTCGTTAGTAACCTACAACTAGTTGTCCACAGTTAGATGTACAGAAATAAATCGATAAATATTATCTTGAATCAATCCACGACCCAGTGTATATTTTGGAATCAACCTCAACACTGTATAGCTAACTCCAACATTCACATATAGAGTGTCTATGGTTGTTCCGAAATATATATAGATGTGTCGACATGATAGGTCGAAACATTGTATACGTGTCTATGGTATCTCAAGATTACATAATATACAATACAAGTTGATTAAGTTATGGTTGGAATAGATTTGTTACCAATTTTCACGTAGCTAAAATGAGAAAAATTATCCAATCTTGTTTTACCCATAACTTCTTCATTTTAAATCCGTTTTGAGTGAATCAAATTGCTATGGTTTCATATTGAACTATATTTTATGAATCTAAACAGAAAATTATAGGTTTATAGTCGGAAAAATAAGTTACAAGTCATTTTTGTAAAGGTAGTCATTTCAGTCGAAAGAACGACGTCTAGATGACCATTGTAGAAAACATACTTCCACTTTGAGTTTAACCATAATTTTTGGATATAGTTTCATGTTCATAATAAAAATCATTTTCTCAGAATAACAACTTTTAAATCAAAGTTTATCATAGTTTTTAATTAACTAACCCAAAACAGCCCGCGGTGTTACTATGACGGCGTAAATCCGGTTTTACGGTGTTTTTCGTGTTTCCAGGTTTTAAATCATTAAGTTAGCATATCATATAGATATAGAACATGTGTGTAGTTAATTTTAAAAGTCAAGTTAGAAGGATTAACTTTTGTTTGCGAACAAGTTTAGAATTAACTAAACTATGTTCTAGTGATTACGAGTTTAAACCTTCGAATAAGATAGTTTTATATATATGAATCGAATGATGTTATGAACATCATTACTACCTCAAGTTTAGTAGGTAAACCTACTGGAAGTGACAAGAAATGATCTAGCTTCAAAGGATCTTGGATGGCTTGAAAGTTCTTGAAGTAGGATCATGACACAAAAACAAGTTCAAGTAAGATTTTTACTCGAATTAAGATAGTTTATAGTTATAGAAATTGAATCAAAGTTTGAATATGAATATTACCTTGAATAAGAAAGATAACCTACTGTATATAATAAAGGTTTCTTGATCTTAGATGATTACTTGGAATGGATTAGAAAGCTTGGAAGTAAATTAGTAAACTTGAAGGGATTTTTGAAGTGTTCTTGAAGTGTTCTTCCTATGATGATTATAGCTTGATTCTTGAAGTGATTTTTGATGAAGATGATGATTAACTACTGGAAAAATACGTTCATAATAGTGTGTGTGTGTTGAGAGAGAATTCGAAAGAGAATTGGAAGTGAAATGGAGTGAATGATGAGTGGTAATTGGTGAGTGGTGAGTGGGGTTAAAAGGAGTTCTAGTTAGTTGACTAGCTCATGGTAGAAGTTAAAATTGATTCATACATGACATAATCAAGAGTGGAATCCCATGATAGTTCCTATTGGTATATACTCATAGTAAGTACGTTTTGAAGCTGTGTATAATACGGGTAAGAATACGACTAGAATTCTTGATGAAAGAAAAGAATGGAAAAGTAACTGTAACCATTTTCGTTAAGTATGAGTGTTTTGATATATGTCTTGAAGTCTTCCAAAAGTATTTTAATACATATAAATACACTACATGTATATACATTTTAACTGAGTCGTTAAGTCATCGTTAGTCGTTACATGTAAGTGTTGTTTTGAAACCTTTAAGTTAACGATCTCAATTAATGTTGTTAACCCATTGTTTATTATATCTAATGAGATGTTAAATTATCATATTATCATGATATTATGATATATTAATATATCTTAATATGATATATATACATTTAAATGTCGTTACAACGATAATCGTTACATATATGTCTCGTTTCGAAATCCTTAAGTTAGTAGTCTTGTTTATATGTATATAACTCATTGTTAATATACTTATGGAGATACTTACTTATCATAATCTCATGTTAACCATATGTATATCCATATATATATCGTCATGTCGTTTTTACAAGTTTTAACGTTCGTGAATCGCCGGTCAACTTGGGTGGTCAATTGTCTATATGAAACATATTTCAATTTATCAAGTCTTAACAAGTTTGATTGCTTAACATGTTGGAAACATTTAATCATGTAAATATCAATCTCAATTAATATATATAAACATGGAAAAGTTTGGGTGACTACAGTACCTACCCGTTAAATAAATTTCGTCTCGAAATTTTAAGCTGTTGAAGGTGTTGACGAATCTTCTGGAAATAGATGCGGGTATTTCTTCTTCATTTGATCTTCACACTCCCAGGTGAACTCGGGTCCTCTACGAGCATTCCATCGAACCTTAACAATTGGTATCTTGTTTTGCTTAAGTCTTTTAACCTCACGATCCATTATTTCGACGGGTTCTTCGATGAATTGGAGTTTTTCGTTGATTTGGATTTCATCTAACGGAATAGTGAGATCTTCTTTAGCAAAACATTTCTTCAAATTCGAGACGTGAAAAGTGTTATGTACAGCCGCGAGTTGTTGAGGTAACTCAAGTCGGTAAGCTACTGGTCCGACACGATCAATAATCTTGAATGGTCCAATATACCTTGGATTTAATTTCCCTCGTTTACCAAATCGAACAACGCCTTTCCAAGGTGCAACTTTAAGCATGACCATCTCTCCAATTTCAAATTCTATATCTTTTCTTTTAATGTCAGCGTAGCTCTTTTGTCGACTTTGGGCGGTTTTCAACCGTTGTTGAATTTGGATGATCTTCTCGGTAGTTTCTTGTATAATCTCCGGACCCGTAATCTGTCTATCTCCCACTTCACTCCAACAAATTGGAGACCTGCACTTTCTACCATAAAGTGCTTCAAACGGTGCCATTTCAATGCTTGAATGGTAGCTGTTGTTGTAGGAAAATTCTTCTAATGGTAGATGTCGATCCCAACTGTTTCTGAAATCAATAACACATGCTCGTAGCATGTCTTCAAGCATTTGTATCGTCCTTTCGCTCTGCCCATCAGTTTGTGGATGATAGGCAGTACTCATGTCTAGACGAGTTCCTAATGCTTGCTGTAATGTCTGCCAGAATCTTGAAATAAATCTGCCATCCCTATCAGAGATAATAGAGATTGGTATTCCATGTCTGGAGATGACTTCCTTCAAATACAGTCGTGCTAACTTCTCCATCTTGTCATCTTCTCTTATTGGCAGGAAATGTGCTGATTTGGTGAGACGATCAACTATTACCCAAATAGTATCAAAACCACTTGCAGTCCTTGGCAATTTAGTGATGAAATCCATGGTAATGTTTTCCCATTTCCATTCCGGGATTTCGGGTTGTTGAAGTAGACCTGATGGTTTCTGATGCTCAGCTTTGACCTTAGAACACGTCAAACATTCTCCTACATATTTAGCAACATCGGCTTTCATACCCGGCCACCAAAAATATTTCTTGAGATCCTTGTACATCTTCCCCGTTCCAGGATGTATTGAGTATCTGGTTTTATGAGCTTCTCTAAGTACCATTTCTCTCATATCTCCAAATTTTGGTACCCAAATCCTTTCAGCCCTATACCGGGTTCCGTCTTCCCGAATATTAAGATGCTTCTCCGATCCTTTGGGTATTTCATACTTTAAATTTCCCTCTTTTAAAACTCCTTGTTGCGCCTCCTTTATTTGAGTAGTAAGGTTATTATGAATCATTATATTCATAGATTTTACTCGAATGGGTTCTCTATCCTTCCTGCTCAAGGCATCGGCTACCACATTTGCCTTCCCCGGGTGGTAACGAATCTCAAAGTCGTAATCATTCAATAATTCAATCCACCTACGCTGCCTCATATTCAGTTGTTTCTGATTAAATATGTGTTGAAGACTTTTGTGGTCGGTATATATAATACTTTTGACCCCATATAAGTAGTGCCTCCAAGTCTTTAATGCAAAAACAACTGCGCCTAATTCCAAATCATGCGTCGTATAATTTTGTTCGTGAATCTTCAATTGTCTAGACGCATAAGCAATCACCTTCGTTCGTTGCATTAATACACAATCGAGACCTTGCTTTGATGCGTCACAATAAATCACAAAATCATCATTCCCTTCATGCAATGACAATATAGGTGCCGTAGTTAGATTTTTCTTCAATAACTGAAACGCTTTCTCTTGTTCATCATTCCATTCAAATTTCTTCCCTTTATGCGTTAATGCAGTCAAGGGTTTTGCTATTCTGGAAAAGTCTTGGATGAACCTTCTGTAGTAACCAGCTAGTCCTAAAAACTGGCTTATGTGTTTCGGAGTTTTCGGGGTTTCCCACTTTTCAACAGTTTCTATCTTTGCCGGATCCACCTTAATACCTTCTTTGTTCACTATGTGACCGAGGAATTGAACTTCTTCCAACCAAAATGCACACTTTGAAAACTTAGCGTACAATTCTTCCTTCCTCAATACTTCTAACACCATTCTCAAATGTTCACCGTGTTCTTGGTCATTCTTTGAGTAAATAAGTATGTCATCAATGAAAACAATGACAAACTTGTCAAGGTATGGTCCACACACTCGGTTTATAAGGTCCATGAACACAGCTGGTGCATTAGTTAAACCAAACGGCATGACCATAAACTCGTAATGACCGTAACATGTTCTGAAAGCAGTCTTTGGAATATCATCTTCTTTCACCCGCATTTGATGATACCCGGAACGTAAGTCAATCTTTGAATAAACAGACGAGCCTTGTAGTTGATCAAATAAGTCGTCGATTCTCAGTAGTGGGTAGCGGTTCTTGATGGTAAGTTTGTTCAACTCTCGGTAGTCGATACACAACCTGAATGTACCATCTTTCTTCTTGACAAACAAAACAGGAGCTCCCCACGGTGATGTGCTTGGTCGAATGAAACCACGCTCTAAAAGTTCTTGTAATTGGCTTTGTAGTTCTTTCATCTCACTGGGTGCGAGTCTGTAAGGAGCACGAGCTATTGGTGCAGCTCCTGGTACAATATCTATTTGAAATTCAACGGATCGCTGTAGGGGTAATCCCGTTAATTCTTTCGGAAATACATCGGGAAATTCTTTTGCAATGGGAACATCATTGATGCTCTTTTCTTCAGTTTGTACTTTCTCGACGTGTGCTAGAACAGCATAGCAACCTTTTCTTATTAGTTTTTGTGCCTTCAAATTTACTAATAATATGTAGCTTCGTGTTGCCCTTTTCTCCGTACACCATTAAGGTTTTTCCTTTTTCTCGTATAATGCGAATTGCATTTTTGTAACAAACGATCTCTGCTTTTACTTCTTTCAACCAGTCCATACCGATTATCACATCAAAACTCCCTAACTCTACTGGTATCAAATCAATCTTAAATGTTTCGCTAACCAGTTTAATTTCTCGATTCCGACATATATTATCTGCTGAAATTAATTTACCATTTGCTAATTTGAGTAAAAATTTACTATCCAAAAGCATCAATGGACAACTTAATTTAGCACAAAAATCTCTACTCATATAGCTTCTATCCGCACCCGAATCAAATAAAACGTAAGCAGATTTATTGTCAATAAGAAACGTACCCGTAACAAGCTCCGGGTCTTCCTGTGCCTCTACCGCATTAATATTGAAAACTCTTCTGAGGCCTTGTCCATTCGTGTTCTCCTGGTTCGGGCAATTTCTAATAATGTGGCCCGGTTTTCCACATTTATAACAAACTACATTGGCATAACTTGCTCCGACACTACTTGCTCCGCCATTACTCATTCCGACACCATTTGTTCCTTTCGTTCTATTAACCCCTGGTCCGTAGACCTCACACTTTGCCGCGCTATGACCATTTCTTTTACACTTGTTGCAAAATTTGGTGCAGAACCCCGAGTGATACTTTTCACACCTTTGGCATAGCTGTTTCTGATTGTTGTTGTTGTTGCAGTTATTATTGTTGTTGGGATGATTGTTGTAGTTGCTGTTGTTGTTGTTGTTGTTGTTGTTGGGCCGTTTGTTGTAGTTGCGATTGATGTTGCGATTGTTGGGATAATTGTTGCGATTATTGTTGTATTTGCTGTTGTTTTTGTATTGGTGATTCTTATCACCGTTTTCCTCCCACTTTCTTTTAACTTGCTTCAAATTGGCCTCTTCAGCAGTCTGTTCTTTAATTCTTTCTTCAATCTGGTTCACTAGTTTGTGAGCCATTCTACATGCCTGTTGTATGGAGGCGGGCTCGTGTGAACTTATATCTTCTTGGATTCTTTCCGATAATCCTTTCACAAACGCGTCGATCTTCTCTTCCTCATCTTCGAATGCTCCCGGACACAATAGGCACAATTCTGTGAATCGTCTTTCGTACGTGGTAATATCAAATCCTTGGGTTCGTAACCCTCTAAGTTCTGTCTTGAGCTTATTTACCTCGGTTCTGGGACGGTACTTCTCGTTCATCAAGTGCTTGAATGCTGTCCACGGTAGTGCGTACGCATCATCTTGTCCCACTTGCTCTAGATAGGTATTCCACCATGTTAACGCAGAACCTGTGAAGGTATGCGTAGCGTACTTCACTTTGTCCTCTTCAGTACATTTACTTATGGCAAACACCGATTCGACCTTCTCGGTCCACCGTTTCAATCCGATCGGTCCTTCGGTTCCATCAAATTCCAAAGGTTTGCAGGCAGTGAATTCTTTGTAGGTGCATCCTACACGATTTCCTGTACTGCCAGATCCAAGGTTATTGTTGGTATGTAGTGCTGCCTGTACTGCGGCTATGTTTGAAGCTAGAAAAGTACGGAATTCCTCTTCATTCATATTCACGGTGTGTCGAGTAGTCGGTGCCATTTCCTTCAAAATAGTCAAATGGAACAAGTTAATCATACAGAATATTAAGAGTAGTTAATAGTATTTCGTAGCATAATATGAACTCATTTATAAAAGCTTTTTCTTCATATTAGCGTTTTATAAGTTTAAATTCGGGTAGTACCTACCCGTTAAGTTCATACTTAGTAGATAATATACAATTCAACTACTACAATTCTATATGAAAAACTGATTGTAATAATATTTCGCGTTCAAACTTTTATACAATATTTTACAAACTTACAATACCGCTTATTTTACATAAAGCATGAAATATAGCACACAATAACTTTGATACAAGATAGTTGTGAAGATAATTCTAGCTAGTACACAAGTCGTTCAGCAAAGGCAATAAAGACACGTAATTCATACGTCCAGAAACAAGTCATGCATTTTGGTTTTACTAGGACTACTTCCCATCCTTGGTCTTGTGGAACATAACCGTTATGGCCGTTGATAAGACAGCGTGTTGTAACGTCGTCAAAGGTACGAGGGTTACGTAATGACCAACAGTCTCGTAATAACCTAAAAACCTCATTTCTTACCCCAATTACCGACTCCGTCACTTGTGGGAACGTTTTGTTTAATAGTTGTAGCCCGATGTTCTTGTTCTCACTTTGGTGAGAAGCGAACATTACTAACCCGTAAGCATAACATGCTTCTTTATGTTGCATGTTAGCCGCTTTTTCTAAATCACGAAGTCCTATATTCGGATATACTGAGTCAAAATAATTTCTTAACCCGTTGCGTAAAATAGCATTTGGGTTCCCCGCAATATATGCGTCAAAGTAAACACATCGTAACTTATGGATTTCCCAATGTGATATCCCCCATCTTTCGAACGAAAGCCTTTTATAAACCAAGGCATTCTTGGAACGTTCTTCGAATGTCTTACAAACTGATCTCGCCTTAAATAGTTGTGCCGAGGAATTCTGACCGACTCTAGACAAGATTTCATCAATCATGTCTCCGGGTAGGTCTCTTAAAATATTGGTTTGTCTATTCATTTTGTGTTTTTATACTGTAAAATAGACAAGAGTTAGATTCATAAAAAAATACTTATTAATAAAAGCAATTTTTTACATATATCATAAAGCATAAGCACACTATATTACATATATTACACCACACGAATACAACTATCTTATTCCGACTCGCTCGTTTCTTCTTGTTCGGTTTTGGTTCATTTTGCCAAGTTTCTAGGGATATATGATGTTCCCCTAATACGAGCCATCGTTGTCCACATTGGTTTAGAAAAACCTGGTGGTTTAGAGGTTCCCGGGTCATTGTTACAACTTAAGGACTTCGGGGGTTGACGATACATATAAAGTTCATCGGGGTTGGAATTAGATTTCTCTATTTTTATACCCTTTCCCTTATTATTTTCTTTTGCCTTTTTAAATTTAGTTGGGGTAATTTCTATAACATCATCGGAATTCTCGTCGGAATCCGATTCATCGGAGAATTGGTAATCCTGCCAATATTTTGCTTCCTTGGCGGAAACACCATTGACCATAATTAACCTTGGTCGGTTGGTTGAGGATTCTCTTTTACTTAACCGTTTTATTATTTCCCCCACCGGTTCTATTTCTTCTTCCGGTTCCGATTCTTCTTCCGGTTCCGATTCTTCTTCCGGTTCCGACTCTTCTTCCGGTTCCTCTTCGGGAACTTGTGAATCAGTCCACGAATCATTCCAATTTACATTTGACTCTTCATTATTATTAGGTGAGTCAATGGGACTTGTTCTAGAGGTAGATATCTATCACATAATATCAAACACGTTAAGAGATTAATATATCACATAATATTCATATGTTAAAAATATATAGTTTCCAACAAAAATGTTAAGCAATCATTTTTAAAGAAAACACGGTCGAAGTCCAGACTCACTAATGCATCCTAACAAACTCGATAAGACACACTAATGCAAATTTTCTGGTTCTCTAAGACCAACGCTCGGATACCAACTGAAATGTCCCGTTCTTATTGATTAAAAACGTTCCATATTAATTGATTTCGTTGCGAGGTTTTGACCTCTATATGAGACGTTTTTCAAAGACTGCATTCATTTTTAAAACAAACCATAACCTTTATTTCATAAATAAAGGTTTAAAAAGCTTTACGTAGATTATCAAATAATGATAATCTAAAATATCCTGTTTACACACGACCATTACATAATGGTTTACAATACAAATATGATACATCGAAATCAGTTTCTTGAATGCAGTTTTTACACAATATCATACAAACATGGACTCCAAATCTTGTCCTTATTTTAGTATGCAATAGCGGAAGCTCTTAGTATTCACCTGAGAATAAACATGCTTTAAACGTCAACAAAAATGTTGGTGAGTTATAGGTTTAACCTATATATATCAAATCGTAACAATAGACCACAAGATTTCATATTTCAATACACATCCCATACATAGAGATAAAAATCATTCATATGGTGAACACCTGGTAACCGACATTAACAAGATGCATATATATAAGAATATCCCCATCATTCCGGGACACCCTTCGGATATGATATAAATTTCGAAGTACTAAAGCATCTGGTACTTTGGATGGGGTTTGTTAGGCCCAATAGATCTATCTTTAGGATTCGCGTCAATTAGGGTGTCTGTTCCCTAATTCTTAGATTACCAGACTTAATAAAAAGGGGCATATTCGATTTCGATAATTCAACCATAGAATGTAGTTTCACGTACTTGTGTCTATTTTGTAAATCATTTATAAAACCTGCATGTATTCTCATCCCAAAAATATTAGATTTTAAAAGTGGGACTATAACTCACTTTCACAGATTTTTACTTCGTCGAGAAGTAAGACTTGGCCACTGGTTGATTCACGAACCTATAACAATATATACATATATATCAAAGTATGTTTAAAATATATTTACAACACTTTTAATATATTTTGATGTTTTAAGTTTATTAAGTCAGCTGTCCTCGTTAGTAACCTACAACTAGTTGTCCACAGTTAGATGTACAGAAATAAATCGATAAATATTATCTTGAATCAATCCACGACCCAGTGTATACATATCTCAGTATTGATCACAACTCAAACTATATATATTTTGGAATCAACCTCAACCCTGTATAGCTAACTCCAACATTCACATATAGAGTGTCTATGGTTGTTCCGAAATATATATAGATGTGTCGACATGATAGGTCAAAACATTGTATACGTGTCTATGGTATCTCAAGATTACATAATATACAATACAAGTTTATTAAGTTATGGTTGGAATAGATTTGTTACCAATTTTCACGTAGCTAAAATGAGAAAAATTATCCAATCTTGTTTTACCCATAACTTCTTCATTTTAAATCCGTTTTGAGTGAATCAAATTACTATGGTTTCATATTTAACTCTATTTTATGAATCTAAACAGAAAAGTATAGGTTTATAGTCGGAAAAGTAAGTTACAAGTCATTTTTGTAAAGGTAGTCATTTCAGTCGAAAGAACGACGTCTAGATGACCATTTTAGAAAACATACTTCCACTTTGAGTTTAACCATAATTTTTGGATATAGTTTCATGTTCATAATAAAAATAATTTTCTCAGAATAACAACTTTTAAATCAAAGTTTATCATAGTTTTTAATTAACTAACCCAAAACAGCCCGCGGTGTTACTACGACGGCGTAAATCCGGTTTTACGGTGTTTTTCGTGTTTCCAGGTTTTAAATCATTAAGTTAGCATATCATATAGATATAGAACATGTGTGTAGTTAATTTTAAAAGTCAAGTTAGAAGGATTAACTTTTGTTTGCGAACAAGTTTAGAATTAACTAAACTATGTTTTAGTGATTACGAGTTTAAACCTTCGAATAAGATAGTTTTATATATATGAATCGAATGATGTTATGAACATCATTACTACCTCAAGTTTAGTAGGTAAACCTACTGGAAGTGACAAGAAATGATCTAGCTTCAAAGGATCTTGGATGGCTTGAAAGTTCTTGAAGTAGGATCATGACACAAATACAAGTTCAAGTAAGATTTTTACTCGAATTAAGATAGTTTATAGTTATAGAAATTTAATCAAAGTTTGAATATGAATATTACCTTGAATAAGAAAGATAACCTACTGTATATAACAAAGGTTTCTTGATCTTAGATGATTACTTGGAATGGATTAGAAAGCTTGGAAGTAAATTAGTAAACTTGAAGGGATTTTTGAAGTGTTCTTCCTATAATGATTATATCTTGATTCTTGAAGTGATTTTTGATAAAGATGATGATTAACTACTGGAAAAATACGTTCATAATAGTGTGTGTGTGTGTTGAGAGAGAATTAGAAAGAGAATTGGAAGTGAAATGGAGTGAATGATGAGTGGTAATTGGTGAGTGGTGAGTGGGGTTAAAAGGAGTTCTAGTTAGTTGATTAGATCATGGTAGAAGTTAAAATTGATTAGTCATACATGACATAATCAAGAGTGGAATCCCATGCTAGTTCCTATTGGTATATACTCATAGTAAGTACGTTTTGAAGCTGTGTATAATACGGGTAAGAATACGACTAGAATTCTTGATGAAAGAAAAGAATGGAAAAGTAACTGTAACCATTTTCGTTAAGTATGAGTGTTTTGATATATGTCTTAAAGTCTTCCAAAAGTATTTTAATACATCTAAATACACTACATGTATATACATTTTAACTGAGTCGTTAAGTCATCGTTAGTCGTTACATGTAAGTGTTGTTTTGAAACCTTTAAGTTAACGATCTCAATTAATGTTGTTAACCCATTGTTTATTATATCTAATGAGATGTTAAATTATTATATTATCATGATATTATGATATATTAATATATCTTAATATGATATATATACATTTAAATGTCGTTACAACGATAATCGTTACATATATGTCTCGTTTTGAAATCCTTAAGTTAGTAGTCTTGTTTATATGTATATAACTCATTGTTAATATACTTATGGAGATACTTACTTATCATAATCTCATGTTAACCATATGTATATCCATATATATATCGTCATGTCGTTTTTACAAGTTTTAACGTTCGTGAATCGCCGGTCAACTTGGGTGGTCAATTGTCTATATGAAACATATTTCAATTTATCAAGTCTTAACAAGTTTGATTGCTTAACATGTTGGAAACATTTAATCATGTAAATATCAATCTCAATTAATATATATAAACATGGAAAAGTTCGGGTCACTACATGGAACTACTAAAATTAATAAAACTTAAGGGTTAATAATTAAATAAAATGTAATTAAAATAAATGTAATCTTAATATTAATAATATATATATATATATATATATATATATATATATATATATATATATATATATATATATATATATATATATATATATATATAATACATAAATTGAAATGACCCGTCCTAATCCATCTGGACGAAGTCTTCAACAGTTGGTCCCATTGCGAGGTTCTAACCTCTATATGCCATGAACAACTCCATGTAATATGAGCAAATGCACAGCGGAAGATTTCTTTCATACCTGAGAATAAACATGCTTTCAAGTGTCAACCAAAAGGTTGGTGAGTTCATAGGTTTATCATAAAACAATAAAATTCATCATTTTGATAGACCACAAGATTTAAATCCTGCATGGTACAAATGGGCCCGAATCCTATACCCACCTGTAATGTACATGCGATATCTTTTAAATACAGTACACCTTTCTCGTGTACGAAACCATTTTTCATAAATCTTAGTAACCGTACACATATCTCGTGCACAAAAACTAATACACATAACCTGTGTATAAAAATCATTCTCTCGATACATAACATTCATATCAATTGGTGGCAATTATCATGTCCACATAATTCAATGGTGGCAATTATCATGTCCACATAATTCAACGATGGCAATTATCATGTCCACATAATTCAACGGTGGCAATTATCATGTCCACATAATTCAATAATAATTCGCAGAACTTCTGTCTGTATAATAATTCATTCGAGGAATGTTTTGCTTGTGTCTATCTCGTCAAACATTTATAAAAGCATTTCATGTATTCGCAGTTCAAAATATATTTCAAAAGTATTTAATAAAGCAGTTGTAAAAACAGCGCATGTATTCTCAGTCCCAAAAATGTAAAGAGTAAAAGAGAATCAAATGAACTCATGCATATAAATATTGCAAAAACAGTTATTTAAACATTGCATGTATTCTCAGCCCAAAAATGTAATGAGTAAAAAGGGAGCAAATGAACTCACAATACTGTATTTTGTGGAAAAAAATACATATGACGTCATTGAACAATGCAGGGTTGACCTCGGATTCACGAACCTATATCAGTTATATATATTAACACATATAATTGTAATCGAACTAATTTATGTATTATTAGTGATTTAATTGTTATATTTAATATTTTATAGGTTTCATTGATAATTTGATTAAATATTTTTATTTCATATTCTTTAGATAAATAATTAGTATAGTTATGTTATATGTATCAAATATATTTTTATATATTTAATATTTATTTGTTATAATATTATTAATAGAAATAATATTACTAATAATTTTACCTGATAATGATAACAATAATAATTATGATAATAATAATAATAATAAGAATAATAATAATAATAAGAATAAATAGACTACCATAGTAGAATTCATAGGCTTTCAAAAAGAAACAAAAAAACTGTCTCTGTCTGGGCTCGAACCCAAGACCTCTAGCTCACCAGCAAACACCTTGAACCATCCCTCCACCCCTTTCTTTTCTGTATTATAACCCATAAATATATGTTTAACCCGGTTTTGTTTCTGATTTATCTTATTCATTTTTCGAAAGAAAAAAAAAATGCACCAGGCCAGGATTGAACCTGTGACCTCTCGGTTTTCAACACACGTCCAACCACTCTCTTCTATTCCAATTTTTCTGATCTAATTTTCATACGAAATACAGTTATCCCATATAACTTGGTTTCCCTTTCATCTTCATTTTGGCCCAACAGAACTCGGCCCACTGCAATATCCTAAGCCCGTTAAGGGTTTTGATTCTTTAAAAAGGGAAATTAAAATTGACGGTTTATTTGTGATAAGGATGATACGAGTAGGTCAATAACACACACGCATTCTTTTTCTTTACAGCTCATTCCCATTAAGAATAAAGTATTTGCTATTAATCATCATCATTATCGTATCCTTTCATTATTGTGATTATCTTAATCACCGTCATCTTAATATAAATATACGGCCTCAACTTATTTGTATTATCTCCTTCGTTTTTAAATTCCAACAGGATTATAACTGCAGTAGTAGCTTCGATATAGCAGCAGCCTTTTTAGAAGTTCTGCCATATATGATAACATATTCAACTAATATGGTTTGTAGGGTTTGGTAAAAAGAAGAATATATGGAGGTGAGAGAGGAAAGCGAGAGAGATAAGATGGTGGTGATTATTGGTTCGTGACAAGAAACAGAAAATGGAGGAAGACATGTCGAGTGTTAGGTTTGTGGTGGATCAAAGTGGTGGTGTTTCTAGACTGGAAAATAGGTCATAGAATATCATCTTCATCATTCTTCGTGCTACAGTTACAAAAAACATAAACAGAAAGAACGAGTAGCAGCATACCTCATTTGATTTGTGTTTGGGTGTTGACCGAACAGAAATTAGAAAGCAGTCGACATAAAAAATAGGAGTTTAAGTAGCAGTCTTAGCCGTCGATGGAGGAAGTGGTTATGGTGAGGTTAAGAGTGGAAATTGAATTTCAAAGTGGTGTTCAATTGTAGAAGGAAAGTGGTTGTGGGTTTTGATTGATCAAGAAAAAGAAATAGAAGGCAGTTAGCAACCGTTGTATTTGATTTGCAAGCAACAAATATGATCAAGATTGTGAGAGGTGATTCATGGGTGACGGTGATTCTATATATGGTGAACCGTAAAGAAAAGAATCAATAGGAATGAAGATGGGTTTTGGTTGGTGTTGCAGAGGATTATTGGTGATGCTTTGATGTGAAGATGGTTGTGGTAATATTGGGTGATCTTGGTGACGGGATGAAACAGAAAACATTATGGTGGTGGTGAAGATGATTTGTTCCATGGTGTTCACAAAGAGAAGATAAAAGAATGAGGTAGTGATTGCAATTGATTAGGTTAATAATGTACTGAATGATTTTCCCATTAACACAATGTAATAGTTTGTTTTATAGCAAAATGAGTCGACACAATATTCCTTCAGGTACAGAAGATATATATAAAAACTAAAAGCAGAATTTGATGGCTAACTGCACTTGGATATATCTATTATTACATTTGTTCTTGTATCAGATTCTTAGAGACAGGAAATCAATCATCCACAGCTTTGAAAAGGATATGAAACTGAATACACAAATTTTTCTAGTATTTATATATCCAAACGTGTTTATATAAATATATAAATTTGTATATGTATTAATATATTTATATTTATATCCACATTTGTATATTTCTTTTACTTATATAATTGTATTTATAAATTATAATTTATCTTGTTAATAAATATAACTATAATAATATTACTCTTAATATTATAAATAATAGTAATACTAATGATAATAATTTCTATAATACTTTATAGTTATAATAATAATAATCTTAACACAAATAATAACAATAATGATTATAATATTAACAATAATAATTTTTAATCATGATAACTTATACATATCAAATTCTATATATTTTATATAGTAATATTAATAATACAAATAATAACATTTATAATTAAAGTAAGGTTAGTAATTTGACTTTAATATTTTAACTTTTACTTAGTCTTTATTATTAATATGATATAATAACATATATAGTATATTTAATATTTATACATTATATATATATATATATATATATATATAATTATCTTAATAGTAATTTCATTATTTTATACACTACTTTACATATTCCACTCAGTTGATTAAATTTTATTTTATTTTACATAACTAATTCAAATGTTTCGGTTATATTTTACTATTTCCAATTAATATATATACTTTCGTTATATTATATTATATGTACCCATTTATTTACACACAATTGTTCGTGAATCGTCGAGCACAGTCTAAAGGTAAAATGTATACATGAAACAATTCAAACTTTCTGAGACTCATCATTACAAACTTTGCTTATCGTGTCGAAATCATATAAGATCAAAGTTTAAATTTGGTCAGAAATTTCCGGGAATTCACCGTACCTACCCGTTAAAGAAATTTCATCCCGAAATTTGAGTGGGATGGTCATGAATATTAATAAGTATGTTTTCATGACTCATATAAGCTGATAAATAAAGTTTTATTATTACCATTGAGTAATAAGGACGAAATAATTTGATTATTCGAAGAGTACGAATGAAGCTGTCATAAAAGTGTGAAAATGAGTAAATGAAGATTCGTCTTAACTTTTGACGTAGTCAGGTTGAATTTTGAAAGTAAGGCGCGTCTTAACTTTTGACGTTGCCTTGGTTGAATTCCGGAATTCGGGGAATTTAAAAGAAAAATCTTGGAAACCTACAAGATCTGATTTTTCGGGATTTATGGAAATTAAGATCTCTTTAATTAAATGCGGTCATCTATCTCGATTGCTTTGTCTGGTATTTTCACTATAGATGAACTTCTTCCATTCCATTAATTTCCACCACTCCCATTCTTTATACTTTAATTCATACTTCCAAATCATCAGTCAATATGCTTCATCCAGTTTTAAATTCTGGATATATTCCTGACTTTCATATCGATCATTCTCCTTTTTCATCTACCACCAGAGGAATCTGTTTACTTTTATGATTACCTTGGGGTTATAATGTTTTTAATTCTCCCGTGTCTTTACGTTGCAATACGTATTGATATACACGGTTTGTAATTTCTGTGTTGTTGTCGGGTTTTATATCTTCCCTTATGTTTCGGAGCTCTTTGCCTTTTTTTTTCTTCTCTTCTCGACCTCTAGTAAGGCGAGTAACGGTCCAGAATTCATAAGTATGGAGTTTTGAATGAACTTAATGTTCTAATCAAGAAAGAACGTAATAGCACGATTTGATTTGTCAAATTACCAGAATCACTGAGAATAGAACTATCAAGAATATATTTCCTTGATATGTTCAGAGGTTAATTAGAATGAAGGAGTTAGGTAACATGGCACATGATGACGTTATGATCTGTGAATCATCTCGTCTCATTAGAAACTCAGCATGACTTACTGTAATATAATCACGTTGGCCAAGCATCATTATATTATACTAACCCATGCTTCAATTCCCAACACTTCTCCACAATTCATTCATAATTTATACTTAGATTTTACAGAAATTTTCAATATAATGGAATACAGAAAACACGAAGAGGTAGATAATTTCGGACAAGAATATTTATGAAAATATCCTCAGAAATATCGAAGATATTTATGATAATATTTTGGAATTTCTAAGTTCGAAAGTTGATGAAGAAAAATTTTCCGCAAGATTTTAACATGACTTCGGAGTAAGATATTCTCTAAAAATTTCATCGGATCCAGAATTACCTGGATTCTTTGAATATAGGGTTTGGTCCTTGTATTTGTCCTTGGTCTCCTTCATGGTTAGCTCCATCCGTTTTTCAGTATCAAATTTTCTATCGAGCGTTCCCAACACTCCATTCTTTATCATCAAACTCTTGGCCATTTAGGCCATCTACAATTTCACTGTTTCATCTGCATTTAATGCAGCCATATCTGAATCGTCGGTTATCAATCTGAGGTGTTTTCAGGAGAATTGTGTTTTTAGATAATTAAACGATGATGGTTGTATGGTGGAATATAAAAGGTTCCCTGGTAACAATAAATGAGCACGCATATATATCAATGTTATAATAAGGTTGTTTTGAATGAAAAGTCGAAGTTGTCTTGCTGGAGCAGTGACAAAATTTGCTACTTTGAAAGGGATTTCCAAGTTATTTTGGGTAATAATAACACTAAGGAATTAGCATAGCTATGTTTTAAACGTTTACTCAGTTGCCGAGAGTTTCTCAGGTGCATAACTATATGCATCAATCTTTTCTTCCGTAGATGATTTGTGGTTGGTTCATCCTCTAGATTGAGGTGTTTTCAAGAATCATGAAAGGTTTGAACGCAGATTGAAATCGTCAAGATACAAATGAGGTTTAAGATTAAATCAAGTGGCAACTTGAAGAAATGTTTAGTTTCATATGTTATAATCAATATTTTAATTCATTTTAATTGTCCAATGTTATTAGTCTACAGTCGATAGTCCACAGTTAACAGTCCAATAATTCATATATAGTTTAATATATAATATTCGAATTAATTAATACGTATCGTGACCCGTGTACATGTCTCAGACTCGATCACAACTCAAAGTATATATATTATTGTAGAATTAACCTCAACCCTGTATAGAGAACTCGATCATTACTGCATATAGAGTGTCTATGGTTATTCCAAATAATATATATATATATATATATATATATATATATATATATATATATATATATATATATATATATATATATATATATATATATATATATGCGTCGATATGATATGTCAAAACCTTGTATACGTGTCCCGATATTTAAAGTGCGTAAAATAAATACAGAAATTAAATGACGATAAATAAAATTGCGAGAATTTAAATTGCGAGAATGTAAATTGCGATAATTAAATTGCGATAATTAAATTGCGATAAATAAAATGTAACCAGTTAGCTAGGAACAGTTAGCTAGGAACAGTTAGCGAGGATTCTTAACAAAATTCTTCTCATAGTTAATTTGTTTGTTTCTAACAAATTTTATTTTGTCCAATGTTTTCTTCATTATGACACTTGTTGAATTCTGAGAAGTCAAAATCTAAATATGAAATTGAATGAAAATGGCTATTTTGTGGTGACCGGATTCGTATATCTGTGGATGTAAGTAGGATAATAAATGATTGTTGAATCAGATTCGAAGAATGTACAGTGTAATTTATTAATGTGAAATCTAAATATTCCTCGCGTATTACCTACCCGTTAAAATATTTTCACCATTAACAGTTTGTACAAAAGAAATTTTAATTACAATCTTTATGAAAACATATATACATATATATTTTCTTCAGATGTAATCATGGATTTAATGAGTCAATTATGATATTAATCTCATTTGATTTATCGTTAGAACAAGAATATATAATCTCTAAAACATTAGAGATTACATAATCGCTATGTCAAACGAGGATAATTGACGTAGAACGTCATCTAGAACGATGATTATGCTCGAGTTATAGATTATGGTGTTGAGGCGTGTGATGTTGAAACTTAAGTTGTTGGTAGTACTGGTTATGCTGCTAGTGCTGCTGATGTTGCTGAAGCTGGTATGTTTTGCACCATAATTTCCAAGGCTATAACTCGTGCGCGAAGCTCGTTGACTTATTACTCCGGAATGTTTGTCGGTCGGAACGAGAGGATGAATAAGGTGTATGTAGTGACCCGAACTTTTCCATGTTTATATATATATTAAATGAAATTGTTATTTACATGATCAAGTGTTTCCAACATGTTAAGCAATCAAACTTGTTAAGACTTGATTAATTGAAATAGGTTTCATATAGACAATTGACCACCCAAGTTGACCGGTGATTCACGAACGTTAAAACTTGTAAAAACTATACGATGACATATATAGGGTTATATATATATTTAACATGATTTTATTATAAGTATGTATCTCATTAGGTATTTTAACAATGAGTTATATACATAAAAATGAGACTATTAATTTAAGAAACTCGAAAATGATATATATAACGATTATCGTTATAACAACGTCTTACTAGGTACATATGAATCATATTAAGATATTGATACACTTGGTTAATTATCTTAAATGATAATTAAATATATTATTAAGTGTATTAACAATGAAATACATATGTAAAAATAAGACTACTAACTTAATGATTTTGAAACGAGACATAGATGTAACGATTATCGTTGTAACGACATTTAACTGTATATATATCACACTAAGATATATTATATATCATAATATCATGATAATATAACAATTTAACATCTCATTTGTTATAATAAACAATGGGTTAACAACATTCAACAAGATCATTAACCTAAAGGTTTCAAAACAACATTTACATGTAACGACTAACGATGACTTAACAACTCAGTTAAAATGTATATACATGTATTATTTTAATATGTATTCATACACTTTTGAAAGACTTCAAGACACTTATCAAAATACTTCTACTTAACAAAAATGCTTACAATTACATCCTCGTTCAGTTTCATCAACAATTCTACTCGTATGCACCCGTATTCGTACTCGTACAATACACAGCTTTTAGATGTATGTACTATTGGTATATACACTCCAATGATTAGCTCATAGCAGCCCATGTGAGTCACCTAACACATGTGGGAACCATCATTTGGCAACTAGCATGAAATATCTCATAAAATTACAAAAATATGAGTAATCATTCATGACTTATTTACATGAAAACAAAATTACATATCCTTTATATCTAATCCATACACCAACGACCAAAAACACCTACAAACACTTTCATTCTTCAATTTTCTTCATCTAATTGATCTCTCTCAAGTTCTATCTTCAAGTTCTAAGTGTTCTTCATAAATTCCAAAAGTTCTAGTTTCATAAAATCAAGAATACTTCCAAGATTGCAAGTTTACTTTCAAGTTTTCTAAATCCATTCCAAGTAATCATCCAAGATCAAGAAACCTTTGTTACTTACAGTAGGTTATATTTCTAATACAAGGTAATAATCATATTCAAACTTTAATTCAATTTCTATAACTATAACAATCTTATTTCGAGTGGAAATCTTACTTGAAATTGTTTTCGTGTCATGATTCTGCTTCAAGAACTTTCAAGCCATCCAAGGATCCTTTGAAGCTAGATCTATTTTTCTCATTTCCAGTAGGTTTATCCAAGGAACTTGAGGTAGTAATGATGTTCATAACATCATTCTATTCATACATATAAAGCTATCTTATTCGAAGGTTTAAACTTGTAATCACTAGAACATAGTTTAGTTAATTCTAAACTTGTTCGCAAATAAAAGTTAATCCTTCTAACTTGACTATTAAAATCAACTAAACACATGTTCTATATCTATATGATATGCTAACTTAATGATTTAAAACCTGGAAACACGAAAAACACCGTAAAATCGGATTTACGCCGTCGTAGTAACACCGCGGGCTGTTTTGGGTTAGTTAATTAAAAACTATGATAAACTTTGATTTAAAAGTTATTATTCTGGAAAAATGATTTTTATTATGGTTGGAATAGATTTGTTACCAATTTTCACGTAGCTAAAATGAGAAAAATTATCCAATCTTGTTTTACCCATAACTTCTTCATTTTAAATCCGTTTTGAGTGAATCAAATTACTATGGTTTCATATTGAACTCTATTTTATGAATCTAAACAGAAAAGTATAGGTTTATAGTCGGAAAAGTAAGTTACAAGTCATTTTTGTAAAGGTAGTCATTTCAGTCGCAAGAACGACGTCTAGATGACCATTTTAGAAAACATACTTCCACTTTGAGTTTAACCATAATTTTTGGATATAGTTTCATGTTCATAATAAAAATCATTTTCTCAGAATAACAACTTTTAAATCAAAGTTTATCATAGTTTTTAATTAACTAACCCAAAACAGCCCGCGGTGTTACTACGACGGCGTAAATCCGGTTTTACGGTGTTTTTCGTGTTTCCAGGTTTTAAATCATTAAGTTAGCATATCATATAGATATAGAACATGTGTGTAGTTAATTTTAAAAGTCAATTTAGAAGGATTAACTTTTGTTTGCGAACAAGTTTAGAATTAACTAAACTATGTTTTAGTGATTACGAGTTTAAACCTTCGAATAAGATAGTTTTATATATATGAATCGAATGATGTTATGAACATCATTACTACCTCAAGTTTAGTAGGTAAACCTATTGGAAGTGACAAGAAATGATCTAGCTTCAAAGGATCTTGGATGGCTTGAAAGTTCTTGAAGTAGGATCATGACACAAAAACAAGTTCAAGTAAGATTTTTACTCGAATTAAGATAGTTTATAGTTATAGAAATTTAATCAAAGTTTGAATATGAATATTACCTTGAATAAGAAAGATAACCTACTGTATATAACAAAGATTTCTTGATCTTAGATGATTACTTGGAATGGATTAGAAAGCTTGGAAGTAAATTAGTAAACTTGAAGGGATTTTTGAAGTGTTCTTGAAGTGTTCTTCCTATAATGATTATATCTTGATTCTTGAAGTGATTTTTGATAAAGATGATGATTAACTACTGGAAAAATATGTTCATAATAGTGTGTGTGTGTTGAGAGAGAATTAGAAAGAGAATTGGAAGTGAAATGGAGTGAATGATGAGTGGTAATTGGTGAGTGGTGAGTGGGGTTAAAAGGAGTTCTAGTTAGTTGACTAGATCATGGTAGAAGTTAAAATTGATTAGTCATACATGACATAATCAAGAGTGGAATCCCATGCTAGTTCCTATTGGTATATACTCATAGTAAGTACGTTTTGAAGCTGTGTATAATACGGGTAAGAATACGACTAGAATTCTTGATGAAAGAAAAGAATGGAAAAGTAACTGTAACCATTTTCGTTAAGTATGAGTGTTTTGATATATGTCTTAAAGTCTTCCAAAAGTATTTTAATACATCTAAATACACTACATGTATATACATTTTAACTGAGTCGTTAAGTCATCGTTAGTCGTTACATGTAAGTGTTGTTTTGAAACCTTTAAGTTAACGATCTCAATTAATGTTGTTAACCCATTGTTTATTATATCTAATGAGATGTTAAATTATTATATTATCATGATATTATGATATATTAATATATCTTAATATGATATATATACATTTAAATGTCGTTACAACGATAATCGTTACATATATGTCTCGTTTCGAAATCCTTAAGTTAGTAGTCTTGTTTATATGTATATAACTCATTGTTAATATACTTATGGAGATACTTACTTATCATAATCTCATGTTAACCATATATATATCCATATATATATCGTCATGTCGTTTTTACAAGTTTTAACGTTCGTGAATCGCCGGTCAACTTGGGTGGTCAATTGTCTATATGAAACATATTTCAATTTATCAAGTCTTAACAAGTTTGATTGCTTAACATGTTGGAAACATTTAATCATGTAAATATCAATCTCAATTAATATATATAAACATGAAAAAGTTCGGGTCACTACATGGAACTACTAAAATTAATAAAACTTAAGGGTTAATAATTAAATAAAATGTAATTAAAATAAATGTAATCTTAATATTAATGATATATATATATATATATATATATATATATAATACATAAATTGAAATGACCCGTCCTAATCCATCTGGACGAAGTCTTCAACAGTTGGTCCCATTGCGAGGTTCTAACCTCTATATGCCATGAACAACTCCATGTAATATGAGCAAATGCACAGCGGAAGATTTCTTTCATACCTGAGAATAAACATGCTTTCAAGTGTCAACCAAAAGGTTGGTGAGTTCATAGGTTTATCATAAAACAATAAAATTCATCATTTTGATAGACCACAAGATTTAAATCCTGCATGGTACAAATGGGCCCGAATCCTATACACACCTGTAATGTACATGCGATATCTTTTAAATACAGTACACCTTTCTCGTGTACGAAACCATTTTTCATAAATCTTAGTAACCGTACACATATCTCGTGCACAAAAACTAATACACATAACCTGTGTATAAAAATCATTCTCTCGATACATAACATTCATATCAATTGGTGGCAATTATCATGTCCACATAATTCAATGGTGGCAATTATCATGTCCACATAATTCAACGATGGCAATTATCATGTCCACATAATTCAACGGTGGCAATTATCATGTCCACATAATTCAATATAATTCGCAGAACTTCTGTCTGTATAATAATTCATTCGAGGAATGTTTTGCTTGTGTCTATCTCGTCAAACATTTATAAAAGCATTTCATGTATTCGCAGTTCAAAATATATTTCAAAAGTATTTAATAAAGCAGTTGTAAAAACAGCGCATGTATTCTCAGTCCCAAAAATGTAAAGAGTAAAAGAGAATCAAATGAACTCATGCATATAAATATTGCAAAAACAGTTATTTAAACATTGCATGTATTCTCAGCCCAAAAATGTAATGAGTAAAAAGGGAGCAAATGAACTCACAATACTGTATTTTGTGGAAAAAAATACATATGACGTCATTGAACAATGCAGGGTTGACCTCGGATTCACGAACCTATATCAGTTATATATATTAACACATATAATTGTAATCGAACTAATTTATGTATTATTAGTGATTTAATTGTTATATTTAATATTTTATAGGTTTCATTGATAATTTGATTAAATATTTTTATTTCATATTCTTTAGATAAATAATTAGTATAGTTATGTTATATGTATCAAATATATTTTTATATATTTAATATTTATTTGTTATAATATTATTAATAGAAATAATATTACTAATAATTTTACCTGATAATGATAACAATAATAATTATGATAATAATAATAATAATAATAATAATAAGAATAATAATAATAATAAGAATAAATAGACTACCATAGTAGAATTCATAGGCTTTCAAAAAGAAACAAAAAAACTGTCTCTGTCTGGGCTCGAACCCAAGACCTCTAGCTCACCAGCAAACACCTTGAACCATCCCTCCACCCCTTTCTTTTCTGTATTATAACCCATAAATATATGTTTAACCCGGTTTTGTTTCTGATTTATCTTATTCATTTTTCGAAAGAAAAAAAAATGCACCAGGCCAGGATTGAACCTGTGACCTCTCGGTTTTCAACACACGTCCAACCACTCTCTTCTATTCCAATTTTTCTGATCTAATTTTCATACGAAATACAGTTAACCCATATAACTTGGTTTCCCTTTCATCTTCATTTTGGCCCAACAGAACTCGGCCCACTGCAATATCCTAAGCCCGTTAAGGGTTTTGATTCTTTAAAAAGGGAAATTAAAATTGACGGTTTATTTGTGATAAGGATGATACGAGTAGGTCAATAACACACACGCATTCTTTTTCTTTACAGCTCATTCCCATTAAGAATAAAGTATTTGCTATTAATCATCATCATTATCGTATCCTTTCATTATTGTGATTATCTTAATCACCGTCATCTTAATATAAATATACGGCCTCAACTTATTTGTATTATCTCCTTCGTTTTTAAATTTCAACAGGATTATAACTGCAGTAGTAGCTTCGATATAGCAGCAGCCTTTTTAGAAGTTCTGCCATATATGATAACATATTCAACTAATATGGTTTGTAGGGTTTGGTAAAAAGAAGAATATATGGAGGTGAGAGAGGAAAGCGAGAGAGATAAGATGGTGGTGATTATTGGTTCGTGACAAGAAACAGAAAATGGAGGAAGACATGTCGAGTGTTAGGTTTGTGGTGGATTAAAGTGGTGGTGTTTCTAGACTGGAAAATAGGTCATAGAATATCATCTTCATCATTCTTCGTGCTACAGTTACAAAAAACATAAAAAGAAAGAATGAGTAGCAGCATACCTCGTTTGATTTGTGTTTGGGTGTTGACCGAACAGAAATTAGAAAGCAGTCGACATAAAAAATAGGAGTTTAAATAGCAGTCTTAGCCGTCGATGGAGGAAGTGGTTATGGTGAGGTTAAGAGTGGAAATTGAATTTCAAAGTGGTGTTCAAGTGTAGAAGGAAAGTGGTTGTGGGTTTTGATTGATCAAGAAAAAGAAATAGAAGGCAGTTAGCAACCGTGGTATTTGATTTGCAAGCAACAAATATGATCAAGATTGTGAGAGGTGATTCATGGGTGACGGTGATTCTATATATGGTGAACCGTAAAGAAAAGAATCAATAGGAATGAAGATGGGTTTTGGTTGGTGTTGCAGAGGATTATTGGTGATGCTTTGATGTGAAGATGGTTGTGGTAATATTGGGTGATCTTGGTGACGGGATGAAACAGAAAACATTATGGTGGTGGTGAAGATGATTTGTTCCATGGTGTTCACAAAGAGAAGATAAAAGAATGAGGTAGTGATTGCAATTGATTAGGTTAATAATGTACTGAATGATTTTCCCATTAACACAATGTAATAGTTTGTTTTATAGCAAAATGAGTCGACACAATATTCCTTCAGGTACAGAAGATATATATAAAAACTAAAAGCAGAATTTGATGGCTAACTGCACTTGGATATATCTATTATTACATTTGTTCTTGTATCAGATTCTTAGAGACAGGAAATCAATCATCCACAGCTTTGAAAAGGATATGAAACTGAATACACAAATTTTTCCAGTATTTATATATCCAAACGTGTTTATATAAATATATAAATTTGTATATGTATTAATATATTTATATTTATATCCACATTTGTATATTTCTTTTACTTATATAATTGTATTTATAAATTATAATTTATCTTGTTAATAAATATAACTATAATAATATTACTCTTAATATTATAAATAATAGTAATACTAATGATAATAATTCCTATAATACTTTATAGTTATAATAATAATAATCTTAACACAAATAATAACAATAATGATTATAATATTAACAATAATAATTTTTAATCATGATAACTTATACATATCAAATTCTATATATTTTATATAGTAATATTAATAATACAAATATTAACATTTATAATGAAAGTAAGGTTAGTAATTTGACTTTAATATTTTAACTTTTACTTAGTCTTTATTATTAATATGATATAATAACATATATAGTATATTTAATATTTATACATTATATATATATATATATATATATATATATATATAATATATATATATATATATATATATATATATATATATATATATATATATATATATATAATTATCTTAATAGCAATTTCATTATTTTATACACTACTTTACATATTCCACTTAGTTGATTAAATTTTATTTTATTTTACATAACTAATTCAAATGTTTCGGTTATATTTTACTATTTCCAATTAATATATATACTTTCGTTATATTATATTATATGTACCCATTTATTTACACACAATTGTTCATGAATCGTCGAGCACAGTCTAAAGGTAAAATGTATACATGAAACAATTCAAACTTTCTGAAACTCATCATTACAAACTTTGCTTATCGTGTCGAAATCATATAAGATCAAAGTTTAAATTTGGTCAGAAATTTCCGGGAATTCACCGTACCTACCCGTTAAAGAAATTTCATCCTGAAATTTGAGTGGGATGGTCATGAATATTAATAAGTATGTTTTCATGACTCATATAAGCTGATAAATAAAGTTTTATTATTACCATTGAGTAATAAGGACGAAATAATTTGATTATTCGAAGAGTACGAATGAAGCTGTCATAAAAGTGTGAAAATGAGTAAATGAAGATTCGTCTTAACTTTTGACGTAGTCAGGTTGAATTTTAAAAGTAAGGCGCGTCTTAACTTTTGACGTTGCCTTGGTTGAATTCCGGAATTCGGGGAATTTAAAAGAAAAATCTTGGAAACCTACAAGATCTGATTCTTCGGGATTTATGGAAATTAAGATCTCTTTAATTAAATGCGGTCATCTATCTCGATTGCTTTGTCTGGTATTTTCACTATAGATGAACTTCTTCCATTCCATTAATTTCCACCACTCCCATTCTTTATACTTTAATTCATACTTCCAAATCATCAGTCAATATGCTTCATCCAGTTTTAAATTCTGGATATATTCCTGACTTTCATATCGATCATTCTCCTTTTTCATCTACCACCAGAGGAATCTGTTTACTTTTATGATTACCTTGGGGTTATAATGTTTTTAATTCTCCCGTGTCTTTACGTTGCAATACGTATTGATATACACGGTTTGTAATTTCTGTGTTGTTGTCGGGTTTTATATCTTCCCTTATGTTTCGGAGCTCTTTGCCTTTTTTTTTCTTCTCTTCTCGACCTCTAGTAAGGCGAGTAACGGTCCAGAATTCATAAGTATGGAGTTTTGAATGAACTTAATGTTCTAATCAAGAAAGAACGTAATAGCACGATTTGATTTGTCAAATTACCAGAATCACTGAGAATAGAACTATCAAGAATATATTTCCTTGATATGTTCAGAGGTTAATTAGAATGAAGGAGTTAGGTAACATGGCACATGATGACGTTATGATCTGTGAATCATCTCGTCTCATTAGAAACTCAGCATGACTTACTGTAATATAATCACGTTGGCCAAGCATCATTATATTATACTAACCCATGCTTCAATTCCCAACACTTCTCCACAATTCATTCATAATTTATACTTAGATTTTACAGAAATTTTCAATATAATGGAATACAGAAAACACGAAGAGGTAGATAATTTCGGACAAGAATATTTATGAAAATATCCTCAGAAATATCGAAGATATTTATGATAATATTTTGGAATTTCTAAGTTCGAAAGTTGATGAAGAAAAATTTTCCGCAAGATTTTAACATGACTTCGGAGTAAGATATTCTCTAAAAATTTCATCGGATCCAGAATTACCTGGATTCTTTGAATATAGGGTTTGGTCCTTGTATTTGTCCTTGGTCTCCTTCATGGTTAGCTCCATCCGTTTTTCAGTATCAAATTTTCTATCGAGCGTTCCCAACACTCCATTCTTTATCATCAAACTCTTGGCCATTTAGGCCATCTACAATTTCACTGTTTCATCTGCATTTAATGCAGCCATATCTGAATCGTCGGTTATCAATCTGAGGTGTTTTCAGGAGAATTGTGTTTTTAGATAATTAAACGATGATGGTTGTATGGTGGAATATAAAAGGTTCCCTGGTAACAATAAATGAGCACGCATATATATCAATGTTATAATAAGGTTGTTTTGAATTAAAAGTCGAAGTTGTCTTGCTGGAGCTGTGACAAAATTTGCTACTTTGAAAGGGATTTCCAAGTTATTTTGGGTAATAATAACACTAAGGAATTAGCATAGCTATGTTTTAAACGTTTACTCAGTTGCCGAGAGTTTCTCAGGTGCATAACTATATGCATCAATCTTTTCTTCCGTAGATGATTTGTGGTTGGTTCATCCTCTAGATTGAGGTGTTTTCAAGAATCATGAAAGGTTTGAACGCAGATTGAAATCGTCAAGATACAAATGAGGTTTAAGATTAAATCAAGTGGCAACTTGAAGAAATGTTTAGTTTCATATGTTATAATCAATATTTTAATTCATTTTAATTGTCCAATGTTATTAGTCTACAGTCGATAGTCCACAGTTAACAGTCCAATAATTCATATATAGTTTAATATATAATATTCGAATTAATTAATACGTATCGTGACCCGTGTACATGTCTCAGACTCGATCACAACTCAAAGTATATATATTATTGTAGAATTAACCTCAACCCTGTATAGAGAACTCGATCATTACTGCATATAGAGTGTCTATGGTTATTCCAAATAATATATATATATATATATATATATATATATATATATATATATATATATATATATATATATATATGCGTCGATATGATATGTCAAAACCTTGTATACGTGTCCCGATATTTAAAGTGCGTAAAATAAATACAGAAATTAAATGACGATAAATAAAATTGCGAGAATTTAAATTGCGAGAATGTAAATTGCGATAATTAAATTGCGATAATTAAATTGCGATAAATAAAATGTAACCAGTTAGCTAGGAACAGTTAGCTAGGAACAGTTAGCGAGGATTCTTAACAAAATTCTTCTCATAGTTAATTTGTTTGTTTCTAACAAATTTTATTTTGTCCAATGTTTTCTTCATTATGACACTTGTTGAATTCTGAGAAGTCAAAATCTAAATATGAAATTGAATGAAAATGGCTATTTTGTGGTGACCGGATTCGTATATCTGTGGATGTAAGTAGGATAATAAATGATTGTTGAATCAGATTCGAAGAATGTACAGTGTAATTTATTAATGTGAAATCTAAATATTCCTCGCGTATTACCTACCCGTTAAAATATTTTCACCATTAACAGTTTGTACAAAAGAAATTTTAATTACAATCTTTATGAAAACATATATACATATATATTTTCTTCAGATGTAATCATGGATTTAATGAGTCAATTATGATATTAATCTCATTTGATTTATCGTTAGAACAAGAATATATAATCTCTAAAACATTAGAGATTACATAATCGCTATGTCAAACGAGGATAATTGACGTAGAACGTCATCTAGAACGATGATTATGCTCGAGTTATAGATTATGGTGTTGAGGCGTGTGATGTTGAAACTTAAGTTGTTGGTAGTACTGGTTATGCTGCTAGTGCTGCTGATGTTGCTGAAGCTGGTACGTTTTGCACCATAATTTCCAAGGCTATAACTCGTGCACGAAGCTCGTTGACTTATTACTCCGGAATGTTTGTCGGTCGGAACGAGAGGATGAATAAGGTGTATGTAGTGACCCGAACTTTTCCATGTTTATATATATATTAAATGAAATTGTTATTTACATGATCAAGTGTTTCCAACATGTTAAGCAATCAAACTTGTTAAGACTTGATTAATTGAAATAGGTTTCATATAGACAATTGACCACCCAAGTTGACCGGTGATTCACGAACGTTAAAACTTGTAAAAACTATACGATGGCATATATAGGGTTATATATATAGTTAACATGATTTTATTATAAGTATGTATCTCATTAGGTATTTTAACAATGAGTTATATACATAAAAATGAGACTATTAATTTAAGAAACTCGAAAATGATATATATAACGATTATCGTTATAACAACGTCTTACTAGGTACATATGAATCATATTAAGATATTGATACACTTGGTTAATTATCTTAAATGATAATTAAATATATTATTAAGTGTATTAACAATGAAATACATATGTAAAAATAAGACTACTAACTTAATGATTTCGAAACGAGACATAGATGTAACGATTATCGTTGTAACGACATTTAACTGTATATATATCATACTAAGATATATTATATATCATAATATCATGATAATATAACAATTTAACATCTCATTTGTTATAATAAACAATGGGTTAACAACATTCAACAAGATCATTAACCTAAAGGTTTCAAAACAACATTTACATGTAACGACTAACGATGACTTAACAACTCAGTTAAAATGTATATACATGTATTATTTTAATATGTATTCATACACTTTTGAAAGACTTCAAGACACTTATCAAAATACTTCTACTTAAAAAAAATGCTTACAATTACATCCTCGTTCAGTTTCATCAACAATTCTACTCGTATGCACCCGTATTCGTACTCGTACAATACACAGCTTTTAGATGTATGTACTATTGGTATATACACTCCAATGATTAGCTCATAGCAGCCCATGTGAGTCACCTAACACATGTGGGAACCATCATTTGGCAACTAGCATGAAATATCTCATAAAATTACAAAAATATGAGTAATCATTCATGACATATTTACATGAAAACAAAATTACATATCCTTTATATCTAATCCATACACCAACGACCAAAAACACCTACAAACACTTTCATTCTTCAATTTTATTCATCTAATTGATCTCTCTCAAGTTCTATCTTCAAGTTCTAAGTGTTCTTCATAAATTCCAAAAGTTCTAGTTTCATAAAATCAAGAATACTTCCAAGATTGCAAGTTTACTTCCAAGTTTTCTAAATCCATTCCAAGTAATCATCCAAGATCAAGAAACCTTTGTTACTTACAGTAGGTTATCTTTCTAATACAAGGTAATAATCATATTCAAACTTTAATTCAATTTCTATAACTATAACAATCTTATTTCGAGTGGAAATCTTACTTGAAATTGTTTTCGTGTCATGATTCTGCTTCAAGAACTTTCAAGCCATCCAAGGATCCTTTAAAGCTAGATCTATTTTTCTCATTTCCAGTAGGTTTATCCAAGGAACTTGAGGTAGTAATGATGTTCATAACATCATTCTATTCATACATATAAAGCTATCTTATTCGAAGGTTTAAACTTGTAATCACTAGAACATAGTTTAGTTAATTCTAAACTTGTTCGCAAATAAAAGTTAATCCTTCTAACTTGACTATTAAAATCAACTAAACACATGTTCTATATCTATATGATATGCTAACTTAATGATTTAAAACCTGGAAACACGAAAAACACCGTAAAACCGGATTTATGCCGTCGTAGTAACACCGCGGGCTGTTTTGGGTTAGTTAATTAAAAACTATGATAAACTTTGATTTAAAAGTTGTTATTCTGGAAAAATGATTTTTATTATGGTTGGAATAGATTTGTTACCAATTTTCACGTAGCTAAAATGAGAAAAATTATCCAATCTTGTTTTACCCATAACTTCTTCATTTTAAATCCGTTTTGAGTGAATCAAATTACTATGGTTTCATATTGAACTCTATTTTATGAATCTAAACAGAAAAGTATAGGTTTATAGTCGGAAAAGTAAGTTACAAGTCATTTTTGTAAAGGTAGTCATTTCAGTCGAAAGAACGACGTCTAGATGACCATTTTAGAAAACATACTTCCACTTTGAGTTTAACCATAATTTTTGGATATAGTTTCATGTTCATAATAAAAATCATTTTCTCAGAATAACAACTTTTAAATCAAAGTTTATTATAGTTTTTAATTAACTAACCCAAAACCGCCCGCGGTGTTACTACGACGGCGTAAATCCGGTTTTACGGTATTTTTCGTGTTTCCAGGTTTTAAATCATTAAGTTAGCATATCATATAGATATAGAACATGTGTGTAGTTAATTTTAAAAGTCAAGTTAGAAGGATTAACTTTTGTTTGCGAACAAGTTTAGAATTAACTAAACTATGTTTTAGTGATTACGAGTTTAAACCTTCGAATAAGATAGTTTTATATATATGAATCGAATGATGTGATGAACATCATTACTACCTCAAGTTTAGTAGGTAAACCTACTGGAAGTGACAAGAAATGATCTAGCTTCAAAGGATCTTGGATGGCTTGAAAGTTCTTGAAGTAGGATCATGACACAAAAACAAGTTCAAGTAAGATTTTTACTCGAATTAAGATAGTTTATAGTTATAGAAATTTAATCAAAGTTTGAATATGAATATTACCTTGAATAAGAAAGATAACCTACTGTATATAACAAAGGTTTCTTGATCTTAGATGATTACTTGGAATGGATTAGAAAGCTTGGAAGTAAATTAGAAACTTGAAGGGATTTTTGAAGTGTTCTTGAAGTGTTCTTCCTATAATGATTATATCTTGATTCTTGAAGTGATTTTTGATAAAGATGATGATTAACTACTGGAAAAATACGTTCATAATAGTGTGTGTGTGTTGAGAGAGAATTAGAAAGAGAATTGGAAGTGAAATGGAGTGAATGATGAGTGGTAATTGGTGAGTGGTGAGTGGGGTTAAAAGGAGTTCTAGTTAGTTAACTAGATCATGGTAGAAGTTAAAATTGATTAGTCATACATGACATAATCAAGAGTGGAATCCCATGCTAGTTCCTATTGGTATATACTCATAGTAAGTACGTTTTGAAGCTGTGTATAATACGGGTAAGAATACGACTAGAATTCTTGATGAAAGAAAAGAATGGAAAAGTAACTGTAACCATTTTCGTTAAGTATGAGTGTTTTGATATATGTCTTAAAGTCTTCCAAAAGTATTTTAATACATCTAAATACACTACATGTATATACATTTTAACTGAGTCGTTAAGTCATCGTTAGTCGTTACATGTAAGTGTTGTTTTGAAACCTTTAAGTTAACGATCTCAATTAATGTTGTTAACCCATTGTTTATTATATCTAATGAGATGTTAAATTATTATATTATCATGATATTATGATATATTAATATATCTTAATATGATATATATATACATTTAAATGTCGTTACAACGATAATCGTTACATATATGTCTCGTTTCGAAATCCTTAAGTTAGTAGTCTTGTTTATATGTATATAACTCATTGTTAATATACTTATGGAGATACTTACTTATCATAATCTCATGTTAACCATATGTATATCCATATATATATCGTCATGTCGTTTTTACAAGTTTTAACGTTCGTGAATCGCCGGTCAACTTGGGTGGTCAATTGTCTATATGAAACATATTTCAATTTATCAAGTCTTAACAAGTTTGATTGCTTAACATGTTGGAAACATTTAATCATGTAAATATCAATCTCAATTAATATATATAAACATGGAAAAGTTCGGGTCACTACATGGAACTACTAAAATTAATAAAACTTAAGGGTTAATAATTAAATAAAATGTAATTAAAATAAATGTAATCTTAATATTAATAATATATATATATATATATATATATATATATATATATATATATATATATATATATATATATATATATATATATATATATATATATATATATAATACATAAATTGAAATGACCCGTCCTAATCCATCTGGACGAAGTCTTCAACAGTTGGTCCCATTGCGAGGTTCTAACCTCTATATGCCATGAACAACTCCATGTAATATGAGCAAATGCACAGCGGAAGATTTCTTTCATACCTGAGAATAAACATGCTTTCAAGTGTCAACCAAAAGGTTTGTGAGTTCATAGGTTTATCATAAAACAATAAAATTCATCATTTTGATAGACCACAAGATTTAAATCCTGCATGGTACAAATGGGCCCGAATCCTATACACACCTGTAATGTACATGCGATATCTTTTAAATACAGTACACCTTTCTCGTGTACGAAACCATTTTTCATAAATCTTAGTAACCGTACACATATCTCGTGCACAAAAACTAATACACATAACCTGTGTATAAAAATCATTCTCTCGATACATAACATTCATATCAATTGGTGGCAATTATCATGTCCACATAATTCAATGGTGGCAATTATCATGTCCACATAATTCAACGATGGCAATTATCATGTCCACATAATTCAACGGTGGCAATTATCATGTCCACATAATTCAATAATAATTCACAGAACTTCTGTCTGTATAATAATTCATTCGAGGAATGTTTTGCTTGTGTCTATCTCGTCAAACATTTATAAAAGCATTTCATGTATTCGCAGTTCAAAATATATTTCAAAAGTATTTAATAAAGCAGTTGTAAAAACAGCGCATGTATTCTCAGTCCCAAAAATGTAAAGAGTAAAAGAGAATCAAATGAACTCATGCATATAAATATTACAAAAACAGTTATTTAAACATTGCATGTATTCTCAGCCCAAAAATGTAATGAGTAAAAAGGGAGCAAATGAACTCACAATACTGTATTTTGTGGAAAAAAATACATATGACGTCATTGAACAATGCAGGGTTGACCTCGGATACACGAACCTATATCAGTTATATATATTAACACATATAATTGTAATCGAACTAATTTATGTATTATTAGTGATTTAATTGTTATATTTAATATTTTATAGGTTTCATTGATAATTTGATTAAATATTTTTATTTCATATTCTTTAGATAAATAATTAGTATAGTTAAGTTATGTTATATGTATCAAATATATTTTTATATATTTAATATTTATTTGTTATAATATTATTAATAGAAATAATATTACTAATAATTTTACCTGATAATGATAACAATAATAATTATGATAATAATAATAATTATAATAATAAGAATAATAATAATAATAAGAATAAATAGACTACCATAGTAGAATTCATAGGCTTTCAAAAAGAAACAAAAAAACTGTCTCTGTCTGGGCTCGAACCCAAGACCTCTAGCTCACCAGCAAACACCTTGAACCATCCCTCCACCCCTTTCTTTTCTGTATTATAACCCATAAATATATGTTTAACCCGGTTTTGTTTCTGATTTATCTTATTCATTTTTCGAAAGAAAAAAAAATGCACCAGGCCAGGATTGAACCTGTGACCTCTCAGTTTTCAACACACGTCCAACCACTCTCTTCTATTCCAATTTTTCTGATCTAATTTTCATACGAAATACAGTTAACCCATATAACTTGGTTTCCCTTTCATCTTCATTTTGGCCCAACAGAACTCGGCCCACTGCAATATCCTAAGCCCGTTAAGGGTTTTGATTCTTTAAAAAGGGAAATTAAAATTGACGGTTTATTTGTGATAAGGATGATACGAGTAGTCAATAACACACACGCATTCTTTTTCTTTACAGCTCATTCCCATTAAGAATAAAGTATTTGCTATTAATCATCATCATTATCGTATCCTTTCATTATTGTGATTATCTTAATCACCGTCATCTTAATATAAATATACGGCCTCAACTTATTTGTATTATCTCCTTCGTTTTTAAATTTCAACAGGATTATAACTGCAGTAGTAGCTTCGATATAGCAGCAGCCTTTTTAGAAGTTCTGCCATATATGATAACATATTCAACTAATATGGTTTGTAGGGTTTGGTAAAAAGAAGAATATATGGAGGTGAGAGAGGAAAGCGAGAGAGATAAGATGGTGGTGATTATTGGTTCGTGACAAGAAACAGAAAATGGAGGAAGACATGTCGAGTGTTAGGTTTGTGGTGGATTAAAGTGGTGGTGTTTCTAGACTGGAAAATAGGTCATAGAATATCATCTTCATCATTCTTCGTGCTACAGTTACAAAAAACATAAACAGAAAGAACGAGTAGCAGCATACCTCGTTTGATTTGTGTTTGGGTGTTGACCGAACAGAAATTAGAAAGCAGTCGACATAAAAAATAGGAGTTTAAATAGCAGTCTTAGCCGTCGATGGAGGAAGTGGTTATGGTGAGGTTAAGAGTGGAAATTGAATTTCAAAGTGGTGTTCAAGTGTAGAAGGAAAGTGGTTGTGGGTTTTGATTGATCAAGAAAAAGAAATAGAAGGCAGTTAGCAACCGTGGTATTTGATTTGCAAGCAACAAATATGATCAAGATTGTGAGAGGTGATTCATGGGTGACGGTGATTCTATATATGGTGAACCGTAAAGAAAAGAATCAATAGGAATGAAGATGGGTTTTGGTTGGTGTTGCAGAGGATTATTGGTGATGCTTTGATGTGAAGATGGTTGTGGTAATATTGGGTGATCTTGGTGACGGGATGAAACAGAAAACATTATGGTGGTGGTGAAGATGATTTGTTCCATGGTGTTCACAAAGAGAAGATAAAAGAATGAGGTAGTGATTGCAATTGATTAGGTTAATAATGTACTGAATGATTTTCCCATTAACACAATGTAATAGTTTGTTTTATAGCAAAATGAGTCGACACAATATTCCTTCAGGTACAGAAGATATATATAAAAACTAAAAGCAGAATTTGATGGCTAACTGCACTTGGATATATCTATTATTACATTTGTTCTTGTATCAGATTCTTAGAGACAGGAAATCAATCATCCACAGCTTTGAAAAGGATATGAAACTGAATACACAAATTTTTCCAGTATTTATATATCCAAACGTGTTTATATAAATATATAAATTTGTATATGTATTAATATATTTATATTTATATCCACATTTGTATATTTCTTTTACTTATATAATTGTATTTATAAATTATAATTTATCTTGTTAATAAATATAACTATAATAATATTACTCTTAATATTATAAATAATAGTAATACTAATGATAATAATTCCTATAATACTTTATAGTTATAATAATAATAATCTTAACACAAATAATAACAATAATGATTATAATATTAACAATAATAATTTTTAATCATGATAACTTATACATATCAAATTCTATATATTTTATATAGTAATATTAATAATACAAATATTAACATTTATAATGAAAGTAAGGTTAGTAATTTGACTTTAATATTTTAACTTTTACTTAGTCTTTATTATTAATATGATATAATAACATATATAGTATATTTAATATTTATACATATATATATATATATATATATATATATATATATATATATATATATATATATATATATATATATATATATATATATATATATAATTATCTTAATAGCAATTTCATTATTTTATACACTACTTTACATATTCCACTCAGTTGATTAAATTTTATTTTATTTTACATAACTAATTCAAATGTTTCGGTTATATTTTACTATTTCCAATTAATATATATACTTTCGTTATATTATATTATATGTACCCATTTATTTACACACAATTGTTCATGAATCGTCGAGCACAGTCTAAAGGTAAAATGTATACATGAAACAATTCAAACTTTCTGAGACTCATCATTACAAACTTTGCTTATCGTGTCGAAATCATATAAGATCAAAGTTTAAATTTGGTCAGAAATTTCCGGGAATTCACCGTACCTACCCGTTAAAGAAATTTCATCCTGAAATTTGAGTGGGATGGTCATGAATATTAATAAGTATGTTTTCATGACTCATATAAGCTGATAAATAAAGTTTTATTATTACTATTGAGTAATAAGGACGAAATAATTTGATTATTCGAAGAGTACGAATGAAGCTGTCATAAAAGTGTGAAAATGAGTAAATGAAGATTCGTCTTAACTTTTGACGTAGTCAGGTTGAATTTTAAAAGTAAGGCGCGTCTTAACTTTTGACGTTGCCTTGGTTGAATTCCGGAATTCGGGGAATTTAAAAGAAAAATCTTGGAAACCTACAAGATCTGATTCTTCGGGATTTATGGAAATTAAGATCTCTTTAATTAAATGCGGTCATCTATCTCGATTGCTTTGTCTGGTATTTTCACTATAGATGAACTTCTTCCATTCCATTAATTTCCACCACTCCCATTCTTTATACTTTAATTCATACTTCCAAATCATCAGTCAATATGCTTCATCCAGTTTTAAATTCTGGATATATTCCTGACTTTCATATCGATCATTCTCCTTTTTCATCTACCACCAGAGGAATCTGTTTACTTTTATGATTACCTTGGGGTTATAATGTTTTTAATTCTCCCGTGTCTTTACGTTGCAATACGTATTGATATACACGGTTTGTAATTTCTGTGTTGTTGTCGGGTTTTATATCTTCCCTTATGTTTCGGAGCTCTTTGCCTTTTTTTTTTCTTCTCTTCTCGACCTCTAGTAAGGCGAGTAACGGTCCAGAATTCATAAGTATGGAGTTTTGAATGAACTTAATGTTCTAATCAAGAAAGAACGTAATAGCACGATTTGATTTGTCAAATTACCAGAATCACTGAGAATAGAACTATCAAGAATATATTTCCTTGATATGTTCAGAGGTTAATTAGAATGAAGGAGTTAGGTAACATGGCACATGATGACGTTATGATCTGTGAATCATCTCGTCTCATTAGAAACTCAGCATGACTTACTGTAATATAATCACGTTGGCCAAGCATCATTATATTATACTAACCCATGCTTCAATTCCCAACACTTCTCCACAATTCATTCATAATTTATACTTAGATTTTACAGAAATTTTCAATATAATGGAATACAGAAAACACGAAGAGGTAGATAATTTCGGACAAGAATATTTATGAAAATATCCTCAGAAATATCGAAGATATTTATGATAATATTTTGGAATTTCTAAGTTCGAAAGTTGATGAAGAAAAATTTTCCGCAAGATTTTAACATGACTTCGGAGTAAGATATTCTCTAAAAATTTCATCGGATCCAGAATTACCTGGATTCTTTGAATATAGGGTTTGGTCCTTGTATTTGTCCTTGGTCTCCTTCATGGTTAGCTCCATCCGTTTTTCAGTATCAAATTTTCTATCGAGCGTTCCCAACACTCCATTCTTTATCATCAAACTCTTGGCCATTTAGGCCATCTACAATTTCACTGTTTCATCTGCATTTAATGCAGCCATATCTGAATCGTCGGTTATTAATCTGAGGTGTTTTCAGGAGAATTGTGTTTTTAGATAATTAAACGATGATGGTTGTATGGTGGAATATAAAAGGTTCCCTGGTAACAATAAATGAGCACGCATATATATCAATGTTATAATAAGGTTGTTTTGAATTAAAAGTCGAAGTTGTCTTGCTGGAGCTGTGACAAAATTTGCTACTTTGAAAGGGATTTCCAAGTTATTTTGGGTAATAATAACACTAAGGAATTAGCATAGCTATGTTTTAAACGTTTACTCAGTTGCCGAGAGTTTCTCAGGTGCATAACTATATGCATCAATCTTTTCTTCCGTAGATGATTTGTGGTTGGTTCATCCTCTAGATTGAGGTGTTTTCAAGAATCATGAAAGGTTTGAACGCAGATTGAAATCGTCAAGATACAAATGAGGTTTAAGATTAAATCAAGTGGCAACTTGAAGAAATGTTTAGTTTCATATGTTATAATCAATATTTTAATTCATTTTAATTGTCCAATGTTATTAGTCTACAGTCGATAGTCCACAGTTAACAGTCCAATAATTCATATATAGTTTAATATATAATATTCGAATTAATTAATACGTATCGTGACCCGTGTACATGTCTCAGACTCGATCACAACTCAAAGTATATATATTATTGTAGAATTAACCTCAACCCTGTATAGAGAACTCGATCATTACTGCATATAGAGTGTCTATGGTTATTCCAAATAATATATATATATATATATATATATATATATATATATATATATATATATATATATATATATATATATATATATATATATATATATATATATATATGCGTCGATATGATATGTCAAAACCTTGTATACGTGTCCCGATATTTAAAGTGCGTAAAATAAATACAGAAATTAAATGACGATAAATAAAATTGCGAGAATTTAAATTGCGAGAATGTAAATTGCGATAATTAAATTGCGATAATTAAATTGCGATAAATAAAATGTAACCAGTTAGCTAGGAACAGTTAGCTAGGAACAGTTAGCGAGGATTCTTAACAAAATTCTTCTCATAGTTAATTTGTTTGTTTCTAACAAATTTTATTTTGTCCAATGTTTTCTTCATTATGACACTTGTTGAATTCTGAGAAGTCAAAATCTAAATATGAAATTGAATGAAAATGGCTATTTTGTGGTGACCGGATTCGTATATCTGTGGATGTAAGTAGGATAATAAATGATTGTTGAATCAGATTCGAAGAATGTACAGTGTAATTTATTAATGTGAAATCTAAATATTCCTCGCGTATTACCTACCCGTTAAAATATTTTCACCATTAACAGTTTGTACAAAAGAAATTTTAATTACAATCTTTATGAAAACATATATACATATATATTTTCTTCAGATGTAATCATGGATTTAATGAGTCAATTATGATATTAATCTCATTTGATTTATCGTTAGAACAAGAATATATAATCTCTAAAACATTAGAGATTACATAATCGCTATGTCAAACGAGGATAATTGACGTAGAACGTCATCTAGAACGATGATTATGCTCGAGTTATAGATTATGGTGTTGAGGCGTGTGATGTTGAAACTTAAGTTGTTGGTAGTACTGGTTATGCTGCTAGTGCTGCTGATGTTGCTGAAGCTGGTACGTTTTGCACCATAATTTCCAAGGCTATAACTCGTGCGCGAAGCTCGTTGACTTATTACTCCGGAATGTTTGTCGGTCGGAACGAGAGGATGAATAAGGTGTATGTAGTGACCCGAACTTTTCCATGTTTATATATATATTAAATGAAATTGTTATTTACATGATCAAGTGTTTCCAACATGTTAAGCAATCAAACTTGTTAAGACTTGATTAATTGAAATAGGTTTCATATAGACAATTGACCACCCAAGTTGACCGGTGATTCACGAACGTTAAAACTTGTAAAAACTATACGATGACATATATAGGGTTATATATATAGTTAACATGATTTTATTATAAGTATGTATCTCATTAGGTATTTTAACAATGAGTTATATACATAAAAATGAGACTATTAATTTAAGAAACTCGAAAATGATATATATAACGATTATCGTTATAACAACGTCTTACTAGGTACATATGAATCATATTAAGATATTGATACACTTGGTTAATTATCTTAAATGATAATTAAATATATTATTAAGTGTATTAACAATGAAATACATATGTAAAAATAAGACTACTAACTTAATGATTTCGAAACGAGACATAGATGTAACGATTATCGTTGTAACAACATTTAACTGTATATATATCATACTAAGATATATTATATATCATAATATCATGATAATATAACAATTTAACATCTCATTTGTTATAATAAACAATGGGTTAACAACATTCAACAAGATCATTAACCTAAAGGTTTCAAAACAACATTTACATGTAACGACTAACGATGACTTAACAACTCAGTTAAAATGTATATACATGTATTATTTTAATATGTATTCATACACTTTTGAAAGACTTCAAGACACTTATCAAAATACTTCTACTTAAAAAAAATGCTTACAATTACATCCTCGTTCAGTTTCATCAACAATTCTACTCGTATGCACCCGTATTCGTACTCGTACAATACACAGCTTTTAGATGTATGTACTATTGGTATATACACTCCAATGATTAGCTCATAGCAGCCCATGTGAGTCACCTAACACATGTGGGAACCATCATTTGGCAACTAGCATGAAATATCTCATAAAATTACAAAAATATGAGTAATCATTCATGACTTATTTACATGAAAACAAAATTACATATCCTTTATATCTAATCCATACACCAACGACCAAAAACACCTACAAACACTTTCATTCTTCAATTTTCTTCATCTAATTGATCTCTCTCAAGTTCTATCTTCAAGTTCTAAGTGTTCTTCATAAATTCCAAAAGTTCTAGTTTCATAAAATCAAGAATACTTCCAAGATTGCAAGTTTACTTCCAAGTTTTCTAAATCCATTCCAAGTAATCATCTAAGATCAAGAAACCTTTGTTACTTACAGTAGGTTATCTTTCTAATACAAGGTAATAATCATATTCAAACTTTAATTCAATTTCTATAACTATAACAATCTTATTTCGAGTGGAAATCTTACTTGAAATTGTTTTCGTGTCATGATTCTGCTTCAAGAACTTTCAAGCCATCCAAGGATCCTTTAAAGCTAGATCTATTTTTCTCATTTCCAGTAGGTTTATCCAAGGAACTTGAGGTAGTAATGATGTTCATAACATCATTCTATTCATACATATAAAGCTATCTTATTCGAAGGTTTAAACTTGTAATCACTAGAACATAGTTTAGTTAATTCTAAACTTGTTCGCAAATAAAAGTTAATCCTTCTAACTTGACTATTAAAATCAACTAAACACATGTTCTATATCTATATGATATGCTAACTTAATGATTTAAAACCTGGAAACACGAAAAACACCGTAAAACCGGATTTACGCCGTCGTAGTAACACCGCGGGCTGTTTTGGGTTAGTTAATTAAAAACTATGATAAACTTTGATTTAAAAGTTGTTATTCTGGAAAAATGATTTTTATTATGGTTGGAATAGATTTGTTACCAATTTTCACGTAGCTAAAATGAGAAAAATTATCCAATCTTGTTTTACCCATAACTTCTTCATTTTAAATCCATTTTGAGTGAATCAAATTACTATGGTTTCATATTGAACTCTATTTTATGAATCTAAACAGAAAAGTATAGGTTTATAGTCGGAAAAGTAAGTTACAAGTCATTTTTGTAAAGGTAGTCATTTCAGTCGAAAGAACGACGTTTAGATGACCATTTTAGAAAACATACTTCCACTTTGAGTTTAACCATAATTTTTGGATATAGTTTCATGTTCATAATAAAAATCATTTTCTCAGAATAACAACTTTTAAATCAAAGTTTATCATAGTTTTTAATTAACTAACCCAAAACCGCCCGCGGTGTTACTACGACGGCGTAAATCCGGTTTTACGGTGTTTTTCGTGTTTCCAGGTTTTAAATCATTAAGTTAGCATATCATATAGATATAGAACATGTTTGTAGTTAATTTTAAAAGTCAAGTTAGAAGGATTAACTTTTGTTTGCGAACAAGTTTAGAATTAACTAAACTATGTTTTAGTAATTACGAGTTTAAACCTTCGAATAAGATAGTTTTATATATATGAATCGAATGATGTGATGAACATCATTACTACCTCAAGTTTAGTAGGTAAACCTACTGGAAGTGACAAGAAATGATCTAGCTTCAAAGGATCTTGGATGGCTTGAAAGTTCTTGAAGTAGGATCATGACACAAAAACAAGTTCAAGTAAGATTTTTACTCGAATTAAGATAGTTTATAGTTATAGAAATTTAATCAAAGTTTGAATATGAATATTACCTTGAATAAGAAAGATAACCTACTGTATATAACAAAGGTTTCTTGATCTTAGATGATTACTTGGAATGGATTAGAAAGCTTGGAAGTAAATTAGAAACTTGAAGGGATTTTTGAAGTGTTCTTGAAGTGTTCTTCCTATAATGATTATATCTTGATTCTTGAAGTGATTTTTGATAAATATGATGATTAACTACTGGAAAAATACGTTCATAATAGTGTGTGTGTGTTGAGAGAGAATTAGAAAGAGAATTGGAAGTGAAATGGAGTGAATGATGAGTGGTAATTGGTGAGTGGTGAGTGGGGTTAAAAGGAGTTCTAGTTAGTTGACTAGATCATGGTAGAAGTTAAAATTGATTAGTCATACATGACATAATCAAGAGTGGAATCCCATGCTAGTTCCTATTGGTATATACTCATAGTAAGTACGTTTTGAAGCTGTGTATAATACGGGTAAGAATACGACTAGAATTCTTGATGAAAGAAAAGAATGGAAAAGTAACTGTAACCATTTTCGTTAAGTATGAGTGTTTTGATATATGTCTTAAAGTCTTCCAAAAGTATTTTAATACATCTAAATACACTACATGTATATACATTTTAACTGAGTCGTTAAGTCATCGTTAGTCGTTACATGTAAGTGTTGTTTTGAAACCTTTAAGTTAACGATCTCAATTAATGTTGTTAACCCATTGTTTATTATATCTAATGAGATGTTAAATTATTATATTATCATGATATTATGATATATTAATATATCTTAATATGATATATATATACATTTAAATGTCGTTACAACGATAATCGTTACATATATGTCTCGTTTCGAAATCCTTAAGTTAGTAGTCTTGTTTATATGTATATAACTCATTGTTAATATACTTATGGAGATACTTACTTATCATAATCTCATGTTAACCATATGTATATCCATATATATATCGTCATGTCGTTTTTACAAGTTTTAACGTTCGTGAATCGCCGGTCAACTTGGGTGGTCAATTGTCTATATGAAACATATTTCAATTTATCAAGTCTTAACAAGTTTGATTGCTTAACATGTTGGAAACATTTAATCATGTAAATATCAATCTCAATTAATATATATAAACATGGAAAAGTTCGGGTCACTACATGGAACTACTAAAATTAATAAAACTTAAGGGTTAATAATTAAATAAAATGTAATTAAAATAAATGTAATCTTAATATTAATAATATATATATATATATATATATATATATATATATATATATATATATATATATATATATATATATATATATATATATATATATATATATATATATATATATATATATATATAATACATAAATTGAAATGACCCGTCCTAATCCATCTGGACGAAGTCTTCAACAGTTGGTCCCATTGCGAGGTTCTAACCTCTATATGCCATGAACAACTCCATGTAATATGAGCAAATGCACAGCGGAAGATTTCTTTCATACCTGAGAATAAACATGCTTTCAAGTGTCAACCAAAAGGTTTGTGAGTTCATAGGTTTATCATAAAACAATAAAATTCATCATTTTGATAGACCACAAGATTTAAATCCTGCATGGTACAAATGGGCCCGAATCCTATACACACCTGTAATGTACATGCGATATCTTTTAAATACAGTACACCTTTCTCGTGTACGAAACCATTTTTCATAAATCTTAGTAACCGTACACATATCTCGTGCACAAAAACTAATACACATAACCTGTGTATAAAAATCATTCTCTCGATACATAACATTTTTATCAATTGGTGGCAATTATCATGTCCACATAATTCAATGGTGGCAATTATCATGTCCACATAATTCAACGATGGCAATTATCATGTCCACATAATTCAACGGTGGCAATTATCATGTCCACATAATTCAATAATAATTCACAGAACTTCTGTCTGTATAATAATTCATTCGAGGAATGTTTTGCTTGTGTCTATCTCGTCAAACATTTATAAAAGCATTTCATGTATTCGCAGTTCAAAATATATTTCAAAAGTATTTAATAAAGCAGTTGTAAAAACAGCGCATGTATTCTCAGTCCCAAAAATGTAAAGAGTAAAAGAGAATCAAATGAACTCATGCATATAAATATTACAAAAACAGTTATTTAAACATTGCATGTATTCTCAGCCCAAAAATGTAATGAGTAAAAAGGGAGCAAATGAACTCACAATACTGTATTTTGTGGAAAAAAATACATATGACGTCATTGAACAATGCAGGGTTGACCTCGGATTCACGAACCTATATCAGTTATATATATTAACACATATAATTGTAATCGAACTAATTTATGTATTATTAGTGATTTAATTGTTATATTTAATATTTTATAGGTTTCATTGATAATTTGATTAAATATTTTTATTTCATATTCTTTAGATAAATAATTAGTATAGTTATGTTATATGTATCAAATATATTTTTATATATTTAATATTTATTTGTTATAATATTATTAATAGAAATAATATTACTAATAATTTTACCTGATAATGATAACAATAATAATTATGATAATAATAATAATTATAATAATAAGAATAATAATAATAATAAGAATAAATAGACTACCATAGTAGAATTCATAGGCTTTCAAAAAGAAACAAAAAAACTGTCTCTGTCTGGGCTCGAACCCAAGACCTCTAGCTCACCAGCAAACACCTTGAACCATCCCTCCACCCCTTTCTTTTCTGTATTATAACCCATAAATATATGTTTAACCCGGTTTTGTTTCTGATTTATCTTATTCATTTTTCGAAAGAAAAAAAAATGCACCAGGCCAGGATTGAACCTGTGACCTCTCAGTTTTCAACACACGTCCAACCACTCTCTTCTATTCCAATTTTTCTGATCTAATTTTCATACGAAATACAGTTAACCCATATAACTTGGTTTCCCTTTCATCTTCATTTTGGCCCAACAGAACTCGGCCCACTGCAATATCCTAAGCCCGTTAAGGGTTTTGATTCTTTAAAAAGGGAAATTAAAATTGACGGTTTATTTGTGATAAGGATGATACGAGTAGGTCAATAACACACACGCATTCTTTTTCTTTACAGCTCATTCCCATTAAGAATAAAGTATTTGCTATTAATCATCATCATTATCGTATCCTTTCATTATTGTGATTATCTTAATCACCGTCATCTTAATATAAATATACGGCCTCAACTTATTTGTATTATCTCCTTCGTTTTTAAATTTCAACAGGATTATAACTGCAGTAGTAGCTTCGATATAGCAGCAGCCTTTTTAGAAGTTCTGCCATATATGATAACATATTCAACTAATATGGTTTGTAGGGTTTGGTAAAAAGAAGAATATATGGAGGTGAGAGAGGAAAGCGAGAGAGATAAGATGGTGGTGATTATTGGTTCGTGACAAGAAACAGAAAATGGAGGAAGACATGTCGAGTGTTAGGTTTGTGGTGGATTAAAGTGGTGGTGTTTCTAGACTGGAAAATAGGTCATAGAATATCATCTTCATCATTCTTCGTGCTACAGTTACAAAAAACATAAACAGAAAGAACGAGTAGCAGCATACCTCGTTTGATTTGTGTTTGGGTGTTGACCGAACAGAAATTAGAAAGCAGTCGACATAAAAAATAGGAGTTTAAATAGCAGTCTTAGCCGTCGATGGAGGAAGTGGTTATGGTGAGGTTAAGAGTGGAAATTGAATTTCAAAGTGGTGTTCAAGTGTAGAAGGAAAGTGGTTGTGGGTTTTGATTGATCAAGAAAAAGAAATAGAAGGCAGTTAGCAACCGTGGTATTTGATTTGCAAGCAACAAATATGATCAAGATTGTGAGAGGTGATTCATGGGTGACGGTGATTCTATATATGGTGAACCGTAAAGAAAAGAATCAATAGGAATGAAGATGGGTTTTGGTTGGTGTTGCAGAGGATTATTGGTGATGCTTTGATGTGAAGATGGTTGTGGTAATATTGGGTGATCTTGGTGACGGGATGAAACAGAAAACATTATGGTGGTGGTGAAGATGATTTGTTCCATGGTGTTCACAAAGAGAAGATAAAAGAATGAGGTAGTGATTGCAATTGATTAGGTTAATAATGTACTGAATGATTTTCCCATTAACACAATGTAATAGTTTGTTTTATAGCAAAATGAGTCGACACAATATTCCTTCAGGTACAGAAGATATATATAAAAACTAAAAGCAGAATTTGATGGCTAACTGCACTTGGATATATCTATTATTACATTTGTTCTTGTATCAGATTCTTAGAGACAGGAAATCAATCATCCACAGCTTTGAAAAGGATATGAAACTGAATACACAAATTTTTCCAGTATTTATATATCCAAACGTGTTTATATAAATATATAAATTTGTATATGTATTAATATATTTATATTTATATCCACATTTGTATATTTCTTTTACTTATATAATTGTATTTATAAATTATAATTTATCTTGTTAATAAATATAACTATAATAATATTACTCTTAATATTATAAATAATAGTAATACTAATGATAATAATTCCTATAATACTTTATAGTTATAATAATAATAATCTTAACACAAATAATAACAATAATGATTATAATATTAACAATAATAATTTTTAATCATGATAACTTATACATATCAAATTCTATATATTTTATATAGTAATATTAATAATAAAAATATTAACATTTATAATGAAAGTAAGGTTAGTAATTTGACTTTAATATTTTAACTTTTACTTAGTCTTTATTATTAATATGATATAATAACATATATAGTATATTTAATATTTATACATTATATATATATATATATATATATATATATATATATATATATATATATATATATATATATATATATATATATATATATATATATATATATATATATATATATATATATATATATAATTATCTTAATAGCAATTTCATTATTTTATACACTACTTTACATATTCCACTCAGTTGATTAAATTTTATTTTATTTTACATAACTAATTCAAATGTTTCGGTTATATTTTACTATTTCCAATTAATATATATACTTTCGTTATATTATATTATATGTACCCATTTATTTACACACAATTGTTCGTGAATCGTCGAGCACAGTCTAAAGGTAAAATGTATACATGAAACAATTCAAACTTTCTGAGACTCATCATTACAAACTTTGCTTATCTTGTCGAAATCATATAAGATCAAAGTTTAAATTTGGTCAGAAATTTCCGGGAATTCACAGTACCTACCCGTTAAAGAAATTTCATCCCGAAATTTGAGTGGGATGGTCATGAATATTAATAAGTATGTTTTCATGACTCATATAAGCTGATAAATAAAGTTTTATTATTACCATTGAGTAATAAGGACGAAATAATTTGATTATTCGAAGAGTACGAATGAAGCTGTCATAAAAGTGTGAAAATGAGTAAATGAAGATTCGTCTTAACTTTTGACGTAGTCAGGTTGAATTTTGAAAGTAAGGCGCGTCTTAACTTTTGACGTTGCCTTGGTTGAATTCCGGAATTCGGGGAATTTAAAAGAAAAATCTTGGAAACCTACAAGATCTGATTCTTCGGGATTTATGGAAATTAAGATCTCTTTAATTAAATGCGGTCATCTATCTCGATTGCTTTGTCTGGTATTTTCACTATAGATGAACTTCTTCCATTCCATTAATTTCCACCACTCCCATTCTTTATACTTTAATTCATACTTCCAAATCATCAGTCAATATGCTTCATCCAGTTTTAAATTCTGGATATATTCCTGACTTTCATATCGATCATTCTCCTTTTTCATCTACCACCAGAGGAATCTGTTTACTTTTATGATTACCTTGGGGTTATAATGTTTTTAATTCTCCCGTGTCTTTACGTTGCAATACGTATTGATATACACGGTTTGTAATTTCTGTGTTGTTGTCGGGTTTTATATCTTCCCTTATGTTTCGGAGCTCTTTGCCTTTTTTTTTCTTCTCTTCTCGACCTCTAGTAAGGCGAGTAACGGTCCAGAATTCATAAGTATGGAGTTTTGAATGAACTTAATGTTCTAATCAAGAAAGAACGTAATAGCACGATTTGATTTGTCAAATTACCAGAATCACTGAGAATAGAACTATCAAGAATATATTTCCTTTATATGTTCAGAGGTTAATTAGAATGAAGGAGTTAGGTAACATGGCACATGATGACGTTATGATCTGTGAATCATCTCGTCTCATTAGAAACTCAGCATGACTTACTGTAATATAATCACGTTGGCCAAGCATCATTATATTATACTAACCCATGCTTCAATTCCCAACACTTCTCCACAATTCATTCATAATTTATACTTAGATTTTACAGAAATTTTCAATATAATGGAATACAGAAAACACGAAGAGGTAGATAATTTCGGACAAGAATATTTATGAAAATATCCTCAGAAATATCGAAGATATTTATGATAATATTTTGGAATTTCTAAGTTCGAAAGTTGATGAAGAAAAATTTTCCGCAAGATTTTAACATGACTTCGGAGTAAGATATTCTCTAAAAATTTCATCGGATCCAGAATTACCTGGATTCTTTGAATATAGGGTTTGGTCCTTGTATTTGTCCTTGGTCTCCTTCATGGTTTGCTCCATCCGTTTTTCAGTATCAAATTTTCTATCGAGCGTTCCCAACACTCCATTCTTTATCATCAAACTCTTGGCCATTTAGGTCATCTACAATTTCACTGTTTCATCTGCATTTAATGCAGCCATATCTGAATCGTTGGTTATCAATCTGAGGTGTTTTCAGGAGAATTGTGTTTTTAGATAATTAAACGATGATGGTTGTATGGTGGAATATAAAAGGTTCCCTGGTAACAATAAATGAGCACGCATATATATCAATGTTATAATAAGGTTGTTTTGAATGAAAAGTCGAAGTTGTCTTGCTGGAGCTGTGACAAAATTTGCTACTTTGAAAGGGATTTCCAAGTTATTTTGGGTAATAATAACACTAAGGAATTAGCATAGCTATGTTTTAAACGTTTACTCAGTTGCCGAGAGTTTCTCAGGTGCATAACTATATGCATCAATCTTTTCTTCCGTAGATGATTTGTGGTTGGTTCATCCTCTAGATTGAGGTGTTTTCAAGAATCATGAAATGTTTGAACGCAGATTGAAATCGTCAAGATACAAATGAGGTTTAAGATTAAATCAAGTGGCAACTTGAAGAAATGTTTAGTTTCATATGTTATAATCAATATTTTAATTCATTTTAATTGTCCAATGTTATTAGTCTACAGTCGATAGTCCACAGTTAACAGTCCAATAATTCATATATAGTTTAATATATAATATTCGAATTAATTAATATGTATCGTGACCCGTGTACATGTCTCAGACTCGATCACAACTCAAAGTATATATATTATTGTAGAATTAACCTCAACCCTGTATAGAGAACTCGATCATTACTGCATATAGAGTGTCTATGGTTATTCCAAATAATATATATATATATATATATATATATATATATATATATATATATATATATATATATATATATATATATATATATATATATATATATATATGCGTCGATATGATATGTCAAAACCTTGTATACGTGTCCCGATATTTAAAGTGCGTAAAATAAATACAGAAATTAAATGACGATAAATAAAATTGCGAGAATTTAAATTGCGAGAATGTAAATTGCGATAATTAAATTGCGATAATTAAATTGCGATAAATAAAATGTAACCAGTTAGCTAGGAACAGTTAGCTAGGAACAGTTAGCGAGGATTCTTAACAAAATTCTTCTCATAGTTAATTTGTTTGTTTCTAACAAATTTTATTTTGTCCAATGTTTTCTTCATTATGACACTTGTTGAATTCTGAGAAGTCAAAATCTAAATATGAAATTGAATGAAAATGGCTATTTTGTGGTGACCGGATTCGTATATCTGTGGATGTAAGTAGGATAATAAATGATTGTTGAATCAGATTCGAAGAATGTACAGTGTAATTTATTAATGTGAAATCTAAATATTCCTCGCGTATTACCTACCCGTTAAAATATTTTCACCATTAACAGTTTGTACAAAAGAAATTTTAATTACAATCTTTATGAAAACATATATACATATATATTTTCTTCAGATGTAATCATGGATTTAATGAGTCAATTATGATATTAATCTCATTTGATTTATCGTTAGAACAAGAATATATAATCTCTAAAACATTAGAGATTACATAATCGCTATGTCAAACGAGGATAATTGACGTAGAACGTCATCTTGAACGATGATTATGCTCGAGTTATAGATTATGGTGTTGAGGCGTGTGATGTTGAAACTTAAGTTGTTGGTAGTACTGGTTATGCTGCTAGTGCTGCTAATGTTGCTGAAGCTGGTACGTTTTGCACCATAATTTCCAAGGCTATAACTCGTGCGCGAAGCTCGTTGACTTATTACTCCGGAATGTTTGTCGGTCGGAACGAGAGGATGAATAAGGTGTATGTAGTGACCCGAACTTTTCCATGTTTATATATATATTAAATGAAATTGTTATTTACATGATCAAGTGTTTCCAACATGTTAAGCAATCAAACTTGTTAAGACTTGATTAATTGAAATAGGTTTCATATAGACAATTGACCACCCAAGTTGACCGGTGATTTACGAACGTTAAAACTTGTAAAAACTATACGATGACATATATAGGGTTATATATATAGTTAACATGATTTTATTATAAGTATGTATCTCATTAGGTATTTTAACAATGAGTTATATACATAAAAATGAGACTATTAATTTAAGAAACTCGAAAATGATATATATAACGATTATCGTTATAACAACGTCTTACTAGGTACATATGAATCATATTAAGATATTGATACACTTGGTTAATTATCTTAAATTATAATTAAATATATTATTAAGTGTATTAACAATGAAATACATATGTAAAAATAAGACTACTAACTTAATGATTTCGAAACGAGACATAGATGTAATGATTATCGTTGTAACGACATTTAACTGTATATATATCATACTAATATATATTATATATCATAATATCATGATAATATAACAATTTAACATCTCATTTGTTATAATAAACAATGGGTTAACAACATTCAACAAGATCATTAACCTAAAGGTTTCAAAACAACATTTACATGTAACGACTAACGATGACTTAACAACTCAGTTAAAATGTATATACATGTATTATTTTAATATGTATTCATACACTTTTGAAAGACTTCAAGACACTTATCAAAATACTTCTACTTAACAAAAATGCTTACAATTACATCCTCGTTCAGTTTCATCAACAATTCTACTCGTATGCACCCGTATTCGTACTCGTACAATACACAGCTTTTAGATGTATGTACTATTGGTATATACACTCCAATGATTAGCTCATAGCAGCCCATGTGAGTCACCTAACACATGTGGGAACCATCATTTGGCAACTAGCATGAAATATCTCATAAAATTACAAAAATATGAGTAATCATTCATGACTTATTTACATGAAAACAAAATTACATATCCTTTATATCTAATCCATACACCAACGACCAAAAACACCTACAAACACTTTCATTCTTCAATTTTCTTCATCTAATTGATCTCTCTCAAGTTTTATCTTCAAGTTCTAAGTGTTCTTCATAAATTCCAAAAGTTCTAGTTTCATAAAATCAAGAATACTTCCAAGATTGAAAGTTTACTTCCAAGTTTTCTAAATCCATTCCAAGTAATCATCCAAGATCAAGAAACCTTTGTTACTTACAGTAGGTTATCTTTCTAATACAAGGTAATAATCATATTCAAACTTTAATTCAATTTCTATAACTATAACAATCTTATTTCGAGTGGAAATCTTACTTGAAATTGTTTTCGTGTCATGATTCTGCTTCAAGAACTTTCAAGCCATCCAAGGATCCTTTGAAGCTAGATCTATTTTTCTCATTTCCAGTAGGTTTATCCAAGGAACTTGAGGTAGTAATGATGTTCATAACATCATTCTATTCATACATATAAAGCTATCTTATTCGAAGGTTTAAACTTGTAATCACTAGAACATAGTTTAGTTAATTCTAAACTTGTTCGCAAATAAAAGTTAATCCTTCTAACTTGACTATTAAAATCAACTAAACACATGTTCTATATCTATATGATATGCTAACTTAATGATTTAAAACCTGGAAACACGAAAAATACCGTAAAACCGGATTTACGCCGTCGTAGTAACACCGCGGGCTGTTTTGGGTTAGTTAATTAAAAACTATGATAAACTTTGATTTAAAAGTTGTTATTCTGGAAAAATGATTTTTATTATGAACATGAAACTATATCCAAAAATTATGTTTAAACTCAAAGTGAAAGTATGTTTTCTAAAATGGTCATCTAGACGTCGTTCTTTCGACTGAAATGACTACCTTTACAAAAACGACTTGTAACTTATTTTTCTGACTTTAAACCTATACTTTTTCTGTTTATATTCATAAAATAGAGTTTAATATGAAACCATAGCAATTTGATTCACTCAAAACGGATTTAAAATGAAGAAGTTATGGGTAAAACAAGATTGGATAATTTTTCTCATTTTAGCTACGTGAAAATTGGTAACAAATCTATTCCAACCATAACTTAATCAACTTGTATTGTATATTATGTAATCTTGAGATACCATAGATGTAGTGAACCGAACTTTTCCATGTTTAAATATATTAATTGAGATTGATATTTACATGATTAAATGTTTCCAACATGTTAAGCAATCAAACTTGTTAAGACTTGATTAATTGAAATATGTTTCATATAGACAATTGACCACCCAAGTTGACCGGTGATTCACGAACGTTAAAACTTGTAAAAACTATATGATGACATATATATGGATATATATATATATAGTTAACATGATACTATGATAAGTAAACATATCATTAATTATATTAACAATGAACTACATATGTAAAAACAAGACTACTAACTTAATGATTTTTAAACGAGACATATATGTAACGATTATCGTTGTAAAGACATTTAATGTATATATATCATATTAAGAGATATTCATACATGATAATATCATGATAATATAATAATTTAAAATCTCATTTGATATTATAAACATTTGGTTAACAACATTTAACAAGATCGTTAACCTAAAGGTTTCAAAACAACACTTACATGTAACGACTAACGATGACTTAACGACTCAGTTAAAATGTATATACATGTAGTGTTTTAATATGTATTTATACACTTTTGAAAGACTTCAATACACTTATCAAAATACTTCTACTTAACAAAAATGCTTACAATTACATCCTCGTTCAGTTTCATCAACAATTCTACTCGTATGCACCCGTATTCGTACTCTTACAATGCACAACTTTTAGATGTATGTACTATTGGTATATACACTCCAATGATCAGCTCTTAGAAGCCCATGTGAGTCACCTAACAAATGTGGGAACCATCATTTGGCAACTAGCATGAAATATCTCATAAAATTACAAAAATATGAGTAATCATTCATGACTTATTTACATGAAAACAAAATTACATATCCTTTATATCTAATCCATACACCAACGACCAAAAACTCCTACAAACACTTTCATTCTTCAATTTTATTCATCTAATTGATCTCTCTCAAGTTCTATCTTCAAGTTCTAAGTGTTCTTCATAAATTCTACAAGTTCTAGTTACATAAAATCAAGAATACTTTCAAGTTTGCTAGCACACTTCCAATCTTGTAAGGTGATCATCCAACCTCAAGAAATCTTTGTTTCTTACAGTAGGTTATTATTCTAATACAAGGTAATAATCATATTCAAACTTTGGTTCAATTTCTATAACTATAACAATCTTATTTCAAGTGATGATCTTACTTGAACTTGTTTTCGTGTCATGATTCTGCTTCAAGAACTTCGAGCCATCCAAGGATCCGTTGAAGCTAGATCCATTTTTCTCTTTTCCAGTAGGTTTATCCAAGGAAATTAAGGTAGTAATGATGTTCATAACATCATTCGATTCATACATATAAAGCTATCTTATTCGAAAGTTTAAACTTGTAATCACTAGAACATAGTTTAGTTAATTCTAAACTTGTTCGCAAACAAAAGTTAATCCTTCTAACTTGACTTTTAAAATCAACTAAACACATGTTCTATATCTATATGATATGCTAACTTAATGATTTAAAACTTGGAAACACGAAAAACACCGTAAAACCTGATTTACGCCGTCGTAGTAACACCGCGGGCTGTTTTGGGTTAGTTAATTAAAAACTATGATAAACTTTGATTTAAAAGTTGTTATTCTGATAAAATGATTTTTATTATGAACATGAAACTATATCCAAAAATTATTGTTAAACTCAAAGTGGAAGTATGTTTCTAAAATGGTCATCTAGACGTCGTTCTTTCGACTGAAATGACTACCTTTACAAAAACGACTTGTAACTTATTTTTCCGACTATAAACCTATACTTTTTATTTTTAGATTCATAAAATAGAGTTCAATATGAAACCATAGTAATTTGATTCACTCAAAACGGATTTAAAATGAAGAAGTTATGGGTAAAACAAGATTGGATAATTTTTCTCATTTTAGCTACGTGAAAATTGGTAACAAATCTATTCCAACCATAACTTAATCAACTTGTATTGTATATTATGTAATCTTGAGATACCATAGACACGTATACAATGTTTCGACCTATCATGTCGACACATCTATATATATTTCGGAACAACCATAGACACTCTATATGTGAATGTTGGAGTTAGCTATACAGGGTTGAGGTTGATTCCAAAATATATATAGTTTGAGTTGTGATCAATACTGAGATACGTATACACTGGGTCGTGGATTGATTCAAGATAATATTTATCGATTTATTTCTGTACATCTAACTGTGGACAACTAGTTGTAGGTTACTAACGAGGACAGCTGACTTAATAAACTTAAAACATCAAAATATATTAAAAGTGTTGTAAATATATTTTGAACATACTTTGATATATATGTATATATTGTTATAGGTTCGTGAATCAACCAGTGGCAAGTCTTACTTCCCGACGAAGTAAAAATCTGTGAAAGTGAGTTATAGTCCCACTTTTAAAATCTAATATTTTTGGGATGAGAATACATGCAGGTTTTATAAATGATTTACAAAATAGACACAAGTACGTGAAACTACATTCTATGGTTGAATTATCGAAATCGAATATGCCCCTTTTTATTAAGTCTGGTAATCTAAGAATTAGGGAACAGACACCCTAATTGACGCGAATCCTAAAGATAGATCTATTGGGCCTAACAAACCCCATCCAAAGTACCGGATGCTTTAGTACTTCGAAATTTATATCATATCCGAAGGGTGTCCCGGAATGATGGGGATATTCTTATATATGCATCTTGTTAATGTCGGTTACCAGGTGTTCACCATATGAATGATTTTTATCTCTATGTATGGGATGTGTATTGAAATATGAAATCTTGTGGTCTATTGTTACGATTTGATATATATAGGTTAAACCTATAACTCACCAACATTTTTGTTGACGTTTTAAGCATGTTTATTCTCAGGTGATTATTAAGAGCTTCCGCTATCGCATACTTAAATAAGGACGAGATTTGGAGTCCATGCTTGTATGATATTGTGTAAAAACTGCATTCAAGAAACTTATTTTGTTGTAACATATTTGTATTGTAAACCATTAAGTAATGGTCGTGTGTAAACAGGATATTTTAGATTATCATTATTTGATAATCTACGTAAAGCTTTTTAAACCTTTATTGATGAAATAAAGGTTATGGTTTGTTTTAAAATGAATGCAGTCTTTGAAAAACGTCTCATATAGAGGTCAAAACCTCGCAACGAAATCAATTAATATGGAACGTTTTTAATCAATAAGAACTGGACATTTCAGTTGGTATCCGAGCGTTGGTCTTAGAGAACCAGAATTTTGCATTAGTGTGTCTTATCGAGTTTGTTAGGATGCATTAGTGAGTCTGGACTTCGACCGTGTTTACTTGAAAAATGATTGCTTAACAAATTTTGTTGGAAACTATATATTTTTAACATGTGAATATTATGTGATATATTAATCTCTTAACGCGTTTGATATTATGTGATAGATGTCTACCTCTAGAAAAAGTCCCATTGACTCACCTAATAATAATGAAGAGTCAAATGTAAATTGGAATGATTCGTGGACTGATTCACAAGTTCCCGAAGAGGAACCGGAAGAAGAGGCGGAACAGGAAGAAGAATCGGAACCGGAAGAAGAATCGGAACCGGATGAAGAAATAGGACCGGTGGGGGAAATAATAAAATGGTTAAGTAAAAGAAAATCCTCAACCAACCGACCAAGGTTAATTATGGTCAATGGTGTTTCCGCCAAGGAAGCAAAATATTGGGAGGATTACCAATTCTCCGATGAATCGGATTCCGACGAGAATTCCGATGATGTTATAGAAATTACCTCAACTGAATTTAAAAAGGCAAAAGAAAATAATAAGGGAAAGGGCATAAAAATAGAGAAATCTAATTCCAACCCCGATGAACTTTATATGTATCGTCAACCCCCGAAGTCCTTAAGTTGTAACAATGACCCGGGAACCTCTAAACCACCAGGTTTTTCTAAACCGTTGTGGAAAACGACAGCTAGTATTAGGGGAACATCATATATCCCTAGAAACTTGGCAAAACGAACCAAAACCGAAGAAGAAGAAACACGCGAGTTGGAATAAGATAGTTGTATTCGTGTGGTGTAATATATGTAATATAGTGTACTTATGCTTTATGATATATGTAAAAATTGCTTGTATTAATAAGTATTTTTTTTATGAATCTAACTCTTGTCTATTTTACAGTATAAAAACACAAAATGGATAGACAACCCAATATTTTAAGAGACCTACCCGGAGACATGATTGATGAAATCTTGTCTAGAGTCGGTCAGAATTCTTCGGCACAACTATTTAAGACGAGATCAGTTTGTAAGACATTCGAAGAACGTTCCAAGAATGTCTTGGTTTATAAAAGGATTTCGTTCGAAAGATGGGGGATATCACATTGGAAAATCCATAAGTTACGATGTGTTTACTTTGACGCATATATTGCGGGGAACCCAAATGCTATTTTACGCAATGGGTTAAGAAATTATTTTGACTCAATATATTCGAATATTGGACTTCGTGATTTAGAAAAAGCGGCTAACATGCAACATAAAGAAGCATGTTATGCTTACAATGTTCGCTTCTCACCAAAGTGAGAACAAGAACATCGGGCTACAACTATTAAACAAAACGTTCCCACTAGTGACGGAGTCGGTAATTGGGGTAAGAAATGAGGTTTTTAGATTGTTACGGGACTGTTGGACATTACGTAACCCTCGTCCCTTTGACGATGTTACAACACGCTGTCTTATCAACGGCCATAACGGTTATGTTCCACAAGACCAAGGATGGGAAGTAGTCCTAGTAAAACCAGAATGCATGACTTGTTTCTGGACGTATGAATTACGTATCTTTATTGCCTTTACTGAACGACTTGTGTACTAGCTAGAATTATCTTCACAACTATCTTGTATCAAAGTTATTGTGTGCTATATTTCATGCTTTATGTAAAATAAGCGGTATTGTAAGTTTGTAAAATATTGTATAAAAGTTTGAACGCGAAATATTATTATAATCAGTTTTTCATATAGAATTGTAGTAGTTGAATTGTATATTAGCTACTAAGTATGAACTTAACGGGTAGGTACTACCCGAATTTAAACTTATAAAACGCTAATATGAAGAAAAAGCTTTTATAAATGAGTTCATATTATGCTACGAAATACTATTAACTACTCTTAATATTCTGTATGATTAACTTGTTCCATTTGACTATTTTGAAGGAAATGGCACCGACTACTCGACACACCGTGAATATGAATGAAGAGGAATTCCGTACTTTTCTAGCTTCAAACATAGCCGCAGTACAGGCTGCGCTACATACCAACAATAACATTGGATCTAGCAGTACAGGAAATCGTGTAGGATGCACCTACAAAGAATTAACTGGCTGCAAACCTTTGGAATTTGATGGAACCGAAGGACCGATCGGATTGAAACGGTGGACTGAGAAGGTCGAATCGGTGTTTGCCATAAGTAAGTGTACTGAAGAGGACAAAGTGAAGTACGCTACACATACCTTCACAGGTTCTGCGTTAACATGGTGGAATACCTATCTAGAGCAAGTGGGACAAGATGATGCGTACGCACTATCGTAGTCAGCATTCAAGCACTTGATGAACGAGAAGTACCGTCCCAGAACCGAGGTCAATAAGCTCAAGACAGAACTTAGAGGGTTACGAACCCAAGGATTTGATATTACCACATACGAAAGACGATTCACAGAATTGTGCCTATTGTGTCCGGGAGCGTTCGAAGATGAGGAAGAGAAGATCGACGCGTTTGTGAAACGATTACCGGAAAGTATCCAAGAAGATATAAGTTCACACGAGCCCGCCACCATACAACAGGCATGTAGAATGGCTCACAAACTAGTGAACCAGATTGAAGAAAGAATTAAAGAACAGACTGCTGAAGAGGCCAATGTGAAGCAAGTCAAAAGAAAGTGGGAGGAAAACGGTGATAAGAATCACCAATACAGCAACAACAGCAATTACAACAATAATCGCAACAATTATCCCAACAATCGCAACATCAATCGTAACTACAACAAACGGCCCAACAACAACAACAACAACAACAACAATAACAACAGCAACTACAACAATCATCCCAACAACAATAATAACCGCAACAACAACAACAATCAGAAGCAGCTATGCCAAAGGTGTGAAAAGTATCACTCGGGGTTCTGCACCAAATTTTGCAACAAGTGTAAAAGAAATGGTCATAGCGCAGCGAAGTGTGAGGTCTACGGACCAGGGGTTAATAGAACGAAAGGAACAAATGGTGTCGGAACGAGTAATGGCGGAGCAAGTAGTGTCGGAGCAAGTTATGCCAATGTAGTTTGTTATAAATGTGGAAAACCGGGCCACATTATTAGAAATTTCCCGAACCAGGAGAACACGAATGGACAAGGCCGCGGAAGAGTTTTCAATATTAATGCGGCAGAGGCACAGGAAGACCCGGAGCTTGTTACGGGTACGTTTCTTATTGACAATAAATCTGCTTACGTTTTATTTGATTCGGGTGCGGATAGAAGCTATATGAGTAGAGATTTTTGTGCTAAATTAAGTTGTCCATTGACACCTTTGGATAGTAAATTTTTACTCGAATTAGCAAATGGTAAATTAATTTCAGCAGATAATATATGTCGGAATCGAGAAATTAAACTGGTTAGCGAAACATTTAAGATTGATTTGATACCAGTAGAGTTAGGGAGTTTTGATGTGATAATCGGTATGGACTGGTTGAAAGAAGTGAAAGCAGAGATCGTTTGTTACAAAAATGCAATTCGCATTATACGAGAAAAAGGAAAACCCTTAATGGTGTACGGAGAAAAGGGCAACACGAAGCTACATCTTATTAGTAATTTGAAGGCACAAAAACTAATAAGAAAAGGTTGCTATGCTATTCTAGCACACGTCGAGAAAGTACAAACTGGAGAAAAGAGCATCAATAATGTTCCCATTGCAAAAGAATTTCCCGATGTATTTCCGAAAGAATTACCGGGATTACCCCCACATCGATCCGTTGAATTTCAAATAGATCTTGTACCAGGAGCTGCACCAATAGCTCGTGCTCCTTACAGACTCGCACCCAGCGAGATGAAAGAACTGCAAAGCCAATTACAAGAAATTTTAGAGCGTGGTTTCATTCGACCAAGCACATCACCGTGGGGAGCTCCTGTTTTGTTTGTCAAGAAGAAAGATGGTACATTCAGGTTGTGTATCGACTACCGAGAGTTGAACAAACTTACCATCAAGAACCGCTACCCACTACCGAGAATCGACGACTTATTTGATCAACTACAAGGCTCGTCTGTTTATTCAAAGATTGACTTACGTTCCGGGTATCATCAAATGCGGGTGAAAGAAGATGATATTCCAAAGACTGCTTTCAGAACACGTTACGGTCATTACGAGTTTATGGTCATGCCGTTTGGTTTAACTAATGCACCAGCTGTGTTCATGGACCTTATGAACCGAGTGTGTGGACCATACCTTGACAAGTTTGTCATTGTTTTCATTGATGACATACTTATTTACTCAAAGAATGACCAAGAACACGGTGAACATTTGAGAAAGGTGTTAGAAGTAATGAGGAAGGAAGAATTGTACGCTAAGTTTTCAAAGTGTGCATTTTGGTTGGAAGAAGTTCAATTCCTCGGTCACATAGTGAACAAAGAAGGTATTAAGGTGGATCCAACAAAGATAGAAACTGTTGAAAAGTGGGAAACCCCAAAAACTCCGAAACACATACGCCAGTTTTTAGGACTAGCTGGTTACTACAGAAGGTTCATCCAAGACTTTTCCAGAATTGCAAAACCCTTGACTGCATTAACACATAAAGGGAAGAAATTTGAATGGAATAATGAACAAGAGAAAGCGTTTCAGTTATTGAAGAAAAAGCTAACTACCGCACCTATATTGTCATTGCCTGAAGGGAATGATGATTTTGTGATTTATTGTGACGCATCAAAGCAAGGTCTCGGTTGTGTATTAATGCAACGAATGAAGGTGATTGCTTATGCGTCAAGACAATTGAAGATTCACGAACAAAATTATACGATGCATGATTTGGAATTAGGCGCGGTTGTTTTTGCATTAAAGACTTGGAGGCACTACTTATATGGGGTCAAAAGTATTATATATACCGACCACAAAAGTCTTCAACACATATTTAATCAGAAACAACTGAATATGAGGCAGCGTAGGTGGATTGAATTATTGAATGATTACGACTTTGAGATTCGTTACCACCCGGGGAAGGCAAATGTGGTAGCCGATGCCTTGAGCAGGAAGGATAGAGAACCCATTCGAGTAAAATCTATGAATATAATGATTCATAATAACCTTACTACTCAAATAAAGGAGGCGCAACAAGGATTTTTAAAAGAGGGAAATTTAAAGGATGAAATACCCAAAGGATCGGAGAAGCATCTTAATATTCGGGAAGACGGAACCCGGTATAGGGCTGAAAGGATTTGGGTACCAAAATTTGGAGATATGAGAGAAATGGTACTTAGAGAAGCTCATCAAACCAGATACTCAATACATCCTGGAACGGGGAAGATGTACAAGGATCTCAAGAAACATTTTTGGTGGCCGGGTATGAAAGCCGATGTTGCTAAATACGTAGGAGAATGTTTGACGTGTTCTAAGGTCAAAGCTGAGCATCAGAAACCATCAAGTCTACTTCAACAACCCGAAATCCCGAAATGGAAATGGGAAAACATTACCATGGATTTCATCACTAAATTGCCAAGGACTGCAAGTGGTTTTGATACTATTTGGGTAATAGTTGATCGTCTCACCAAATCAGCACACTTCCTGCCAATAAGAGAAGATGACAAGATGGAGAAGTTAGCACGACTGTATTTGAAGGAAGTCGTCTCCAGACATGGAATACCAATCTCTATTATCTCTGATAGGGATGGCAGATTTATTTCAAGATTCTGGCAGACATTACAGCAAGCATTAGGAACTCGTCTAGACATGAGTACTGCCTATCATCCACAAACTGATGGGCAGAGCAAAAGGACGATACAAACGCTTGAAGACATGCTACGAGCATGTGTTATTGATTTCGGAAACAGTTGGGATCGACATCTACCATTAGCAGAATTTTCCTACAACAACAGCTACCATTCAAGCATTGAGATGGCGCCGTTTGAAGCACTTTATGGTAGAAAGTGCAGGTCTCCGATTTGTTGGAGTGAAGTGGGGGATAGACAGATTACGGGTCCGGAGATTATACAAGAAACTACCTAGAAGATCATCCAAATTCAACAACGGTTGAAAGCCGCCCAAAGTCGACATAAGAGCTATGCTGACATTAAAAGAAAAGATATAGAATTTAAAATTGGAGAGATGGTTATGCTTAAAGTTTCACCTTGGAAAGGTGTTGTTCGATTTGGTAAACGAGGGAAATTAAATCCAAGGTATATTGGACCATTCAAGAATATTGATCGTGTCGGACCAGTAGCTTACCGACTTGAGTTACCTCAACAACTCGCGGCTGTACATAACACTTTCCACGTCTCAAATTTGAAGAAATGTTTTGCTAAAGAAGATCTCACTATTTCGTTAGATGAAATCCAAATCAACGAAAAACTCCAATTCATCGAAGAACCCGTCGAAATAATGGATCGTGAGGTTAAAAGACTTAAGCAAAACAAGATACCAATTGTTAAGGTTCGATGGAATGCTCATAGAGGACCTGAGTTCACCTGGGAGCGTGAAGATCAGATGAAGAAGAAATACTCGCATCTATTTCCAGAAGATTCGTCAACACCTTCAACAGCTTAAAATTTCGGGACGAAATTTATTTAACGGGTAGGTACTGTAGTGACCCGAACTTTTCCATGTTTAAATATATTAATTGAGATTGATATTTACATGATTAAATTTTTCCAACATGTTAAGCAATCAAACTTTTTAAGACTTGATTAATTGAAATATGTTTCATATAGACAATTGACCACCCAAGTTGACCGGTGATTCACGAACGTTAAAACTTGTAAAAACTATATGATGACATATATATGGATATATATATAGTTAACATGATACTATGATAAGTAAACATATCATTAAGTATATTAACAATGAACTACATATCTAAAAACAAGACTACTAACTTAATGATTTTTAAACGAGACATATATGTAACGATTATCGTTGTAAAGACATTTAATGTATATATATCATATTAAGAGATATTCATACATGATAATATCATGATAATATAATAATTTAAAATCTCATTTGATATTATAAACATTGGGTTAACAACATTTAACAAGATCGTTAACCTAAAGGTTTCAAAACAACACTTACATGTAACGACTAACGATGACTTAACGACTCAGTTAAAATGTATATACATGTAGTGTTTTAATATGTATTTATACACTTTTGAAAGACTTCAATACACTTATCAAAATACTTCTACTTAACAAAAATGCTTACAATTACATCCTCGTTCAGTTTCATCAACAATTCAACTCGTATGCACCCGTATTCGTACTCGTACAATACATAGCTTTTAGATGTATGTACTATTGGTATATACACTCCAATGATCAACTATTAGCAGCCCATGTGAGTCACCTAACACATGTGAGAACTATCATTTGGCAACTAGCATGAAATATCGCATAAAATTACAAAAATATGAGTAATCATTCATGACTTATTTACATGAAAACAAAATTACATATCCTTTATATCTAATCCATACACCAACGACCAAAAACACCTACAAACACTTTCATTCTTCAATTTTATTCATCTAATTGATCTCTCTCAAGTTCTATCTTCAAGTTCTAAGTGTTCTTCATAAATTCTACAAGTTCTAGTTACATAAAATCAAGAATACTTTCAAGTTTGCTAGCTCACTTCCAATCTTGTAAGGTGATCATCCAACCTCAAGAAATCTTTGTTTCTTACAGTAGGTTATTATTCTAATACAAAGTAATAATCATATTCAAACTTTGGTTCAATTTCTATAACTATAACAATCTTATTTCAAGTGATGATCTTACTTGAACTTGTTTTCGTGTCATGATTCTGCTTCAAGAACTTCGAGCCATCCAAGGATCCGTTGAAGCTAGATCCATTTTTCTCTTTTCCAGTAGGTTTATCCAAGGAAATTAAGGTAGTAATGATGTTCATAACATCATTCGATTCATACATATAAAGCTATCTTATTAAAAGGTTTAAACTTGTAATCACTAGAACATAGTTTAGTTAATTCTAAACTTGTTCGCAAACAAAAGTTAATCCTTCTAACTTGACTTTTAAAATCAACTAAACACATGTTCTATATCTATATGATATGCTAACTTAATGATTTAAAACCTGGAAACACGAAAAACACCGTAAAACCGGATTTACGCCGTCGTAGTAACACCGCGGGCTGTTTTGGGTTAGTTAATTAAAAACTATGATAAACTTTGATTTAAAAGTTGTTATTCTGAGAAAATGATTTTTATTATGAACATGAAACTATATCCAAAAATTATGGTTAAACTCAAAGTGGAAGTATGTTTTCTAAAATGGTCATCTAGACGTCGTTCTTTCGACTAAAATGACTACCTTTACAAAAATGACTTGTAACTTATTTTTCTGACTATAAACCTATACTTTTTTTGTTTAGATTCATAAAATAGAGTTCAATATGAAACCATTGTAATTTGATTCACTCAAAACGGATTTAAAATGAAGAAGTTATGGGTAAAACAAGATTGGATAATTTTTCTCATTTTAGCTACGTGAAAATTGGTAACAAATCTATTCCAACCATAACTTAATCAACTTGTATTGTATATTATGTAATCTTGAGATACCATAGACACGTATACAATGTTTCGACCTATCATGTCGACACATCTATATATATTTCGGAACAACCATAGACACTCTATATGTGAATGTTGGAGTTAGCTATACAGGGTTGAGGTTGATTCCAAAATATATATAGTTTGAGTTGTGATCAATACTGAGATACGTATACACTGGGTCGTGGATTGATTCAAGATAATATTTATCGATTTATTTCTGTACATCTAACTGTGGACAACTAGTTGTAGGTTACTAACGAGGACAGCTGACTTAATAAACTTAAAACATCAAAATATATTAAAAGTGTTGTAAATATATTTTGAACATACTTTGATATATATGTATATATTGTTATAGGTTCGTGAATCAACCAGTGGCCAAGTCTTACTTCCCGACGAAGTAAAAATCTGTGAAAGTGAGTTATAGTCCCATTTTTAAAATCTAATATTTTTGGGATGAGAATACATGCAGATTTTATAAATGATTTACAAAATAGACACAAGTACGTGAAACTACATTCTATGGTTGAATTATCAAAATCGAATATGCCCCTTTTTATTAAGTCTGGTAATCTAAGAATTAGGGAACAGACACCCTAATTGACGCGAATCCTAAAGATAGATCTATTGGGCCTAACAAACCCCATCCAAAGTACCGGATGCTTTAGTACTTCGAAATTTATATCATATCCGAAGGGTGTCCCGGAATGATGGGGATATTCTTATATATGCATCTTGTTAATGTCGGTTACCAGGTGTTCACCATATGAATGATTTTTATCTCTATGTATGGGATGTGTATTGAAATATGAAATCTTGTGGTCTATTATTATGATTTGATATATATAGGTTAAACCTATAACTCACCAACATTTTTGTTGCCGTTTTAAGCATGTTTATTCTCAGGTGATTATTAAGAGCTTCCGCTATCGCATACTTAAATAAGGACTAGATTTGGAGTCCATGCTTGTATGATATTGTGTAAAAACTGCATTCAAGAAACTTATTTTGTTGTAACATATTTGTATTGTAAACCATTATGTAATGGTCGTGTGTAAACAGGATATTTTAGATTATCATTATTTGATAATCTACGTAAAGCTTTTTAAACCTTTATTGATGAAATAAAGGTTATGGTTTGTTTTAAAATGAATGCAGTCTTTGAAAAACGTCTCATATAGAGGTCAAAATCTCGCAACAAAATCAATTAATATGGAACGTTTTTAATCAATAAGAACGGGACATTTCAATAGACACGTATACAATGTTTCGACCAATCATGTCGACACATCTATATATATTTCGGAACAACCATAGACACTCTATATGTGAATGTTAGAGTTAGCTATACAGGGTTGAGGTTGATTCCAAAATATATATAGTTTGAGTTGTGATCAATACTGAGATACGTATACACTGGGTCGTGGATTGATTCAAGATAATATTTATCTATTTTTTTCTGTACATCTAACTGTGGACAACTAGTTGTAGGTTACTAACGAGGACAGCTGACTTAATAAACTTAAAACATCAAAATATATTAAAAGTGTTGTAAATATATTTTGAACATACTTTGATATATATGTATATATTGTTATAGGTTCGTGAATCAACCAGTGGCCAAGTCTTACTTCCCGACGAAGTAAAAATCTGTGAAAGTGAGTTATAGTCCCACTTTTAAAATCTAATATTTTTGGGATGAGAATACATGCAGGTTTTATAAATGATTTACAAAATAGACACAAGTACGTGAAACTACATTCTATGGTTGAATTATCGAAATCGAATATGCCCCTTTTTATTAAGTCTGGTAATCTAAGAATTAGGGAACAGACACCCTAATTGACGCGAATCCTAAAGATAGATCTATTGGGCCTAACAAACCCCATCCAAAGTACCGATGCTTTAGTACTTCGAAATTTATATCATATCCGAAGGGTGTCCCGGAATGATGGGGATATTCTTATATATGCATCTTGTTAATGTCAGTTACCAGGTGTTCACCATATGAATGATTTTTATCTCTATGTATGGGATGTGTATTGAAATATGAAATCTTGTGGTCTATTGTTACGATTTGATATATATAGGTTAAACCTATAACTCACCAACATTTTTGTTGACGTTTTAAGCATGTTTATTCTCAGGTGATTATTAAGAGCTTCCGCTATCGCATACTTAAATAAGGACTAGATTTGGAGTCCATGCTTGTATGATATTGTGTAAAAACTGCATTCAAGAAACTTATTTTGTTGTAACATATTTGTATTGTAAACCATTATGTAATGGTCGTGTGTAAACAGGATATTTTAGATTATCATTATTTGATAATCTACGTAAAGCTTTTTAAACCTTTATTGATGAAATAAAGGTTATGGTTTGTTTTAAAATGAATGCAGTCTTTGAAAAACGTCTCATATAGAGGTCAAAATCTCGCAACGAAATCAATTAATATGGAACGTTTTTAATCAATAAGAACGGGACATTTCAATAGACACGTATACAATGTTTCGACCAATCATGTCGACACATCTATATATATTTCGGAACAACCATAGACACTCTATATGTGAATGTTAGAGTTAGCTATACAGGGTTGAGGTTGATTCCAAAATATATATAGTTTGAGTTGTGATCAATACTGAGATACGTATACACTGGGTCGTGGATTGATTCAAGATAATATTTATCTATTTTTTTCTGTACATCTAACTGTGGACAACTAGTTGTAGGTTACTAACGAGGACAGCTGACTTAATAAACTTAAAACATCAAAATATATTAAAAGTGTTGTAAATATATTTTGAACATACTTTGATATATATGTATATATTGTTATAGGTTCGTGAATCAACCAGTGGCCAAGTCTTACTTCCCGACGAAGTAAAAATCTGTGAAAGTGAGTTATAGTCCCACTTTTAAAATCTAATATTTTTGGGATGAGAATACATGCAGGTTTTATAAATGATTTACAAAATAGACACAAGTACGTGAAACTACATTCTATGGTTGAATTATCGAAATCGAATATGCCCCTTTTTATTAAGTCTGGTAATCTAAGAATTAGGGAACAGACACCCTAATTGACGCGAATCCTAAAGATAGATCTATTGGGCCTAACAAACCCCATCCAAAGTACCGATGCTTTAGTACTTCGAAATTTATATCATATCCGAAGGGTGTCCCGGAATGATGGGGATATTCTTATATATGCATCTTGTTAATGTCAGTTACCAGGTGTTCACCATATGAATGATTTTTATCTCTATGTATGGGATGTGTATTGAAATATGAAATCTTGTGGTCTATTGTTACGATTTGATATATATAGGTTAAACCTATAACTCACCAACATTTTTGTTGACGTTTAAAGCATGTTTATTCTCAGGTGAATACTAAGAGCTTCCGCTGTTGCATACTAAAATAAGGACAAGATTTGGAGTCCATATTTGTATGATATTGTGTAAAAACTGCATTCAAGAAACTGATTTCGATGTAACATATTTGTATTGTAAAGCATTATGTAATGGTCGTGTGTAAACAGGATATTTTAGATTATCATTATTTGATAATCTACGTAAAGCTTTTTAAACCTTTATTTATGAAATAAAGGTTATGGTTTGTTTTAAAAATGAATGCAGTCTTTGAAAAACGTCTCATATAGAGGTCAAAACCTCACAACGAAATCAATTAATATGGAACGTTTTTAATCAATAAGAACGGGACATTTCAGTTGGTATCCGAGCATTGGTCTTAGAGAACCAGAAATTTGCATTAGTGTGTCTTATCGAGTTTGTTAGGATGCATTAGTGATTCTGGACTTCGACCGTATTTTCTTTAAAAATGATTGCCTAACATTTTTGTTGGAAACTATATATTATTAACATGTATATATTATGTGATATATTAATCTCTTAACATGTTTGATATTGTGTGATAGATGTCTACCTCTAGCACAAATCCCATTGACTCACCTAATAATAACGAAGAGTCGAATATATATTGGACTGATTCACAAGTTCCCGAAGAAGAACCGGAAGAAGAATCAGAACCGGAAGAGGAGGAACCGGAAGAGGAAATAGAACCGGTGGGGGAAATAATAAAACGGTTAAGTAAAAGAAAATCCTCAACCAACCGACCAAGGTTAATTATGGTCAATGGTGTTTCTGCCAAGGAAGCAAAATATTGGGAGGATTTCCAATTCTCCGATGAATCGGATTCCGACGAGAATTCCGATGATGTTATAGAAATTACCCCAACTGAATTTAAAAAGGCAAAAGAAAATAATAAGGGAAAGGGCATAAAAATAGAGAAATCTAATTCCAACCCCGATGAACTTTATATGTATCGTCAACCCCCGAAGCCTTGTAACAATGACCCGGGAACCTCTAAACCACCAGGTTTTTCTAAACCGTTGTGGAAAACGACAGCTCGTATTAGGGGAACATCATATATCCCTAGAAACTTGGCAAAACGAACCAAAACCGAAGAAGAAGAAATGAGCAATTCGGAATAAGATAGTTGTATTCATGTGGTGTAATATATGTAATATAGTGTGCTTATGCTTTATGATATATGTAAAAATTGCTTGTATTAACAAGTATTTTTTTTATGAATCTAACTCTTGTCTATTTTACAGTATAAAAACACAAAATGGATAGACAACCCAATATTTTAAGAGACCTACCCGGAGACATGATGGATGAAATCTTGTCTAGAGTCGGTCAGAATTCTTCGGCACAACTATTTACGGCGAAATCAGTTTGTAAGACATTCGAAGAACGTTCCAAGAATGTCTTGGTTTATAAGAGACTTTCGTTTGAAAGATGGGGGATATCACATTGGGAAACCCATAAGTTACGATGTGTTTACTTTGACGCATATATTGCGGGGAACCCAAATGCTATTTTACGCAACGGGTTAAGAAATTATTTTGACTCAATGTATCTGAATATAGGACTTCATGATTTAGAAAAAGCAGCTAACATGCAACATAAAGAAGCATGCTATGCTTACGGGTTAGTAATGTTCGCTTCTCACCAAAGTGAGAAAAAGAACATCGGGCTACAACTATTAAACAAAACGTTCCCACAAGTGACGGAGTTGGTAATTGGGGTAAGAAATGAGGTTTTTAGGTTATTACGAGACTGTTGGTCATTACGTAACCCTCGTCCCTTTTACGATGTTACAACACGCGAAATATTATTATAATCAGTTTTTCATATAGAATTGTAGTAGTTGAATTGTATATTAGCTACTAAGTATGGACTTAACGGGTAGGTACTACCCGAATTTAAAATTATAAAATGCTAATATGAAGAAAAAGCTTTTATAAATGAGTTTATATTATGCTACGAAATACTATTAACTACTCTTAATATTCTGTATGATTAACTTGTTCCATTTGACTATTTTGAAGGAAATGACACCGACTACTCGACACACCGTGAATATGAATGAAGAGGAATTCCGTACTTTTCTAGCTTCAAACATAGCCGCAGTACAGGCTGCGCTACATACCAACAACAACCTTGGATCTAGCAGTACAGGAAATCGTGTAGGATGCACCTACAAAGAATTCACTGCCTGCAAACCTTTGAAATTTGATGGAACCGAAGGACCGATCGGATTGAAACGGTGGACCGAGAAGGTCGAATCGGTGCTTGCCATAAGTAAGTGTACTGAAGAGGACAAAGTGAAGTACGCTACGCATACCTTCACAGGTTCTGCGTTAACATGGTGGAATACCTATCTAGAGCAAGTGGGACAAGATGATGCGTACGCACTACCATGGTCAGCATTCAAGCACTTGATGAACGAGAAGTACCGTCCCAGAACCGAGGTCAATAAGCTCAAGACAGAACTTAGAGGGTTACGAAGCCAAGGAGTTGATATTACCACGTACGAAAGACGATTCACAGAATTGTGCCTATTGTGTCCGGGAGCGTTCGAAGATGAGGAAGAGAAGATCGACGCGTTTGTGAAAGGATTACCGGAAAGAATCCAAGAAGATATAAGTTCACACGAGCCCGCCTCCATACAACAGGCATGTAGAATGGCTCACAAACTAGTGAACCAGATTGAGGAAAGAATTAAAGAACAGACGGCTGAAGAGGCCAATGTGAAGCAAGTCAAAAGAAAGTGGGAGGAAAACGATGATAAGAATCACCAATACAACAACAACAGCAATTACAATAATAATCGCAACAATTATCCCAACAATCGCAACATCAATCGCAACTACAACAAACGGCCCAACAACAACAACAACAACAACAACAACATCAACTACAACAATCATCCCAACAACAATAACAACCGCAACAACAACAACAATCAGAAACAGCTATGCCAAAGGTGTGAAAAGTATCACTCGGGGTTCTGCACCAAATTTTGAAACAAGTGTAAAAGAAATGGTCATAGCGCGGTGAAAGGTGAGGTCTATGGACCAGGGGTTAACAGAACAAAAGGAACAAATGGTGTCGGAACGAGTAATGGCGGAGCAAGTAGTGTCGGAGCAAGTTATGCCAATGTAGTTTGTTATAAATGTGGAAAACCGGGCCACATTATTAGAAATTGCCCGAACCAGGAGAACACGAATGGACAAGGCCGCGGAAGAGTTTTCAATATTAATGCGGCAGAGGCACAGGAAGACCCGGAGCTTGTTACGGGTACTTTTCTTATTGACAATAAATCTGCTTACGTTTTATTTGATTCGGGTGCGGATAGAAGCTATATGAGTAGAGATTTTTGTGCTAAATTAAGTTGTCCATTGACGCCGTTGGATAGCAAATTTTTACTCGAATTAGCAAACGGTAAATTAATTTCAGCAGATAATATATGCCGGAATCGAGAAATTAAACTGGGTAGCAAAATATTTAAGATTGATTTGATACAAGTAGAGTTAGGGAGTTTTGATGTAATAGTTGGCATGGACTGGCTGAAGAAGGTGAAAGCAGAGATCGTATGTTATAAAAATGCAATTCGCATTGTACGAGAAGAAGGAGAACCCTTAATGGTGTACGGAGAAAAGGGCAACATGAAGCTACATCTTATTAGTAATTTGAAGGCACAAAAACTAATAAGAAAAGGTTGCTATGCTGTTCTAGCACACGTCGAGAAAGTACAAACTGAAGAAAAGAGCATCAATGATGTTCCCGTCGCAAAAGAATTTCCCGATGTATTTCCAAAAGAATTACCGGGACTACCTCCACATCGATCTGTTGAATTTCAAATAGATCTTGTACCAGGAGCTGCAGCAATAGCTCGTGCTCCTTATAGACTCGCACCCAGCGAGATGAAAGAACTGTAAAGCCAACTGCAAGAACTATTAGAACGTGGTTTCATTCGACCAAGCACATCACCATGGGGAGCTCCTATTTTGTTTGTCAAGAAGAAGGATGGTACATTTAGGTTGTGTATTGACTACAGAGAGTTGAACAAACTTACCATCAAAAACCGTTATCCACTGCCGAGAATTGACGACTTATTTGATCAACTACAAGGCTCGTCGGTTTATTCGAAGATCGATTTACGTTCTGGATATCATCAAATGCGAGTAAAGGAGGATGATATTCCAAAAACTGCTTTTAGGACGCGTTATGGTCATTACGAGTTTATGGTTATGCCGTTTGGATTGACTAACGCACCAGCTGTGTTCATGGACCTTATGAACCGAGTGTGTGGGCCATATCTTGACAAGTTTGTCATTGTTTTCATCGATGACATACTTATTTACTCAAAGAATGATCAAGAGCACGAAGAACATTTGAGAAAAGCGCTAGAAGTAGTGAGGAAAGAAAAACTGTACGCTAAGTTTTCAAAGTGTGCATTTTGGTTGGAAGAAGTTCAATTCCTCGGTCACATAGTGAACAAAGAAGGTATCCAGGTGGACCCGGCAAAGATCGAAACCGTTAAAAAGTGGGAAACCCCAAAAACTCCGAAGCATATACGTCAATTTTTAGGATTGGCTGGTTACTACAGAAGATTCATCCAAGATTTCTCCAAAATAGCAAAACCCTTGACTACATTAACGCATAAAGGGAAGAAATTTGAATGGAAGGACGAACAGGAGAAGGCGTTTCAATTATTGAAGAAAAAGCTAACTACGGCACCTATATTGTCATTGCCTGAAGGGAATGATGATTTTGTGATTTATTGTGACGCATCAAAGCAAGGTCTCGGTTGTGTATTAATGCAACGGACGAAGGTGATTGCTTATGCGTCTAGACAATTGAAGATTCACGAGCAAAATTATACGACGCATGATTTGGAATTAGGCGCGGTTGTTTTTGCATTAAAGACTTGGAGGCACTAATTATATGGGGTCAAAAGTATTATATATACCGACCACAAAAGTCTTCAACACATATTTAATCAGAAACAACTGGATATGAGGCAGCGTAGGTGGATTGAATTGTTGAATGATTACGACTTTGAGATTCGTTACCACCCAGGGAAGGCAAATGTGGTAGCCGACGCCTTGAGCAGAAAGGACAGAGAACCCATTAGAGTAAAATCTATGAATATAATGATTCACACTAACCTTACTACTCAAATAAAGGAGGCGCAACAAGAAGTTTTAAAAGAGGGAAATTTAAAGGATGAAATACCCAAAGGATCGGAGAAGCATCTTAATATTCGGGAAGACTGAACCCGGTATAGGGCTGAAAGAATTTGGGTACCAAAATTTGGAGATATGAGAGAAATGGTACTTAGAGAAGCTCATAAAACCAGATACTCAATACATCCTGGAACGGGGAAGATGTACAAGGATCTTAAGAAACATTTTTGGTGGCCAGGTATGAAAGCCGATATTGCTAAATATGTAGGAGAATGTTTGACGTGTTCAAAGTTAAAGCTGAACATCAGAAACCATCAGGTCTACTTCAACAACCTGAAATCCCGGAATGGAAATGGGAAAACATTACTATGGATTTCATTACTAAATTGCCAAGTACTGCAAGTGGTTATGATACTATTTGGGTAATAGTTGATCTTCTCACCAAGTCAGCACACTTCCGGCCAATAAGAGAAGATGACAAGATGGAGAAGTTAGCACGACTGTATTTGAAGGAAGTCATCTCCAGACATGGAATACCAATCTCTATTATCTCTGATAGGGATGGTAGATTTATTTCAAGATTCTGGCAGACATTACAGCAAGCATTAGGAACTCGTCTAGACATGAGTACTGCCTATCATCCATAAACTGATGGGCAGAACGAAAGGACGATACAAACGCTTGAAGACATGCTACGAGCTTGTGTTATTGATTTCGGAAACAGTTGGGATCGACATCTACCGTTAGCAGAATTTTCCTACAACAACAGCTACCATTCAAGCATTGAGATGGCGCCGTTTGAAGCACTTTATGTTAGAAAGTGCAGGTCTCCGATTTGTTGGAGTGAAGTGGGGGATAGACAGATTACGGGTCCGGAGATAATACAAGAAACTACTGAGAAAATCATCCAAATTCAACAAAGATTGAAAACCGCCCAGAGTCGACAAAAGAACTACGCGGACAGTAAAAGAAAAGATATAAAGTTTGAAATTAAAGAAATGGTCATGCTTAAGGCTTCACCTTGGAAAGGCGTTGTTCGATTTGGTAAACGGGGGAAACTAAATCCAAGGTACATTGGACCATTCAAGATTATAGATTGTGTCGGACCAGTAGCTTACCAACTGGAGCTACCTCAACAACTCGCGGCTGTACATAACACTTTTCACGTCTCAAATTTGAAGAAATGTTTTGCTAAAGAAGATCTCACTATTCCGTTGGACGAAATCCAAATCAATGAAAAACTTCAATTCATTGAAGAACCCGTCGAAATAATGGATCGTGAGGTTAAGAGACTTAAACAAAACAAGATACCGATTGTTAAGGTTCGATGGAATGCTCATAGAGGACCCGAGTTCACCTAGGAGCGTGAAGATCAGATAAAGAAGAAATACCCGCATTTATTTCTAGAAGATACGTCAACACCTCCAACTGCTTAAAATTTCGGGACGAAATTTATTTAACGGGTAGGTACTGTAGTGATCCGAACTTTTTCATGTTCATATATATATTAAATGAAATTTTTATTTATATGATTAAGTGTTTCCAACATGTTAAGCAATCAAACTTGTTAAGACTTGATTAATTGAAATAGGTTTCATATAGACAATTGACCACCCAAGTTGATCGGTGATTCACGAACGTTAAAACTTGTAAAAACTATACGATGACATATATATGGTTATATATATAGTTAACATGATTTTATTATAAGTATATATCTCATTAAGTATTTTAACAATGAGTTATATACATAAAAATGAGACTATTAATTTAAGAAACTCGAAAACGATATATATAACGATTATCGTTATAACAACGTCTTACTAGGTACATATGAATCATAATAAGATATTGATACACTTGGTTAATTATGTTAAATTATAAGTAAATATATTATTAAGTGTATTAACAATGAAATACATATGTAAAAATAAGACTACTAACTTAATGATTTCGAAACGAGACATATATGTAACGATTATCGTTGTAACGACATTTAGCTGTATATATATCATACTAAGATATATTATATATCATAATATCATGATAATATAACAATTTAACATCTCATTTGTTATAATAAACAATGGGTTAACAACATTCAACAAGATCGTTAACCTAAAGGTTTCAAAACAATATTTACATGTAACGACTAACGATGACTTAACGACTCAGTTAAAATGTATATACATGTAGTGTTTTAATATGTATTCATACACTTTTGAAAGACTTCAAGACACTTATCAAAATACTTCTACTTAACAAAAATGCTTACAATTACATCCTCGTTCAGTTTCATCAACAATTCTACTCGTATGCACCCGTATTCGTACTCGTACAATACACAGCTTTTAGATGTATGTACTATTGGTATATACACTCCAATTATCAGCTCTTAGAAGCCCATGTGAGTCACCTAACACATGTGGGAACCATGATTTGGCAACTAGCATGAAATATCTCATAAAATTACAAAAATATGAGTAATCATTCATGACTTATTTACATGAAAACAAAATTACATATCCTTTATATCTAATCCATACACCAACGACCAAAAACACCTACAAACACTTTCATTCTTCAATTTTATTCATCTAATTGATCTCTCTCAAGTTCTATCTTCAAGTTCTAAGTGTTCTTCATAAATTCCAAAAGTTCTAGTTTCATAAAATCAATAATACTTCCAAGATTGCAAGTTTACTTCCAAGTTTTCTAAATCCATTCCAAGTAATCATCCAAGATCAAGAAATATTTGTTACTTACAGTAGGTTATCTTTCTAATACAAGGTAATAATCATATTCAAACTTTAATTCAATTTCTATAACTATAACAATCTTATTTCGAGTGGAAATCTTACTTGAAATTGTTTTCGTGTCATGATTCTACTTCAAGAACTTTCAAGCCATCCAAGGATCCTTTGAAGCTAGATCTATTTTTCTCATTTCCAGTAGGTTTATCCAAGGAACTTGAGGTAGTAATGATGTTCATAACATCATTCTATTCATACATATAAAGCTATCTTATTCGAAGGTTTAAACTTGTAATCACTAGAACATAGTTTAGTTAATTCGAAACTTGTTCGCAAATAAAAGTTAATCCTTCTAACTTGACTTTTAAAATCAACTAAACACATGTTCTATATCTATATGATATACTAACTTAATGATTTAAAACCTGGAAACACGAAAAACACCGTAAAACCGGATTTACGCCGTCGTAGTAACACCGCGGGCTGTTTTGGGTTAGTTAATTAAAAACTATGATAAACTTTGATTTAAAATTTGTTATTCTGGGAAAATGATTTTTATTATGAACATGAAACTATATCCAAAAATTATGGTTAAACTCAAAGTGAAAGTATGTTTTCTAAAATGGTCATCTAGACGTCGTTCTTTCGACTGAAATGACTACCTTTACAAAAACAACTTGTAACTTATCTTTCCGACTATAAACCAATACTTTTTTTGTTTAGATTCATAAAATAGATTTCAATATGAAACCATAGCAAATTGATTCACTCAAAACGGATTTAAAATGAAGAAGTTATGGGTAAAACAAGATTGGATAATTTTTCTCATTTTAGCTACGTGAAAATTGGTAACAAATCTATTCCAACCATAACTTAATCAACTTGTATTGTATATTATGTAAACTTGAGATACCATAGACACGTATACAATGTTTTGACCTATCATGTCGACACATCTATATATATTTATGAACAACCATAGACACTCTATATGTGAATGTTGGAGTTAGCTATACAGGGTTGAGGTTGATTCCAAAATATATATAGTTTGAGTTATGATCAATACTGAGATACGTATACACTGAGTCGTGGATTGATTCAAGATAATATTTATCGATTTATTTCTGTACATCTAACTGTGGACAACTAGTTGTTGGTTACTAACGAGGACAGCTGACTTAATAAACTTAAAACATCAAAATATATTAAAAGTGTTGTAAATATATATTTTGAACATACTTTGATATTTATGTATATATTGTTATAGGTTTGTGAATCAACCAGTGGCCAAGTCTTACTTCCCGACGAAGTAAAAATCTGTGAAAGTGAGTTATAGTCCCACTTTTAAAATCTAATATTTTTGGGATGAGAATACATGCAGGTTTTATAAATGATTTACAAAATAGACACAAGTACGTGAAACTACATTCTATGGTTGAATTATCAAAATCGAATATGCCCCTTTTTATTAAGTCTGGTAATCTAAGAATTAGGGAACAGACACCTTAATTGACGCGAATCCTAAAGATAGATCTATTGGGCCTAACAAACCCCATCCAAAGTACTGGATGCTTTAGTACTTCGAAATTTATATCATATCCGAAGAGTGTCCCGGAATGATGGGGATATTCTTATATATGCATCTTGTTAATGTCGGTTACCAGGTGTTCACTATATGAATGATTTTTATCTCTATGTATGGGATGTGTATTGAAATATGAAATCTTGTGGTCTATTGTTACGATTTGATATATATAGGTTAAACCTATAACTCACCAACATTTTTGTTGACGTTTAAAGCATGTTTATTCTCAGATGAATACTAAGAGCTTCCGCTGTTGCATACTAAAATAAGGACAAGATTTAGAGTCCATGTTTGTATGATATTGTGTAAAAACTGCATTCAAGAAACTGATTTCGATGTAACATAGTTGTATTGTAAACCATTATGTAATGGTCGTGTGTAAACAGGATATTTTAGATTATCATTATTTGATAATCTACGTAAAGCTTTTTAAACCTTTATTTATGAAATAAAGGTTATGGTTTGTTTTAAAAATGAATGCAGTCTTTGAAAAACGTCTCATATAGAGGTCAAAACCTCGCAACGAAATCAATTAATATGGAACGTTTTTAATCAATAAGAACGGGACATTTCAGTGTAGAATTTTAGATAGAATATAATCGTGGCGAGATATTCGGAAAGTGAGGGTGAAAATGGTGTTTCGGAGTAGTTCACTGGTAAGTGCTTCGGGTTCTTCGTCAAGAGGGTAATTTGTTTGGTGGAAAGGATCGCCTTCTTTACGTCTCCATTGATTAAGTCGACTACGAACCCATCTCCAATTCATCCAGAATAGATGATGATTAATTGGTTAATTCATTCCGATTACACTGCTTTCGGAGCTCGAGTGGAAATCCATATCGGAATAGCTGTCAGAATAACTATCGGAATCTGAGGGACTCGAATTGGTTGAGGAATTCATCTCGTACGATCAGATGAAGGATTTTTGATAAGAAATAGATTATAGGATGTAGATTAGTACCCTGCAATACATAATTTACATATGCATATATAATACTAAAATCCCATAAGTTACGGAGGAATCTACGGAAGCTGTCAGGCAAATGTAACAATAACAGATACGCTAAGATATGAATTGATCTATACACTGTCTATGCAATAGAGGCAGTAAGATGTGTCTAGACTTTAAGGATGATAAGCAAATAATTTTCGACACTACATGATAAGCAAAACTTTTGACATGCAGACACGATCGAAGTCCAGACCCACTAATGCATCTAAACAACTATCAGTTAGACACACTAATGCAAGACCTGGTTCACTAAGACCACCGCTCTGATACCAACTGAAATGACCCGTCCTAATCCATCTGGACGAAGTCTTCAACAATTGGTCCCATTACGAGGTTCTGACCTCTATATGCCATGAACGACTCCATGTAATATGAGCAAATACACAGCGGAAGATTTCTTTCATACCGGAGAATAAACATGCTTTCAAGTGTCAACCAAAAGGTTGGTGAGTTCATAGGTTTATCATAAAACAATAAAATTCATCATTTTGATAGACCACAAGATTTAAATCTTGCATGGTACAAATGGGCCCGAATCCTATACCCACCTGTAATGTACATGCGATATCTTTTAAATACAGTACACCTTTCTCGTGTACGAAACCATTTTTCATAAATCTTAGTAACCGTACACATATCTCGTGCACAAAAACTAATACACATAACCTGTGTATAAAAATCATTCTCTCGATACATAACATTCATATCTATTGATGGAAATTATCATGTCCACATAATTCAATGGTGGCAATTATCATGTCCACATAATTCGACGGTGGCAATTATCATGTCCACATAATTCAACGGTGGCAATTATCATGTCCACATAATTCAATAAAAATCCGCAGAACTTCTGTCTGCATAATAATTCATTCGAGGAATGTTTTGCTTGTGTCTATCTCGTCAAACATTTATAAAAGAATTTCATGTATTCGCAGTTCAAAATATATTTCAAAAGTATTTAATAAAGCAGTTGTAAAAACAGCGCATGTATTCTCAGTCCCAAAAATGTAAAGAGTAAAAGGGAATCAAATGAACTCACGCATATAAATATTGCAAAAACAGTTATTTAAACATTGCATGTATTCTCAGCCCAAAAATGTAATGAGTAAAAAGGGAGCAAATGAACTCACAATACTGTATTTTGTGGTAAAAATACATATGACGTCATTGAACAATGCAGGGTTGACCTCGGATTCACGAACCTATATCAATTATATATATTAACACATATAATTGTAATCGAACTAATTTATGTATTATTAGTGATTTAATTGTTATATTTAATATTTTATAGGTTTCATTGAGAATTTGATTAAATATTTTTATTTTATATTCTTTAGATAAATAATTAGTATAGTTATGTTATATGTATCAAATATATTTTTATATATTTAATATTTATTTGTTATAATATTATTAATAGAAATAATATTACTAATAATTATACCAGATAATGATAACAATAATAATTATGATCATAAAAATAATAATAATAATACTTATAATAATATTAGTCATAATAATAAAAATGATACTTTTAAAAATGATAACTTTAATAAAATACTTTTGTTAATAAAAATAATAATTTTAATGATAATACCATTATATATATTATTTATAATATAATAATAATAATAATAATAATAATAATAATAATAATAATAATAATAATAATAATAATAATAATAATAATAATAATAATAATAATAATAATAATAATAATAATAATAATAATAATAATAATAATAATAATAAATAGACTACCTTAGTAGAATTCATAGGCTTTCAAAAAGAAATAAAAAAACTGTCTCTGCCTGGGCTCGAACCCAAGACGTCTAGCTCACCAGCAAACACCTTGAACCATCCCTCCACCCCTTTCTTTTCTGTATTATATGTAGAGACCCGTCCTAATCCATCTGAACGAAGTCCACATTGATTATAAACGATTCACAACAGTTGATTACATCGCGAGGTACTTGACCTCTATATGATACATTTTACAGACATTGCATTCATTTTTAAAAGACAACTTTCATTTCATCGTAAGTTGACAGACATGCATACCATTTCATAATATACCTAAACTATAAATGACTTGATAATATTCTTGATGAACTCAATGACTCGAATGTAACGTCTTTTGAAATATGTCATGAATGACACCAAGTAATATCTCTAAAATGAGCAAATGCACAGCGAAAGATTTCTTTCGTACCTGAGAATAAACATGCTTTCAAGTGTCAACCAAAAGGTTGGTGAGTTCATTAGTTTATCATAAATAATCATTTCATATTTTTAATAGACCACAAGATTTCATATTTTCATTTCTCATAAACATACGTCCCATGCATAGAGACAAAAATATCATTCATATGGATTGAACACCTGGTAACCGACATTCACAATATGCATATAAGAATATCCCCATCATTCCGGGATCCTCCTTCGGACATGATATAAATTTCGAAGTACTAAAGCATCCGGTACTTTGGATGGGGCTTGTTTGGCCCGATAGATCTATCTTTAGAGTTCGCGTCAATTAGGGTGTATGTTCCCTAATTCTTAGATTACCAGACTTAATAAGAAGGGGCATATTCGATTTCAATCATTCAACCATATAATGTAGTTTCGATTACTTGTGTCTATTTCGTAAAACAGTTATAAAAGCAGCGCATGTATTCTCAGTCCCAAAAATATATATTGCAAAAGCATTTAAAAAGGGAGCAAATGAAACTCACCTAATGTATTTTGTAGTAAAAATACATAGAACGACATTGAACAAGTATAGGGTTGACCTCGGATTCACGAACCTATATCATTTGTATATTTATTAGTATTCATAGTTGTAATTGAACACACACATATATATAATTGTATTAGTTATATCCTTTTTATGTTAATAATTTATATATACTTTATATGTTCATTTTGTATATAATAATATTAGATTTTGTTATGTTATATGTGTTAGATATCTATATTTATGTATGTATTTCATTTGTTTATCGAAACAGTAGTTCAAATTATACTAAGTTAATATTAGTAAAAATAATGATAGTAACTTTAATAATATAGTCATGTTAATAATAACTCTATTAGTGATAATAACAATGATATTAATAATAATACTTGTAAGAATATTAATTTTATGGTTAATGATCATCATGATATCGATTTTAGTAATTACATAATAATAATACTCGTGATAATATAGTTAATAATATTTATATTAATATTAACAATTCTATTATTTGTAAAAAGATACTAATACTAATATTTGCGGAAATAATTATAGTTTGATTTATTTCTATAATAATACTCATAATAATCCTAATCATAATCATAATAATAATAAAAATACAACTATTAGTGATATATAATAGTAATCTTCATTCTTGTATTTATAATCATAATTTCATCATAATGCTTTTATTTATAAAGATAATAATAATAATTATGTTACTAATAATAACAATATTGATAATTATATTAATGATGATCTTAAAAATAAATATACTTATAACAATAATAATAATACTAATAACAATAACAAAAATAATAAGTATAATAATAATAACAACTTATAATAATAATGATAAAAAAAATAATAAGGGTGTATACCTCTTGAAAAGATTTTTCTAAAAAGAAATGCCATAAACCGGGCTCGAACCCCTGACCTCTCGAATACCCGACATGTGCCTAACCATCCATTTGACATAAATTTTTCTGATTTATTCCCCACTCGAAATTATTTAACCCTCTCTTCTTATTTCCCTTTTCCCTTCATCTTCTTCAAGCAAAAAAAGGCGACCAAAGGAGTAATTAAATGACTGTTACAACGATTTGGTTTTTGGACTTTCAACTAATAAATAATTAATCTATATCTTTCCTTGAATTAATTGAAAAGGAAAAAAAATAAAAAAGACCCCAGTAGGCTTTTGCTACCGTCGCTGCTAGAGAAAAAAATAATATTGATTTCATTTTCAAGTACGTTTTAGATCAAACTTGTAACATAAAATAGTTTGTAATCCACTTCTTGAAACTATTGTTATCATTAATTCCAGTTTATTCGCAACAACAAACTCGAATTTCCCTCAAGAACGGTTTCGTTGACTTTTTATTTACAACTTTGACTCGAAAAATTCATGCTCTATATAGTGATATGGGAGTTGAAACTTTGCAAAAAGTTTTCATATTGGATTTCTAACAGAGTTGCATTAGCACTTTTTGAAAAATCATTAAAAATCGAGTTTAAAGAAAAATTGAAGCACGAACAGGGTAGGTTGCTGTGTTCTTCATCCTCTCTGATAAAATTCGATTTAATAAGAGGCTGTAAAGGTGTTTGGGATTACTGAAAGTGGTAGTATGTTGAATACTGTACTAGTCGTCTGAATTGATCAATTTAATATAGACCAGAAAAAAATGGTTCGAGTTGTTATCACAGATAACACCAAAAAATAAATAAATAAAGTGAAATGTGAAAGACTTTGATTCGTACGAATTGATGTTGAGGTGTAACAAACTTGAGGCAAAAAAAACAAAATCCATTCTCAATCGGAAACGATAGGAATAAAGTTCAAAATAGAGATCTTGCTTGTTATATCATTTAATAATAAATATATATAATTATAATAATAATTCTATTAATTTTAATAATAATAAATAATAATAAAGATATCAATAATAATAATATTGATTATTGATAAAAATAATATTATGATAATATTGGTAATAACAATAATAGTAATAATAATACTAATACTAATAATGATATAACAAATTACTTGTAACAAATTTCACATTAAAATTTTATGATATTAATAATACTAATAATAATAATAATAATAAAAATAATAATACTATTAATATTAATAATAATTATTATAATAATAATAATAGTATTAATAACAATGATAATAATTATTGTTAATAATAATATTAATAATAATATTATTAATGATAATATTAATAAATTACATTACTTTTATAATAATAATAATTTATGATAATAATCATGGTAATTTCGATGAATTTAATATTAGTTAGTAATAATGATAATAATAATTTTATTAATACTACTAGTGATAATACTAGTTATAATAGTATTAATGTTAATACAACACTTTTTACATATCAAATTTCATATCTAATTGCTATATATAATAATATTACTAATACTGATATTACTATTTATATTCGCAAGTAAGTTTAGTATGTTGATATAATATCTTATTAGCAATGTAATGTTTAATAACTATATTTGATATCCTATGATAACATTTATTGGATATTGAATATTTATATCTTTATATTATCATATAATTATTATTTGTAATTATATGTATAGATATAGATTTATAATAATATCGTGTATATGTTTGTATATATTTATTCTAATTGTATTTAACTATTTTGTTCATTATTTTACATTTAAAATTCTACATTGATTAAAGTGTATTTTATTAACTCAAAATATTTCTACTTACATATATAATTACACACAACTGTTCGTGAATCTTCGGGGATGGTCAAAGGTAATTGATTATATGAATATAGTTTCAAAATTTTCGAGACTCAACATTACAGATTTTGCTTATCGTGTCGAAAACATATAAAGATTAAAGTTTAAATTTGATCGGAAATTTCCGGGTCATCACAGTACCTACCCGTTAAAGAAATGTCGTCCCGAAATTTGATCGAGGTCGTCATGGCTAACTATAAAAATGTTTTCATGACAAATATGAGTTGATAAATAAAGTTTTATCATCATTGAGTAATATGGATAAATCCATTTGATTTTGTGAAGAGTACGAGTGAAGCTATCACCAAAGGGTGAAATGAGTAAGTATAGATTCGTCATATCTTTTGACGTAGATAGGATTGATTTTCAAGTTCAAGAGATTTGGAGAAGATCTTAGTAATAAGATTTGATTCTTCGATAATTAAGAAAATTAGGATCCGCTTTAAATGCGATCATCCGTTTTGATTGCTTTGTCGGATATTTTACTATAAATCCACCCCCTTCGTTTCAACTCACACCTTCTATTCTTTCTCCTTTAATTCGTACTTTGAATCATTTGTCAATATGCTCCATCCAGTTCTGGTTCTCGATATACTCCTAACTTTCATATCTGTCATTCTTCTCTTTCATCTGCTGCCAGAAAAATCTATTCACTTCTACTATTACCTTGGGGTTATAGTGTTTTTAACTCTCCCGTGTCTTTATGTTGTGATAAACATTGATATGCACGGTTTGTAATTTATATGTTGTTGTCGAGCTTTATATTTTCTTTTATATTTAAGAGTTCCTTACTTTTGTCTCTTCTTCCCGACTTCAAGTCAAGCGAATAATGGTCCAGAATTTGTAAATATGAAGTTTTGGATGAACATAGTTAATGTTCTAAGAAGAAGATCGTAATGGCACGATCTTGATTTGTCAAATTACCAGAATATCCGAAAAGATAGAACTATCAATAAGATATGTTCTTAATATGTTTAGAGATTGGGTAGAATGTAAGAGTCGTGTAAGTGGCACATGATGAAATTATGTCCTGTGAATCATCATGTTTCATTAGAAACTCAGCATGAATTACTTAATATAATCACGTTGATCAAGTGTCATTATATTATACTAACTCATGTATCAGTTCCCAACACTACTTCAATAACATTCATATTTTAAGCTCGAAAGTTTACAGAATATAGAAACTAATAGTTTCTATATGATGTAACACTGATAGCACTAATAGATTAATGATTTCAGATAAGATTAGTTATGAAAATATCTTCAGAAATATGGAGGATATTTATAATGAAAGATACGATGATATCTTGGAATTTCTAATATCGAAGGATGGTGAAGAAAATTTGTCCGCAAGATTTTGGAGTCAGAAGCAAGATATTTGCTAAAGATTTCATCAGAAACAGAATCATCAGGATTCTTAATGTACAAGTTTAGTCCTTCTGATTTGTTCGGAGACTCTTTCGTAGTTTGCTCAATCAGTTTTTTTTTTTCAGTTTCAAACTTTTTCTGGGCTTTGCCGACATACAATTCTTTATTATCAACTTTTGGCTGTTGAGGTCGTTTACATTTTTTGTTGCTTCATTCAACTTTTCAAAATTCAGAGTATTAATTCGCAGAATGGGTGCTTTTCAGAATTTCAGAATGGAAGATCATAGTTCTAAGAGATAAATGTAATATGGATACATATAACCATTGATGTGGAAACGTTGCGAGACTCACAATACAGATTTGCTGATTTCCAGTAATTGGTATGGCAATTCTTGTTACCAGATGCGGATGAGTACATGATGTGACTTCAATAGATAAATATAGTGATTTTTCAAAGAGATTTAAACCAAGAGCAACGAAATTGCTGGTACGTCTGCTGGTAATATGATGGAATATAAAAGGTTCCCTGGTAACAATAAATGAGTACGCATATATATCAAGGTTATATTAAGGCTAATCCGAATGAAAGTCGAAGTTGATTTGCTGGACCTGTGACAAAATTGGCTACTTTGGAAGGGATTGTAAAGTTATTTTCGGTAATGACAACGCCAAAAGAGCTAATACAGATACGTATTAAATGTTTACTCAGTTTATGAGAGTTTTCAGGTGCATAACTATATGCATCAATCTTTTCTTCTGTAGATATAGTGCGGTTGGTTCATCCTCTCGATTGAGGTGTTTTCAAGAATCATGAAAGGTTTGAACGCAGATTGTAATCGTCAAGATACAAATGAGGTTTAAGATGAAATCAAGTGGCAAACTTGAAGAATTGTTTAGTTTCATATGTTATAATCAATATTTTAATTCATTTTAATTGTCCAATGTTGGCAGTCAAAGTTGACAGTCCAATATTTCATATATAGCTTAATATATAATATTCGAATTAATTAATACGTATCGTGACCCGTGTACATGTCTCAGACTCGATCACAACTCAAAGTATATATATTATTTTAGAATCAACCTCAACCCTGTATATGATGGAATTTGACAAACCTTTTGAGAAACATGTTCTACATTTTAACAAGTTCATAAACCCATTTTATGAAGATAAAGTTAGCGGAAGCATGCAAGTATCATGTTATATATCAACCATTTTAAAAGACAAATTCCATAAATATATCAAGTCTTGAAATAATATGCTTACATACAACAAGTGGGTTTAGTAATTTACCTCCTCAAGCTAGTTGAGGGTTACAACAATATGATGAAGAAGATGAGGATGAATGGAGCTCCAAATGTATGAAACCTCAAGTTGTTATACCCCAAGCTTATCACCAACACCTTGTGCTTTGGTTAGGGTTTGTTAACACTTGAATATGTCTTGCAAAAATCAAATTAAGAACACCTCTACCCCTTTGAAACCCCACGGTTTTTACAGCTCAAAGAGAGCAGATTTTTGCAGTTTTTTTGTGCTATTTTGATGTGTATGCATGTGTGTTTTGGTCTACTACAAGTCTTGGTACTTATGCCTCTTGATACTTGAAGTAACCATACACATGGCAAGTCAAAGTGCATGCTCCAATGCCACTTACTTGTAGGCTTTTAAATAAGTTTTATAAAATTAAATTTTATAAAACTATTTTATAAAACCTTCCATTTTATTTATACATATACATTTTATTATATAAAACCCATTTATATAAAATGTAACATAAATAAAATAATTATTTAACCTATAAATAATTAATTCCATATTATATAAATTATTCCATAATTTATATATATATGTACACATCAAGTAATATTTCAGAAAACCATTTTTCTTAAAGTTCAAGTGTTGCGTATTTGATCAATGATCCAATCGTTAAGATCAAATATGAATAAGGTATCAGTAAGCTTGTTATTGGGTATGACCCGACTTGGATCAAAACATATTAGCCACATTAATTTAATATGTCTCTCGGGCATACGAAATACCTTCAATCTCCCACTTGCACGAGAAACATAAGAAATTAATGCAAGTGATGGATACCACCTAACGACCGTCCATCACCCCCAATATGTTATGACTTTGTGCCATTCAATAACATCATCCCTTTCGAGTTCACATCTCGAATATGAATAGGTGAATCTTTTCATTACATCCTTTCGTCCTAGATGTCATGTTAATTCCAAGAGATACAGAGTGATCACTCTCTTTTAGATTTAACTTTATCAGGCCTTAGACATCTGACTCTCAACGAATAAGAGGGACAAATTCCATCTTGACTACATACGTCCTAAATATACACCTTGCATTATACCTGAGCTCTTCCTTATGAACTACCATATTTCAGACTAGCGAAGGAAAGAATCCAGGCACAATACTTGGTAAATATCCAAACCCAATATGTATCTCAGGTCAGAGGATACAATGATATTCGCCTTTAATCAAGACTACATGTGATCGACCACAAAGGCTCTATTTAGTAAGTCTTGAGAGCGGGTCTTCCAATATTTGTGTCCCACAAATATCTATGAACCTTGGTTGCAACCTTGCCCCACATTCATCCCGTGAATGTATACTAATCCAAGTTCATAATAGTCTAAACCTCACACTTGTTCCCACGAATGTGATCGACTACGGAATTTTAGAATAATTACTTATTCATGGATAAAATATGCAAAATAGGAACATAACTCAAGATAAATTAACGCCATAATTGTATAAATGAGTTTGAACTACTTCGTTCCGTTACAATACTTAAAACAGATCATAACCAATCACTAGAATATCGAAGCCCTAATGCACAAACATGTCCAGCATGTTTTGATCCATGTAAGAGCTTCGTGAGAGGATCCGCTATATTAAGATCTGTGTGAACTTTGCGAATACATATCTTTCCCTTTTCAACTTCATCCCTTATGTAGTTGAATCTCCGCTCAATGTGACGGGTCTTTTGATGAGCACGAGGTTCCTTGATTTGAGCAATCGCACCCTCGTTGTCACAAAAGATCTCAAGAGGGTCCTGAATGGAAGGGACTACTCCTAAGTCGTCGATGAATTTCTTCATCGATGCAGCTTCCTGAGCTGCCAATGATGCGGCGATGTACTCCGACTCTGTAGTGGATAGAGCAACAACATCCTGTTTTGAACTCTTCCAAGAGACCGCACCTCCATTTAATGTGAAGACATAACCGGATTGTGATCGAGAATCATCACGATCAGTTTGGAAACTCGCGTCCACGTAACCTTTTACAGCGAGTTCCTCCTCACCAGACCCATATATCAGAAACATATCCTTAGTCCTCCTAAGGTATTTCAATATACTTTTAACAGCAATCCAATGACTGTTTCCTGGGTTATTCTGGAATCTACTTGTCAGGCTAAGAGCGCATGACACATCCGGTCTAGTGCATATCATTACATACATGTTTGACCCAATGGCAAAAGCATATGGGACTTTCTTCATTCTCTCCTGTTCATCTTTCGTGGTGGGGCACTGAGATGAACTGAGAAGTGTTCCCTTTTGAATAGGTACCAAACCTTTCTTAGAGTTCTCCATCTTGAACCTTTTCAAGATTTTTTCAATGTATGCACTTTGATTTAAACCTATCAGTTTCTTGGATCTATCCCTGTAGATCCCAATCCCCAAAACGTATTGTGCTTCTCCAAGATCCTTAATGGAGAAGCATTTGCTTAACCAAGTTTTAACACCTTGCATTGCCGGAATATCATTTCCAAATAACAATATATCATCCACATATAGTACAAGGAACATGATAGTGCTCCCACTAGCTTTCTTGTATACACAAGCTTCATCACCATTTTTAATGAAGCCAAATTTCTTGGCCTCCTCATTAAAACGATGATTCCACATTCTAGATGCTTGTTTCAATCCGTAGATTGACTTCTTTAACTTGCATACCTTTTTAGGATATTTCGGATCAACAAAACCCTCAGGCTGAACCATATAGACATCTTCCTCAAGATATCCGTTTAGGAAAGCGGTCTTGACATCCATCTGCCATATTTCATAATCATAATGAGCAGCAATGGCAAGTAATATCCTAATAGACTTTAGCATCGCCACAGGTGAAAAAGTTTCATCATAGTCAACCCCTTTAGTTTGAGTGAAACCTTTTGCTACAAGTCTAGCTTTATATGTATCCAAGCTCCCATGTATGTCTGTTTTCATTTTGAACAGCCATTTACAATCAACTAACCTAGAGCCAGGTGGTTGCGCAACAAGTTCCCAAACTTGGTTGTCATACATGGATTGTATCTCAGCGTTCATGGCTTCCTGCCATTTATCTTTATCAATCCTTGATAAAGCATCTTGTTAGTTTATTGGTTCATCCAAATCAACCACATAGCAACCATCCATGAGAAACCCATATCTCTCAGGAGGATTACTAATCCTACCAGATCTGCGAACGTCTTGTGTATTTTGATCATCCATCTGATCACTCTCAACATTTTCATGTTGAGTGCTAGTGTCAGCCAATTGTGTATCATCTACTTGATCTTGAACCTCTTCAAGATCTATCTTCCTTTCACTTTTGTCTTCCATTAGGAACTTAGTTTCAAGGAATTCAGCCTTCCGAGCAACAAATACATTCTGCTCAGAAGGATCATAGAAATAGTATCCCATATCATCCTTGGGATATCCTATGAAGATACACTTCGTGGATCGAGCATTCAACTTATTAGGGACGTAACGCTTAGGATAAGCTTCACATCTCCATACTTTCAAGTATGAAAGAGAAGGAGGTTTTCCAAACCACATCTCATGAGGAGTTCGTTCCACTTTCTTGGTTGGGGCCATATTTAAAATACGAGCCGCGGAGCTTAGACAATAACCCCAAAATGATAGAGGTAACGAGCTTCTTGCCATCATAGATCGAACCATATCCATTAGGGTTCGGTTCCTCCTTTCGGAAACTCCATTAAGTTGGGGTGTTCCGGGTGGAGTAAGTTGTGAGATAATCCCACAACTCCTAAGATGATCTTGGAAGGCATCGCTTAGGTATTCACCTCCTCTATTGGTACGAAGTACCTTAATTGTCCTATTGAGTTGATTTTGTACTTCGTTTTGATATTCTTTGAATGCTTCAAACGTTTCGTCCTTGTGTCTTAACAAGTAGACATATCCGAAATGACTGAAGTCATCAATGAAAGTAACGAAGTATCTTTCACCATTCCTAGTTATGGGCTTAAAGGGTCCACATACATTCGAATGTATTAATCCCAATAAGTCTTTAGCCCTTTCATAGGTCCCTTGGAAAGGTGCTTTTGTCATTTTGCCTTGTAAACAAGATTCACATACATCAAATGAGTCTAGTTCATTTGATTTCAAAAGTCCATTCTTTTGAAGTGTATGCATTCGGTTCTTGTTTATATGGCCAAGGCGACAATGCCATAAATAGGAATCACTCAAATCCCTTTTGAGTTTCTTGGTGCTTGTATGGTATATAGAGCTCAATGATGCGTCATCATGAACCAATTCATAAATTCCATTTGAAGGCGAAGCCTTGAAATAGAATACATTGTCTTTAGAAACATGAATATCATCATCAATAAAATTAACAACGTAACCACATTGTTTTAAGCGAGAAATAGAAATAATGTTTCTACACAAATCCGGAGCATACAAAACATTTTCTAAAATAAGTTCCAATCGGCTTGGAAGCTTCAAAATAAAATCTCCTTGAGCTTTAACATGCACCTTTGCACCATTGCCCATATAGAGACTTGATGTTCCCGCCTTATGATCACTTCTTTTGAACCCCTGCAAAGAATTGCAAATATGAGTTCCACATCCCGTGTCTAATACCCATGTATTAGAAGAAGTAATACTAAGCTCTATATATACCTTAAATATATTACCTGAGGTTTGCCTTGCATCCCTCTTGTCCTTCAACTCCTTAAGATAGACCGGACAGTTTCGTTTCCAATGACCCATCTCACCGCAACCGAAACATGGGTCTTCTTTGGGGTTTGCCTTCTCGGCTACCTTTTGCTTCTTAGCCTTGTTGATGGTTGGGGTAACCATCTTCCCTTTCCCTTTGCCTTGATGGGCGGGTCCTTTTCTCTTGGCCACCTTTGGCTTAGAGGTGTTACCTTTTGACCCACCTTGATCGATTGCTAACACGGGTAAAGCCCTTTTACCCATGCTAGTTTCTGCCGTTCTAAGCATACCGTGAAGCTCACCTATGCTCTTATCCATCCCATTCATATTGTAATTAATTACAAATTGATCAAACCTTTTTGATAGGGAGTTAAGGATAAGATCGGTGGCTAACTCATTAGATATGTTTAGGTTAAGGCGGTTAGCACGATCGATAAGGCTTTTCATCTTAAGTACATAAGATGAAACCGATTGGGTATCGTCCATACGACAAGCATGTAGCGCCCGAACCGTTTCGAAACACTCGACACGTGCTTGTTGGAGGAACATCTCCTTCAATTGCGTTATCATGTCGTATGCACTATGATGCTCGAAATCCTTTTGGAGTTCGGGTATCATAGTCCCAAGCATTAAGCATGAGACTTGAAGGGAGTCGTGGCAATACTTATCGTAAGAGGCCATTGCCTCCATATCATTCTCATCCGGTTGATCGGGAATGGGGTCCTCAAGTACATACGCTTTATCCTCTAGTTTGAGGACAATCCGAAGATTGCGGAACCAATCCATAAAGTTGGTATGATTGAGCTTGTCTTTCTCGAGGAGAGACCGTAACGATAGGTTGTTCATGTTAAGTGGTGCGTTTTGCATGTTGTTGTTGTTATTAGCGACCATCTACGAAATTCAACAAAGTCCTTTTAAGTATCGATTTTAAATTTAATAAACAATACCCTTTTAATTTGTTTTATTAAATATTAGAATCCAACGGTAAATCAAATTTCGGTTAGGTGACCTTTATCCCGTCATTTGATTTAGCTAGGTAGTCATAATGACAATTGCTATCCTTTTGCAACTTCTAAGTTATGGGATCGTGCAATCCTTTTGCATGGCATATTAATCCCATCAATGCCTATTTGTTCCTCATGCTTCGGTGACCCTAAGTTCATGATTCCCAAATCAAGTCGTCCTACTTGTGTAAACATGTAGACTTAACATACAAGTGGTTAGGTGACCTTTATCCCACATGTATGCGAAGTGTACCTTATTCATATTAGTTCACTCATGACGGTTAGGTGACCTTTATCCCATCAAGAGATTCCTAATATGTCTAAGTGTTTCCACAAAAGGATGGCGTTTAACTTGTTTACCTTGTTTTAGTTAAAGGGATTTTATGTTTTCTACATTCTAGTTTTAGAAAACAAAATGCTATACACCAACATGAATTTGGTGTGTAGTGTTTTATGAAAAACCTATTTTCATGTCATATTAGTAAAGCCAATTACTTTGATATAAACCATTTTATATGCATTGTTATTTATGTCCTTAATAACCATTTATTAGTGTCCTTTTGTTGTTTTAATTATAACCAATTATAATGTCATTTTGCAAGTTGTAAATGTGTGATAAATTGTAGCAACCAAACATACAAACACAATAAACATGCAAAACAACCAAGTTCACAATCAAGCCAATTTGGTAGACATTTGTTTAGCCAAAACAAATGTCACCTTCTATGGGTTATGACAAAGTAGGAGATTTATAATCTCCCACTTAATCTTGCATCCAAATGCTTCCAACTTGTGTTCATCTTCGTCATCTTCATTCTTCATTCTCTTTACAAAAAATATATCCTAATACATTTTTTCTAGAAAATGAAATTACAACCTAATCTATTTTACATACAAAATATAAAATAAATTACAAATGAATGAATATTACAAATTATTACAAACTAAATGAATGATTAATATTACAAACCATAAGAATGAATAAATCAACCACAACATAGAACCATTCAAACACAAGGTCTAGGCTTGATTGTGAACCACATTAAACAACAAAATTTGACCAAAAAATAAGTTCCAAACCCACTTTGGAACTCCCTAAAATTCGGCCAAAATAAGAACCCACCCAAAATCCAAAAATTTTTACATTCTAGTTTCATGCATGTTACTAGATTGTAAGATTAGTGGATTTAAAAGTCATAAACAAGAAGCATATTTCAAAGACCTTGGCTCTGATACCATTGATGGAATTTGACAAACCTTTTGAGAAACATGTTCTACATTTTAACAAGTTCATAAACCCATTTTATGAAGATAAAGTTAGCGGAAGCATGCAAGTATCATGTTATATATCAACCATTTTAAAAGACAAATTCCATAAATATATCAAGTCTTGAAATAATATGCTTACATACAACAAGTGGGTTTAGTAATTTACCTCCTCACGCTAGTTGAGGGTTACAACAATATGATGAAGAAGATGAGGATGAATGGAGCTCCAAATGTATGAAACCTCAAGTTGTTATACCCCAAGCTTATCACCAACACCTTGTGCTTTGGTTAGGGTTTGTTAACACTTGAATATGGCTTGCAAAAATCAAATTAAGAACACCTCTACCCCTTTGAAACCCCACGGTTTTTACAGCTCAAAGAGAGCAGATTTTTGCAGTTTTTTTGTGCTATTTTGATGTGTATGCATGTGTGTTTTGGTCTACTACAAATCTTGGTACTTATGCCTCTTGATACTTGAAGTAACCATACACATGGCAAGTCAAAGTGCATGCTCCAATGCCACTTACTTGTAGGCTTTTAAATAAGTTTTATAAAATTAAATTTTATAAAACTATTTTATAAAACCTTCCATTTTATTTATACATATACATTTTATTATATAAAACCCATTTATATAAAATGTAACATAAATAAATTAATTATTTAACCTATAAATAATTAATTCCATATTATATAAATTATTCCATAATTTATATATATATGTACACATCAAGTAATATTTCAGAAAACCATTTTTCTTAAAGTTCAAGTGTTGCGTATTTGATCAATGATCCAATCGTTAAGATCAAATACGAATAAGGTGTCGGTAAGCTTGTTATTGGGTATGACCCGACTTGGATGAAAACATATTAGCCACATTAATTTAATATGTCTCTCGGGCATACGAAATACCTTCAGTATAGAGAACTCAATCATTACTACATATAAAGTGTCTATGGTGATTCCAAATAATATATATAGATGCGTCGATATGATATGTCAAAACCTTATATACATGTCCCGATATTTAAAGTGCGTAAAATAAATACAGAAATTAAATGATGATAAATAAAATTGCGAGAATATAAATTGCGATAAATAAACTGCGATAAATAAATTGCGATAATTAAATTGCGATAAATAAATTGCGATAAAATAAAATGTGATACAGAATTAACAGTTAGCTAGGAACAGTTAGCTAGGATTTTGTTAGCCTGGTTTCTTAACAAAATTTTATATTGTTAATTAGTCTGTTTTTAATCAATTTTTATTGTGTCCATTATTTCTTCATTATGCCACTTGTTGGATTCTGATAGGTCAAAATCCAAATATAAAATTGAATGAAAATGGTTATTCTGTGGTGAACGGATTTGTATATCGGTAGATGTAAGTAGGATAGTAAATGACTGTTGAATCAGCTTCGAAGAATGTACAATGTAATTTATTAATGTGAGATCTGAATATTTCCTCGGGTATTACCTACCCGTTAAAATATTTTCATCATTAACAATTTGTACAAAAGAATTTTTAATTACAATCTTTATGAAAACATATATACATATATATTTTCTTCAGATGTAATCATAGATTTAATGAGTTAATATGATATTAAACTCATTTGATTTACCGTTAGAACAAGAATCTATAATCTCTAAAACATTAGAGATTACATAATCGCCATGTCGTACGAAGATAAATAATGTAGAACGTCATGTAGAACAAAGATAATTGAGGTAGGACATCATGTAGTATGATGATTATGCTGGAGGTACAGACTGAGAGTTTGAGACGTGTAGTGTTGAGGCTTGTGCTGTGGATGTTGTTGTTGGTGGTACTGGTGTTGCCGGTGTTGTTGCTGATAGTACTGTTGGTGCCGATGATGTTGTTGAAGCTGGTAAATTTTGCACCATATTTTCCACATTGATCAGTCGAGCGCGAAGCTCGTTGACTTCTTCTATTACATCGGGGTGATTATCGGTAAGAATGAGCGAATGAATAAGGTTTAGAATCTGAGATAGTATGTAATCATGACGAGATATTCGGGAAATGAGGGTGAAAATAGTGTCTCGAATAGGTTCGCCGGTGAGTGCTTCAGGTTCATTGTCAAGAGGGTAATTTGGTTGGTGGAAAAGATCGCCTTCTTCGCGTCTCCATTGACTGAGTCGACTATGAACCCATCAGGTGAATTGGGGATGGATGATTGATTGATTCATTCTGGTGACACTGCTTTCGGAGCTTAAGTGAAACTCCATATCAGAATAGCTGTCGGAATCTGAGGAATTCGAACTGGTTGAGGGATCCATATCGTACGATCAAATGAAGGATTTTTGATAAGAAATAGATTATAGGATGTAGATTAGTACCCAGCAATAAATAATTTAAATATGCATATATCATACTAAAATCCCATAAGTTACGGAGGAATCTACGGAAGTTGTCAGGCAATGTCTACAGTAACAGATACGCTAAGATACGAATTGTCAGATACGCTAAGATATGAATTTTGTCTATACACTATTTATGCAGTCATTGCAGTAAGATGTGTCTAGACTAAGAATGATAAGCAGGTAATTTCCTAAGGATGATAAGCAGATGATTTCCGACAAGAAATGATAAACAAAACTTTTGACATGCATACAAGGTCGAAGTCCAGACTCACTAATGTATCTAAACAACTATCAGTTAGGCACACTAATGCATGACTTGGTTCGCTAAGACCACCGCTCTGATACCAACTATAGAGACCCTTCCTAATCCATCCGGACGAAGTCCACATTGATTATAAACGATTCACAACAGTTGATTACATCGCGAGGTACTTGACCTCTATATGATACATTTTACAAACATTGCATTCATTTTTAAAAGACAACTTTCATTTCATCGTAAGTTGACAGACATGCATACCATTTCATAATATACCTAAACTATAAATGACTTGATAATATTCTTGATGAACTCAATGACTCGAATGCAACGTCTTTTGAAATATGTCATGAATGACACCAAGTAATATCTCTAAAATGAGCAAATGCACAGCGGAAGATTTCTTTCGTACCTGAGAATAAACATGCTTTCAAGTGTCAACCAAAAGGTTGGTGAGTTCATTAGTTTATCATAAATAATCATTTCATATTTTTAATAGACCACAAGATTTCATATTTCCATTTCTCATAAACATACGTGCCATGCATAGAGACAAAAATAGCATTCATATGGATTGAACACCCGGTAACCGACATTCACAATATGCATATAAGAATATCCCCATCATTCCGGGATCCTCCTTCGGACATGATATAAATTTCGAAGTACTAAAGCATCCGGTACTTTGGATGGGGCTTGTTTGGCCTGATAGATCTATCTTTAGAGTTCGCGTCAATTAGGGTGTCTGTTCCCTAATTCTTAGATTACCAGACTTAATAAAAAGGGGCATATTCGATTTCGATCATTCAACCATATAATGTAGTTTCGATTACTTGTGTCTATTTCGTAAAACAGTTATAAAAGCAGCGCATGTATTCTCAGTCCCAAAAATATATATTGCAAAAGCATTTAAAAAGGGAGCAAATGAAACTCACCTAATGTATTTTGTAGTAAAAATACATAGAACGACATTGAACAAGTATAGGGTTGACCTCGGATTCACGAACCTATATCATTTGTATATTTATTAGTATTCATAGTTGTAATTGAACACACACATATATATAATTGTATTAGTTATATCCTTTTTATGTTAATAATTTATATATACTTTATATGTTCATTTTGTATATAATAATATTAGATTTTGTTATGTTATATGTGTTAGATATCTATATTTATGTATGTATTTCATTTGTTTATCGAAACAGTAGTTCAAATTATACTACGTTAATATTAGTAAAAATAATGATAGTAACTTTAATAATATAGTCATGTTAATAATAACTCTATTAGTGATAATAACAATGATATTAATAATAATACTTGTAAGAATATTAATTTTATGGTTAATGATCATCATGATATCGATTTTAGTAATTACATAATAATAATACTCGTGATAATATAGTTAATAATATTTATGTTAATATTAACAATTCTATTATTTGTAAAAAGATACTAATACTAATATTTGCGGAAATAATTATAGTTTGATTTATTTCTATAATAATACTCATAATAATCCTAATCATAATCATAATAATAATAAAAATACAACTATTAGTGATATATAATAGTAATCTTCATTCTTGTATTTATAATCATAATTTCATCATAATGCTTTTATTTGTAAAGATAATAATAATAATTATGTTACTAATAATAACAATATTGATAATTATATTAATGATGATATTAAAAATAAATATACTTATAACAATAATAATAATACTAATAACAATAACAAGAATAATAAGTATAATAATAATAATGATAAAAAAAATAATAAGGGTGTATACCTCTTGAAAAGATTTTTCTAAAAAGAAATGCCCTAAACCGGGCTCGAACCCCTGACCTCTCGAATACCCGACATGTGCCTAACCATCCATCTGACATAAATTTTTCTGATTTATTCCCCACTCTAAATTATTTAACCCTCTCTTCTTATTTCCCTTTTCCCTTCATCTTCTTCAAGAAAAAAAAGGCGACCAGAGGAGTAATTAAATGACTGTTACAACGATTTGGTTTTTGGACTTTCAACTAATAAATAATTAATCTATATCTTTCCTTGAATTAATTGAAAAGGAAAAAAATAAAAATAAAAAATACACCCAGTAGGCTTTTGCTACCGTCGCTGCTAGAGAAAAAAAAATATTGATTTCGTTTTCAAGTACGTTTTAGATCAAACTTGTAACATAAAATAGTTTGTAATCCACTTCTTGAAACTATTGTTATCATTAATTCCAGTTTATTCGCAACAACAAACTCGAATTTCCCTCAAGAACGATTTCGTTGACTTTTTATTTACAACTTTGACTCGAAAAATTCATGCTCTATATAGTGAATTGGGAGTTGAAACTTTGCAAAAAGTTTTCATATTGGATTTCTAACAGAGTTGCATTAGCACTTTTTGAAAAATCATTAAAAATCGAGTTTAAAGAAAAATTGAAGCACGAACAGGGTAGGTTGCTGTGTTCTTCATCCTCTCTGATAAAATTCGATTTAATAAGAGGCTGTAAAGGTGTTTGGGATTACTGAAAGTGGTAGTATGTTGAATGCTGTACTAGTCGTCTGAATTGATCAATTTAATATAGACCAGAAAAAAATGGTTCGAGTTGTTATCACAGATAACACCAAAAAATAAATAAATAAAGTGAAATGTGAAAGACTTTGATTCGTACGAATTGATGTTGAGGTGTAACAAACTTGAGGCAAAAAAAAACAAAATCCATTCTCAATCGGAAACGATAGGAATAAAGTTCAAAATAGAGATCTTGCTTGTTATATCATTTAATAATAAATATATATAATTATAATAATAATTCTATTAATTTTAATAATAATAAATAATAATAAAGATATCAATAATAATAATATTGATTATTGATAAAAATAATATTATGATAATATTGGTAATAACAATAATAGTAATAATAATACTAATAATGATATAACAAATTACTTGTAACAAATTTCACATTAAAATTTTATGATATTAATAATACTAATAATAATAATAATAAAAATAATAATACTGTTAATATTAGTAATAATTATTATAATAATAATAGTATTAATAACAGTGATAATAATTATTGTTAATAATAATATTAATAATAATATTATTAATGATAATATTAATAAATTACATTACTTTTATAATAATAATAATTTATGATAATAATCATGGTAATTTTGATGAATTTAATATTAGTTAGTAATAATGATAATAATAATTTTATTAATACTACTAGTGATAATACTAGTTATATTAGTATTAATGTTAATACAACACTTTTTACATATCAAATTTCATATCTAATTGCTATATATAATAATATTACTAATACTGATATTACTATTTATATTCGCAAGTAAGTTTAGTATGTTGATATAATATCTTATTAGCAATGTAATGTTTAATAACTATATTTGATATCCTATGATAACATTTATTGGATATTGAATATTTATATCTTTATATTATCATATAATTATTATTTGTAATCATATGTATAGATATAGATTTATAATAATATCGTGTATATGTTTGTATATATTTATTCTAATTGTATTTAACTATTTTGTTCATTATTTTACATTTTAAATTCTACATTGATTAAAGTGTATTTTATTAACTCAAAATATTTCTACTTACATATATAATTACACGCAACTGTTCGTGAATCTTCGGGGATGGTCAAAGGTAATTGATTATATGAATATAGTTTCAAAATTTTCGAGACTCAACATTACAGATTTTGCTTATCGTGTCGGAAACATATAAATATTAAAGTTTAAATTTGATCGGAAATTTCCGGGTCATCACATTATAACCCATAAGTATATGTATAACCCGGTTTTGTTTCTGATTTATCTTATTCATTTTTCAAAGAAAAAAAAATGCACCAGGCCAGGATTGAACCTCTGACCTCTCGGTTTTCAACACACGTCCAACCACTCTCTTCTATTCCAATTTTTATGATCTAATTTTCATACGAAATACAATTAACCCATATAACTCGGTTTCCCTTTCATCTTCATTTTGGCCCAACAGAACTCGGCCCACTGCAATATCTTAAGCCCGTTAAGGGTTTTGATTCTTTAAAAAGGGAAATTAAAATTGACGGTTTATTTGTGATAAGGTTGATATGAGTAGGTCAATAACACACACGCATTCTTTTTCTTTACAGCTTATTCCCATTAAGAATAAAGTATTTGCTATTAATCATCATCATTATCGTATCCTTTCATTATTGTGATTATCTTAATCACCATCATCTTAATATAAATATACGGCCTCAACTTATTTGTATTATCTCATTCGTTTTTAAATTCCAACGGGATTATAACTGCAGCAGTAGCTTCGATATAGTAGCAGCCTTTTTAGAAGTTCTGCCATATATGATAACATATTCAACTACTATGGTTTGTAGGGTTTGGTAAAAAGAAGAATATATGGAGGTGAGAGAGGAAAGCGAGAGAGATAAGATGGTGGTGATTATTGGTTCGTGACAAGAAACAAAAAATGGAGGAAGACATGTCGAGTGTTAGGTTTGTGGTGGATTAAAGTGGTGGTGTTTCTCGAATGGAAAGCAGGTCATAGAATATCATCTTCATCATTCTTCGTGCTACATTTACAGAAAACATAAACAGAAAGAATGAGTAGCAGCATACCTCGTTTGATTTGTGTTTGGGTGTTGACCGAACAGAAATTTGAAAGCGGTCGACATAAAAACAGGAGTTTAAATAGCAGTCTTAGCCGTCGATGGAGGAAGTGGTTATGGTAAGGTTAAGAGTGGAAATCGAATTGCATAAGTGGTGTTCAAGTGTAGAAGGAAAGTGGTTGTGGGTTTTGATTGATCAAGAAAAAGAAATAGAAGGCAGTTAGCAATCGTAGTATTTGATTTGCAAGCAACAAATATGATTAAGATTGTGAGAGGTGATTCATGGGTGACGGTGATTCTATATATACTGAACCGTAAAGAAAAGAATCAATAGGAATGAAGATGGGTTTTGGTTGGTGTTACAGAGGATTATTGGTGATGCTTTGATGTGAAGATGGTTGTGGTAATATTGGGTGATCTTGGTGACGGGATGAAACAGAAAACATAATGGTGGTGGTGAAGATGATTGGTTCCATGGTGTTCACGAAGAGAAGATAAAAGAATGAGGTAGTGATTGCAATTGATTAGGTTAATAATGTACTGAATCATTTTCCCATTAACACAGTGTAATAGTTTGTTTTATAGCAAAATGAGTTGACACAATATTCCTTCAGGTACAGAAGATATAAATAAAAACTAAAAGCAGAATTTGATGGCTAACTGCACTTGGATATATCTGTTATTACATTTGTTCTTGTATCAGATTCTTAGAGACAGGAAATCAATCATCAACAGCTTTGAAAAGGATATGAAACTGAATACACAAAGTTTTCCAGTATTTATATATCCAACCGTGTTTATATAAATATATAAATTTGTATATGTATTAATATATTTGTATTTATATCCAAATTTGTATATTTCTTTTACTTATATAATTGTATTTATAAATTATAATTTATCTTGTTAATAAATATAACTATAATAATATTACTCTTAATATTATAAATAATAGTAATACTAATGATAATAATTCCTATAATACTTTATAGTTATAATAATAATAATCTTAACACAAATAATAACAATAATGATCATAATATTAACAATAATAATTTTTAATCATGATAACTTATACATATCAAATTCTATATATTTTATATAGTAATATTAATAATACAAATATTAACATTTATAATGAAAGTAAGGTTAGTAATTTGACTTTAATATTTTAACTTGTACTTAGTCTTTATTATTAACATGATATAATAACATATATAGAATATTTAATATTTATACATTATAAATATATATATATATATATATATATATATATATATATATATATATATATATATATATGTATATATATATATATATATGTATATATATATATATATATATGTATATATATATATATATGTATATATATATATATATGTATATATATATATATATGTATATATATATATGTATATATATATATATATATGTATATATATATATATGTATATATATATATATATATTTATATATATTATAATATACATACAACATTAATTATGTATAGATTCATGTATATATATATATATATATATATATATATATATATATATATATATATATATATATATATATAGATAATTATCTTAATAGCAATTTCATTATTTTATACACTACTTTACATATTCCACTCAGTTGATTAAATTGTATTTTATTTTACATAACTAATTCAAATGTTTCATTTATATTTTACTATTTCCAATTAATATATATACTTTCGTTATATTATATTATAGGTACACATTTATTTACACACAATTGTTCGTGAATCGCCGAGCACTGTCTAAAGGTAAAATGTATACATGAAACAATTCAAACTTTCTGAGACTCATCATTACAGACTTTGCTTATCGTGTCAAAATCATATAAGATCAAAGTTTAAATTTGGTCGAAAATTTTCGGGTCGTCACATAAATAATTAGGAATGCCGAGTAAAAAAAAATATATACATGATATAGCAAATTGAATCGGCTGCAACGTATTAGGGATTTTGTAGCTTGATCTCTAAGTCTTTTAGTCCTAGATAATCTCTAATTCCTACTCTTGATCACCAAGCAAGCCTAGTTTAATAGGGAAACTAACAATCTTATAAAAACCTCATGTGATTCACGAGATATTCACCACAAATTATTCTGCATCCAGTCGACTAGTCACCTCCTGCATTCCCTGCAATTTCTGTCGACTAAATAAACTCCTAAACCCTCTCAAGTTGTCGACTAATAAACCACCTCTTCCCAGCCTACTTTGTTGACTGAAAATCTCCACAAAACTCGGCTGCAGTCGCCAATCATAAACATCTAAAGCCTGCTGTAATTTTCCATTATTTCTGTTTCTGTTCAGTCCTGAAAACAACCATCGAACCTGTTGTTTCTTGCTGCTAATCGGTATCAAATCAGTCCAAGAGGTCGTCCTTTGTTGCTGCTGAATTAACTACTGTAGCAGCTATTTTCTGTCGAACTAATTAGACCCAAAAACCATCTGTTTTGGGTCGTATATTGCTGTTGCTGCTGCAGCCTGTTTTCTGTTTCACGTATCATAATCATCCAAGGTCTCCAATCTTGCATAAGGTAGTCTAAACCCTAGTTAATCATGTTCTTTATTTAATTACTTATAAGTATTATATCAAGTAAGATGTTGTATGATAAAGTTTAATGAGTAAAAGTTATGATTTCATGTAATAAGGTTAAAAGATAAAAGATGTATGATCATGATTATAGATTAATAAGCCACTAGGTTAATTAAAGTTAATGATATATGATTATAAGTATTGTGCATGAAAGAATAATGGTTAGTGATTAATAAACTAGTCATGAATGTGATTAATAGGATTAAGGATTGTAAAACTTAAGAGATTATGAATAAGTTAGATGATTAATGAAAAAGGTTAAAAGTATCATAAAAGATTTTGATGATGATTAATAATATTGTTAGATTAATAGTATTATAATTAGGTATGATGTTAAAAGGTTATGAATGAGGTTAAAAGTTAATAGGATATAATTTAGTTAGTATGTTTATGTAAATTAATATGAACTTGTAGATTTAAAATTTAAATGGATAATAATTGTGGTTAGTAAAGATTAGTGTTAATATATGAAGATATAGATGAGAATGAATATGATTAATAAGAATGATTAAGTATGATCATGAATTATGAACATGAACAATTATTATGAGAAGTGATTATGATATAGGTAATTAATGGTTATGAACAAGTATGATGTAACGTGAAACAAGTTAATGAAGTTAAGGTTATGGATAAATAATATGGTTAGTAAGATTAAAGGTTATAAATATGATGGATATAAACTATATATAAAAAAAAATTAATTATGATGATTATAAAACTAGATTAAAAAGTTAAAGATTATGAAGCATGGATATTTATGATTAGGTATTGTAGTTAAAAGGTTTATGATTTTATGTACGAGAGAAGATTGGTAAATAATAATGATAATGGTACACATGCATGCATGCATGCATACGTACGTATGTGCATGTATACACTGTATGTATATATGTGTGTGTATATGTAAATATATACATACGTGTATATGTATGTATATGCACGTGTGTATGTATGTATGCATGTGTATTGTGTAAGTTCTATAAGTTAGTAAATAGTAAGAAAAGTAATAGGTATATATATATATATATATATATATATATATATGTATCATCTTACACTTATATATATGTAACACTTATACCTAATGTATATATACCATATAGTTATGAACACATGCATGTATGATAATAATAATAATAAAGCATATATATGTATGTATCACATAGGTGTATATTTATATATGTAACATATAATGATAAGTATATACAATAGTTGATTAATTAAATAATAATACTAAAATTAGTATAACCTATACACTTATCTATATAGTAACACTTAAGTACACTAAGTATATTATCACTTATATAAATATAACTTTTCTCGAGAACGGTCACTGTTAATATAGTTTGCTATATTAATAAACAAACATTACGTCTATTAGACATTAACTAATCGAACATAATATCTCTAGGTTGAGATCTCCGTGTTCAACACTCCGATTATATAACTTGTGTGGAATATCTATCTACTATTAAGGTGAACTTCATAGCCCCACTTTTTAACTTTCTTTATATATTTATTTTAAACTTCGGGTGAGACACATGCTTGCTTTTCAAACTGTTTTACGCTTAGACACAAGTACTCGAAAACTGTTTAATTGTGCTGACATGCTTTGATTCATGCTAAATCCCTACCATGATATCGTTAATTACTGGAATTTTGGTAAGCTTAGTTATTGTGAATAGCGCTATTGAGAGTGACGTCTCTAACCATTTGACCGTTGGTCTTTGGTTACATAATAATGATTAAACGACACTGACAGTTCAAGGTGTCTAGGGGTAACTTTGTTTATGTCTCGATATCATAACTTCAGCATTTACTTTTGATAACTAAATCTTATGGTCTAAAACTATATATATTAAACCTATGTTGTTCACTCAACCTTTTTGGTTGACACTTTAAGCATGTTTTGTCTCAAGTGAAGATCGCTAAAGATTATTTGCTATTTGGACTTTGCTGCATTTGGAGTCCGCATTTTATACATTCATATTATTGCATTAAAACATCTATTGTAATGACTTGATAATTTCCTCTGCCTTAATACATTGGTTATACTAAAAACGTCTCATATAGAGTCGTTCTCGTTTATACATACTTGTGTTATGATATTGTGAAGTCATATTTCCCCGGCCCTATTTGGGGGTATGACAATTATTATTATTAATATTATTTTATCAAATAAATATGTGATACAAAGATATTTTTATCACACGTAATATAATTACATTTATAATACATACCACTATATTTTTATGATATTAAATGAGCTTTATAAATTTTATTACTTAAGATATATAGAAGTATATTTTTATCATATATAAATTTTAATATAAAATTTTTATTAATAAAAGACTTGTATTATTTACTCTAATAAAATCTGATAAATATATATTATATATATATATAACGACTATATTTAAGTTATATAATAAATATGTATAAATTTTGGAAGTCACTTTGAGTTAAATTGACTTTTGTCAACTTTTGCATTTCGATCTCGAGCATTAGGATTGTGGTACACCATGATTCGACCATAATTATTAGACAGATATTGACCAACATATAAATATATATACTTAATATAGGTTTGTGAATCCGAGGCCAACCTCGCACTTGTTCAATGCCATCATATGTATTTTTTACTACGAAATACAGTATTATGAGTTTCATTTGCTCCATTTTTAAATGCTTTTGCAATATATATTTTTGAGACTGAGAATACATGCACTGCTTTTATAAATGTTTGACGAAATAGACACAAGTAATCGAAACTACATTCTATGGTTGAATGATCGAAATCGAATATGCCCATTTTAGTCTGGTAATCTAAGAATTAGGGAACTGGCCCCTAATTGACGTGAATCCTAAAGATAGATCTATGGGCACTAACAAGCCCAGTCATAGAATTTGAACTGCTTTAGTACTTCGAATTTATCATGTCCAAAGGGAGTCCCGGAATCATGGGGATATTATATATGCATCTTGTTAAGGTCGATTACCAGGTGTTCAGCATATGAATGATTTTTATCTCTATGTATGGGATGTATATTTATAAGAAATGGAAATGAAAATCTTGTGGTCTATTAAAAATGATGGAAATGAATATTGTTGATAAACTAATGAACTCACCAACCTTTTAGTTGACACTTTAAAGCATGTTTATTCTCAGGATTGAAAGAAATCTTTCACTGTGCATTTGCTCATTTTAAAGATGTTACTTGGAGTCATTAATGGCATATTTCAAAAGACGTTGCATTCAAGTCGTTGAGTTCAACAAAGATTATGATTAATTAAATGACAGATTAGGTCATTTATAGTTGGATATTATGAAATGGTATGCATGGCTGTCAACTTTCGATGTAATGAAAGTTTGTCTTTTAAAATGAATGCAATTTTTGTAAAATGTATCATATAGAGGTCAAACACCTCAAATGTAATCATATGTTATTGTATTCGTCCTTATGGATTAGGACGGGTCATCTCATCGTGACCCATAATCTCAACAGGTTCTTCAATGAAATTAAGCTTAGGATCAACTTGCACTTCGTCTAAGGGAATTACCAAACTTTCATCTGATAAACATTTCTTCAAATTGGAAACATGAAAAGTATTGTGAATCTTACTAAGTTCTTCCAGGAGCTTCAGTTTATACGCTACTGGACCAATTCTTTCGGTAATCTCAAATGGTCCAATATACCTCGGACTTACCTTTCCTCTTTTGCCAAAATGCACTACACCCTTCCAGGGTGATACCTTGAGCATAACTTTGTCTCCAACCTGAAATTCCAAATCTTTCCTTCTAATATCGGTATAACTCTTTTGACGATCTCGCGCTATTTTCATTCTCTCTCGTATCTGCGCGATCTTCTCAGTCATCTCGTGTACAATTTCTGGACCAGTTAACTGACTATCTCCTAACTCAGTCTAACATATAGGTGATCTGCACTTTCTGCCATACAGTGCTTCAAAAGGCGCTGCTTTTATACTTGCGTGATAACTGTTGTTGTAAGAAAACTCTACTAACGGTAGACGTCTATCCCATCCAATTCCAAAGTCAATAACACATGCCCTTAACATGTCTTCTAGTGTCTGAATGGTTCTCTCACTTTGACCATCAGTCTGTGGATGGTATGCTGTACTCATGTCCAAACGAGTTCCCATGGCATCTTGCATAGCTTCCCAGAATCTAGATGTAAATCTACTATCTCTGTCGAAAATAATGGATAGCGGCACTCCATGTCGAGAAACTACTTCCTTTATGTAGATCTATGACAACCTCTCCATCTTATCCATTTCCTTAATCGTTAGAAAATGAGCAGATTTCGTAAGACGATCAACGATAACCCAAATTGTATCATAACCTCCTACCATTTTAGGCAACTTAGTGATAAAATACATTGCAATATTCTCCCACTTCCATTGTGGAATCTCTGGCCGTGTCAACAATCCTGACGGTTTCTGATGCTCTTCCTTAACTTTAGCATAAGTCAAGCACTTTCCAACATAAGTAGCGATATCAGCTTTCATATTAGGACACCAATACAGTGCCTTAAGATCTTGGTACATATTTTCAGATCCAGGGTGAATAGAATACCTTGTCTTGTGTGCCTCTTCTAGCACTAGTTCCCTTAATCCGCCAAACTTCGACACCTAAATTCTATCGATAAAATATCGGGTTCCATCATCTCGAGTAATGAACTTCTTATCGATTCCTCGAAGCGATTCGGTAGCAACATTCTCTTCTTTCAACGCCTCTAACTGTGCGTCAAGTACCTGAGAAGTAAGGTTCCTTCGAAAAGTCAAGTTCAATGCTCTAACTCGGATAGGCTTAACTCTCTCCTTCCTACTCAAAGCATCTGCCACTACATTAGCCTTACCAGGATAGTAGCTAATGTCACAGTCATAGTCGTTCAATAGTTCGATCCAACGCCTTTGTCTCATATTAAGTTGTTTCTGATCGAAAATATGCTGCAAACTCTTGTGATCCGTGAAAACAGTAAACTTAGTACCATAAAGATAGTGTCTCCACATCTTCAATGCAAAGACTACAGCACCAAGTTCTAAATCGTGAGTCATGTAATTCAACTCATGTATCTTCAACTGTCATGATCCATAAGCAATCACTTTCTTACGTTGCATTAACACGCAACCAAAACCCTGTCGTGAAGCGTCGCAGTAAACCATGAAATCCTCAGTTCCTTCGGGTAAAGAAAAAATTGGTGTAGTCGTTAACTTCTCTTTTAACAACTGAAATGCAGCTTCATGCAACTCTGTCCATTCATACTTCTTACCCTTGTGAGTCAATGCTGTTAACGGTCAGGCAATAGTAGAAAATCCTTCAATGAATCTTCTATAATAATCGGTGAGACCTAAGAATTGTCATATCTGTGTTGGCGACTTAGGAGTCTCCTATTTCTTAACCGTCTCTATCTTCGCAGGATTAATTTGGATACCATTGACACCTACGATATGACCCAAAAATTGCACTTCTTGCAGCCAAAAGTCACATTTCGAAAATTTCGCGTACAACTGCTCCTTCCTGAGCATCTCTAGTAACAAACGGAGATGTTGTTCATGTTTCTCCTCATTCTTAGAGTATACCAGAATATCATCGATAAACATAATAACAAACTTGTCTAGATATGGCTTAGACACATGGTTCATGAGATCCATGAACACAGCCAGTGCGTTCGTCAATCCAAACGGCACTACAGTAAATTCATGATGACCATAGCGTGTCCTGAATGCTGTCTCCAGTATATCTGTCTCTTTTACTCTCATCTGATGATAACCTGATCGCAGATCGATCTTAGAGTAACACGCTGATCCTTGCAATTGATCAAACAAATCATCAATTCTCGGCAACGGATATCTATTCTTGATAGTTAACTTATTCAACTCCCTGTAATTAATACAGAGTCTCATAGATCCATCCTTCTTCTTCACAAACAGTACTGGAGCTCTATCTCTGAAGTCATTGGCCATGTAGCACGCCCTCTAACACCTGACACAAATCAGAGCATTGCGACCCTGATATTCTTCACCATGGGGATCACTTCGACGCAGAATAGCATAACATGCTAGTTCCAATAATAATAAACAAGGCTATAATCAAATATACTAGCAACAATTAGTGATGCATAGTAGATAATAATAAATCATAGTGGTTTTAGTAGGACTAATAATAAGTATTAACGATACATAGCGTGTAGTAGTTGTAGTAGTAAGGACAATGTACACTTGTAGCAAATGTAATACCCCGTCAGAATCCACTAACAAAATATTAACTCCTGGTCCCACAGTTTAGCGATCATGCCCTCTATATGAGACATTTCCAAAAATTATTCACATTAATTATCACTAATTAACAATAGTAGTAGCAACACTAAGCATGATCAATCATTAACACATAATGTATTAAAAATCTCGTTCAAACATCATGCATAACCAACGAAAGTAACATATCTCTCATGTCATAAGCAAAACCACATAAGTAAAACCACATCTAGCAATGTATGTGCGAATATCAAACAATAAACAGTAATATTCAAATAGTATTCAATAGCGTGGAACAAGTCTAAACAAGCGATCTCTATTTGTGTTTTTGAAGCTCCTTCAACAAATATTTGACCATCTTCTCCAAGTTTTTGACTCGTAACGTGAGGTCACTAGGGTTGTTGTCATTAGCAGCAGCAGTGGAGGTACTAGGTTTAGAAGTAGATGTAGAAGCATCATAGGGATGAAAACGGCGATACATCTCAAGTGATTGGTTATCATATCGAAAACTCTTGTAAAATGGGTTTCTAGCTCGAGCAGGTCCTTTCGATATCCTACGGTGGCCTCTCGGTCCGTAGGGATTAACATAGTCGGGATTAACAAAAGGTGACTGAGGTAAATCAGGTAAGTCAGGTTCGGATTCAGATTCGGGTTCCGTGTCTTCCTCGGGATCCACTTCCGGTTCTTTTCCCTTGGGCTCATCCTCGTGCTCAGTTTCCATCTCGGGTTCCGACTCGATATCATCTACAAACTCGGGTATCGTATTTCCTTGCGCTTGCACAGTTTCCTCTGATTCCGTGTCAAAGTCGGTAAGAATGATAGGATTGGAAGAAGTCATCTAGCACTCAAAGAAAGCACAAAGTTAATTCATCTAGTAATCATGTCATTATAGAAATCAAGTAGTGATGCGGTGAAACAGTACCTTTATTTATGAACGGATTTGAGTTGTTTTGTTACACGAATTGATTTATTGTATATGTGGTGTTTTAATGAATTCAGGTTGATTTTACACATATATAGGCAACTAGTCCTATTCGCGTAGTTTAGTTTGTTGGTAAATCCGGTTCGTTCCACAGGGAGATGGAGTGTTTAATGGTTTTTTAATAGTCTTTGAAGTTAAACTAATTTAAAGGGGTTTTGGATTAGGAATTAATCTAACAAAATAATAATAAAACACAACTTAACTTAAATTAAATTAATTAAACTACTTATTAATTAAAATTAAAAAATTAATTTATTGAATGTAAAAGTGAATTGACTGTAATTATAATATTTAAGAAAATGTAATTATGTTCAATGGGACTAAACTTGGACTGGAAATGTATTAAAAATTGTTAAAATTAACTAATGGTCATCCGCATACGTTATAGAAATAGTGAAAAAAACAATACGTGATTTAAACTGAACGAAATAGATTTATATTTTAATTTTCTGAATAATGATAAGTAGAAATAATAATAATAACTTGCAATATAAATAAATGGGAGTGTTCACTTAAATGTTTCACCTCTAGATCCATGGATTGTTTTACATTTAAGCTCTATTAAAATGTTTTAGTATAAAACTTTATATTTTTCTTTCGAATATATAAAGTTACGACTAACTAAATTAAATCTAATTTTTCATTTGATCTTATTTAGCTAGTTACTATTCTCCAAGTATTTAAATTAAGACCCAATCTAGTTTTGACTTCGCCAAAACCCAAATCATAACGGTTTCCCTTTTTACAATTTCACTTTTATATAACTAGTGATATTACCTAACCCACCGAACTTTATTTCTAAATTAGTGTTAATAACTTATTCATAAGTTCGTCTAAATCACTTTTAATGTTGAAGCTTAATTTATATAAATAAAAATAACTTTCGTTATTTGAATCTAATAAATTAAGCGACAAGGGTTAAATATCCAAGTACATAATAATGGTTCTTTTAATTAGGCTCAATGTTAAAAATACTTAAGTTACATTTTAATTTTTACAAATGATAACAATCCATTTCACTAAGAGCTCTACATCTAAGCAAACACTAGGGAAATTTAGCTACTCATTATACTAGGGTAAACATAAAAATATAAATCTACAAATATAATAATAACGATAAAAATTGATAACGATAATTTTACTAGAATAAACTTAGGAAAATCTTCACTTTCATTAACTTCAAATGGTAGAAAAATTACAATAACAACACCCTTTCACGCGCACAATAATACCCTTAATCACGAACAATACACCCTTAATATTGTAACTATCCTAAATATTAAACCTTGAAATTAATACGGACTGAAACTTGAATTAATTGGTACGGAGTAAAATGAAATAATCAAAGACAGTAAAAATAATAAGATGTGATATGTGATATTTTTTTTCTTGTAGTAATCTATTCTCACTATGTTGTAAAAATGTGTGTGTAGTTCTCTCTCTTGCACATGTAACCGTACTCCCCTTTTTATTGTATGTAGAAGTAGTAGGTAAGTAGTAGTACTCATGATCTTGATCTTCTTTTTCTCTTATTAAATTGTATGAGTGTGATATGTGCCTGTAAAAGACTGATTCCACTGAAAAAGAAGTATAAACAATTAAAAAGGCAGCCATCCACCATGTGACGACCAGGAAATTTCTAACCAAATTTAAACTTAAACTTTATATGATTTCGATACGATAAGCAAAGTCTGTAATATTGAATCTCAAAATTTTGAACTATTTACATGAAGTCAGTTAATTTGAATATGTAAATATAAATATAAGTGTATATATTAATTTGAATTAATACAATACATTTTAATAAGATGAAGTGTAAATATAAAGTAATATGCAGAATAATTAAGCTGTTACTAAAAAGAATCTATATATATATATATATATATATATATATATATATATATATATATATATATATATATATATATATATATATATATATATATATATATATATATATATATATATATATATATATATATATAAATTTTTACATAAGTAATATTATATATATACTGGAATATATATATCAAGTTTATGAAGATTAAATATTCAATATATGTTATTTTATAATATATTATATAATTAGTAAATATGATATAATTAGGAAACTGTAAATATATATATATATATATATTAAATGAAATTACAAGTTGAATAATATATTTGTATAATGTTATTATTTTATTGATTAGTGTATTATATATTTATATCCATATAAATGCATAAACTGAATGATAGAAACCCATAACCACTTTCCTTTCTATATTTTTTTATACATCTTTTGGTTATCTATCTCTATCAATATCTCTATCACCATCTATAATCTATACATATACTTATATTTATATCCGTGAAACAACACCCACCAACCCTCCTTTTTGTTTAAAATCACATCCACTAACTTTTATATAACACATATATAAATATGAACACAAGACATCATATATAAAAACAAAACAAGTTTTACTAGATCCTTTTTCTGTTTACTATTTTTCTTTTGACAAAAACCACATATCAATGAGTTTTGTTCCTTTGCTATTTAACTTACATATACATAGGACATTTACACATACATGCATTTGAACGAATTCCATTGTTATTCTCTATTGCTCGACCCACCATTATTTTTCTTTCGTTTTCACATTATATAAATACATACATATACATGCACCTCACAACCACTCCACATTCCTTCTTAAATTTCTATTATACATGACACAACATTATCATCAATTCCCTACTATTCTTATAGAGAATCATCACCATTTCCTGCATTCGTTTGATTAAACCCAACACAAATCAAAGATCATCACCACCATCGGACTCCACCAACTTGCCATTATCCCTACGGTTGCTTCTTATTTCCTTAGTGAACCCGTTCCAACAAGAACTCACGCACCTACATCATCAAGTTCATGTCAGGATCACTGCTCATCTCCGGTTTTCCCTTCTTGTGTCGAGTAGACCACTATCAATGAACATTTCTTGTTTTACAACCCAACTCGATCCCTCCTTCTCCTGTTTACATTCGAAAATAGTCACCAAGCAACACCACAATATTTGACGCTATTGCTGTTTGAAACCGTCTGGTTGAGAACCTAAAACCCAATGAAAAACCACTACCAATTTTCAAAACAAGTACAACACTTATACGCTGCTACTGCAGCTACTTGACTCATGTATTAGTATTTTAAAAACCAAAGAAAACCAACCTGTAACCTGCCTATTTGAGTTACATCTGCTACAGCACACTTCCTATTTTTTTCCTGTTTCTTTTCTTCTCCTACGAACCATCATTGTTGCTACTGCAACTAGTTTCTGTTTAACCATTAAAACCATCCCAAGTACCCTTCAAATATTCCTGCCAACTGCTGCAAACTGCCCTTGCATCCCCACTTCTGCTATTCTCTGTTCAAACTGCGAATCACACTCGTTATTAGATAAAGTACTACAGTTTTGTGTATTGTTACTATTTCAAACCAACGCAAGACAACACCTCAAAACCACCTACGACCGTTACTTTATTCTTGTTCCTGCTTCTTAATTTCTATTCAACCAAATAACATATGCCACTAATTGTTCTATATTATTCGCTATTGCTTCAATTGATAATCAAAACCACAAGCAGGTCTGTAACTATTATCGACTATCACTAAACCCTTCAAGAATACAATCTCTACTACTCGTGTTCAATTAATTTAAAAGTACAGACTATATAAATAGATGAAAGAATTAAAAGAATATTAATGAGCCAATTACTTACAACACCAATTAATGAATCGATTATTTGATCGATTGAGGTCAGATGATGAATAACAATGATGAAGAAGACCGATGATGGCGAGGATGTTGATGAATCGATGACCTTCTATTCATCAACGATTTCTGGTTGATAAATCCGTTGATGATGATGATAAATTGATGATGGTTAGATTGATGATAATGATACACGATGAAGATGAACCGAAACCCTATTACTTATATTTTTTCCCCTTTTTGACTGCTACATCGTGAATCCTTCTGGACACCGAACCTTTAATACAATTTGGGCCGAGAACCAAATTTGTCTTCATTGGGCCGTATTACTACTTTTTATAAATTTAAATTCCATGTTGGGCTTGAAAAAGAGAATACGAAGTATAATTATTTTGGTTGGGTTTGAATCTGAAAAATCGTAATAGTTGGATGGTTTAGTGGATTTATGAGTAAGCGCGAGGTCATGGGTTCGAGCCTTGGCAAAGGAACTTTCTTTTGGAACTTAATATTTAAGGTAGTTTTCTATCATTTTTATTTTTATGTTTATTATTATTATTATTATTATTATTATTATTATTATTATTATTATTATTATTATATTATTATTATTATTATTATTATTATTATTATTATTATTATTATTATTATTATTATTATTATTATTATTATTATTGTTGATATTTTTATTATTACTAGTATTATAACTATTATTATTATTATTATTATTAAACAAGTATTAAGTATCATTTATTATTATTACTATGATTAGGGTAATAATTAATATTATTATTATTATTATTAGTATTATTATTATCATTATTATCATTATCATTATCATTATTATTAAGTATTATTATCTTTATTATCATTATTGTTATTATTATAAAGTATTATTATTATTAATAACTTTATTATTATCATTATTAGTATTGTTATTATTAAAAATTATTATTTTTACAACTATATTATTATTATTATTATTATTATCATTTTTACTACTAATACCATTATTATGATTATTACAACTATATTATTATTAAAAGAATCATTTTTAGAAAAATTATCATTTTTATTATTGTTATTATTAAGAGTTTCATTTTAAAAATTCACATTCTTATTATTACTATTATTACTATCAATATCATATTTACCCTTAATTTAGTATTATTACAATTATTAATTTAACAAATAATTTTTATATAAGAATACATTTAATATTCATAACTTAACCGTATTAATATCCTTACTTATTTAAAATATATAGAATGGATATATCTAATTAAATAATGACACTTATAAATTATTAATATGAAAACGTTACCACTAATAAATATATATATAAATTTATTTGAACACAATTACATGTGTTAATAATTATACAAATGATATAGGTTCGTGAATCCGAGGCCAACCCTGCATTGTTCAATATCGTTATATGTATTTTTACTACAAAATACAGTATGGTGAGTTTCATTAATCCCTTTTTAAATGCTTTTGCAATATATATTTTTGGTACTGAGAATACATGTGCTGTTTTTATAAATGTTTTACGAAATAGACACAAGTAATCGAATATGCCCCTTTTTATTAAGTCTGGTAACCTAAGAATTAGGGAACAGACACCCTAATTGCCGTGAACTCTAAAGATAGATCTATTGGGCCCAACAAGCCCCATCCAAAGTACAGGATGCTTTAGTACTTCGAACTTTATATCATGTTCGAAGGAGGATCCCGGAATGATGGGGATATTCTTATATGTATATTGTGAATGTCGGTTACCAGGTGTTCAACTCATATGAATGATATTTTTGTCTCTATGCATGGGACGTATGTTTATGAGGAATGGAAATATGAAATCTTGTGGTCTATTAAAATTATGAAATGATTATTTATGATAAACTAATGAACTCACCAACCTTTTGGTTGACACTTGAAAGCATGTTTATTCTCAGGTACGAAAGAAATCTTTCGCTGTGCATTTGCTCATTTTAAAGATATTACTTGGAGTCATTCATGACATATTTCAAAAGACGTTGCATTCGAGTCGTTGAGTTCATCAAGATTATTATTAAGTTAATTATAGTTAGATATATTATAAAATGGTATGCATGTTGTCAACTTTCGATGTAATGAAAGATTGTCTTTTCAAAAACGAATGCAATGTTTGTAAAATGTATCATATAGAGGTCAAGTACCTCGTGATGAAATCAATTATTGTGAATCGTTTATAATCGATATGGACTTCGTCCGGATGGATTAGGACGGAGTTCTACAGTTGGTATCAGAGCGATGGTCTTAGCGAACTAGGTCTTACATTAGTGTGTCTAACTGATAGTCGTTATGATGCATTAGTGAGTCTTGACTTTGACCGTGTCTGCATGTCAAAAGTTTTGCTTATCATTTTGTGTCAAAAATTACCTGCTTATCATTCTTAGAGAATCACTTGCTTATCATTCTTAGTCTAGACACGTTTTATTGCATTGACTGCATGAATAGTGTATAGATAAAATTCATATCTTAGCGTATCTGCTACTTCATATCTTAGCGTATCTGTTACTGTAACTTTGCCTGACAACTTCCGTAGATTCCTCCGTAACTTATGGGATTTCATTATTATATATGCATATGTAAATTATGTATTGCAGGGTACTAATCTACATCCTATAATCTATTTCTTATCGAAAATCCTTCATCTAATCGCACGAGATGAATCCTGCAACCAGTTCGAGTCCCTCAGATTCCGATAGCTATTCCAATAGTTATTCCGACAGCTATTCCGACAAAGATGTTCACCTGAGCTCCGAAAACAACGTCATCGGCATGAATCAACCAATCAGCCATTATCAATTCATCTGATGGGTTCGTAGTCGACTTAATTAATGGAAACGCGCAGAAGGCAATCCCTTCCACCAACCGAATTCACCTCTTGACAATGAACCTGAAGCGTTTACAGGCGAACCTGTTCGAGACACCATTTTCAGTCTCATTTTCAGGGTAACTCGACAAGATTATATTCTATTCACAATTCTGAACCTTATTCATCCGCTTGTTCTGACCGACAATCATCCTGGAGTAATAAGTCAACGAACTTCACGCTCGAATAATCAATTCGGAGAATATGGTGCAAAATGTACCAGCTTCAGCAACATCACCGGCACCAACAGTACCATCAATAACAGCACCAGTACCATCAACAATACATGCTTCAATATCATCATCTGTACTTTGAGTATGATCTTCGTTCTACGTATCATTCTACCTCATTTATCTTCGTTCGACATAGCGAATATGTAATCTCTAAAGTTTTAGAGATTATTCATTCTAGTTCCAACCGAAAAGTAAATGAGTTTAATATCATATTAACTCATTAAATCCATGAATACATCTGAAGAAAATATATATGTATATATGTTTTCATAAAGATCGTAATTAAATATATGTTTTCATAAAGATCGTAATTAAAAATTCTCTTGTACAAACTGTTAATGGTGAAAATATTTTAACGGGTAGGTAATACCCGAGGAATATTTAAATTTCACATTAATAAGTTACATTGTACGTTCTTCGAATCTGTTTCAACAATCATATACTATCCTACTTACATCCACCGATATACAAATCCGTTCACCACAGAATAACCATATTCATCCAATTTCATATTTGGATTTTGATTTATCAGAATCCAACAAGTGGCATAATGAAGAAAACATTTGACAAAATAAAATTTGTTAGAAACCAACAAATTAACTATGAGTAATTTTGTTAAGAATCCACGCTAACTGTTCCTAGCTAATTATTCCTAGCTAATTGATTACATTTTATTTATCGCAATTTAATTATCGCAATTTACATTCTCTCAATTTTATTTATCGTCATTTAATTTCTGTTATTTACTTTACGCACATTATTTATCGTCATTTAATTTCTGTTATTTATTTTTACGCACTTTAAATATCGGGACACGTATACAAGGTTTTGACATATCATATCGACACATCTATATATATTATTTAGAATCACCATAGACACTCTATATGCAGTAATGATCGAGTTCTCTATACAGGGTTGAGGTTGATTCTCAGATAATATATATACTTTGAGTTGTGATCGAGTCTGAGACATGTACACGGGTCACGATATGAATTAATTAATTCGAATATTATATATTAAACTATGTATGAATTATTGGACTGTTAACTGTGGACTATCGACTATGGACTGCCAACATTGGACAATTAAAATGAATTAAAAAACTGATTATAACATATGAAACTAAACAATTCTTCAAGTTTGCCACTTGATTTCATCTTAAACCTCATTGTATCTCGACGATTACAATCTGCGTTCAAGCCTTTCATGATTCTTGAAAACACCTCAATCGAGAAGATGAACCAACCGCACTTCATCTATGTAAGAAGATATTGATACATATAGTTATACACTTGAAAACACTCGGAACCTGAGTAAACGTTTAACATGTATCTGTGCTAGCTCTTTTGGCGTTGTTATTATCGAAAATAACTTTGCAATCCTTTTTCAAAATTGGTCAGTTTTGTCACAGCTCCAGCAAGATAACTTCGACTTTTCATTCGAAACAACCTTATTATAACCTTGATATTTATGCGTTCTCTTTTGTTGTTACCGGGGAACCTTTTATATCCCACCATATTATCAGTAGACGTACCAGCAACCTCGTTGCTCCTTGGCTTAAATCTCTCCGACAGATCACTATATTTATCTATTGAATTCTTATCATATACTCATCTGCATCTTGTAACGAGAACTGCCATACCAATTATCGGGAATCAGCAATCAGTACTTTGAAAACTCACAGCATATCTACATCAATAGTTATATGTATAACATTTATCTCTTAGAATTATGATCTTTCATTCTAAAATACTAAAAAGCACTCAGTCTACAAATCAATACTCTGAATGTTGAAAAAGCTGAATGAAGCAGCAAAAACCGTAGACATTCGTAAACAACCTTAATCATCAGAAGTTTGATGATAAAGAATAGTATGTTGGAAAAGCTCAGAAAAGTTAGAACAGGAAAACGCATTGAGCTAACCACTAAGGAGACCAAAGATAAATACAAAGACCATACCCTATATTCAAAGAATCCAGGTAATTCTGGATCCGTTGAAATCTTTAGAGAATATCTTGCTCTGAAGTCATGTTAAAATCTTGCGGAAAATTTTTTCTTCATCAACCATCGAACTTAGAAATTCCAAAATATCATCATCAATATCTTCGATATTTCTGAGAATATTTTCATAAATATTCTCGTCCAAAATTATATACCTCCTCGTGCTTCCTATGTATCATTATATTGGAAACATTCAATAGAAAATTTAGTACCGAAAAGCAGATTATGCGAAACTATGAAGAAAGCCGTGGAAAAATCACAAAGAATAAGTTTCACTTCAAAGAATCCAAATGATTCAATGTATGCTAAAGTCTTTAGTGAATATCTTGCTCTTTATTCTAAACCCTTGCAGACAATAGTTTCTATCATCCTCTGATCTTAGATATTCTGAGATATTATCGTATCATTCATTATAAATATCCTCCATATTTCTGGAGATATTTTTATAACTATTCTTATCTGAAATCATTAATCTCTTCGTGCTATTAGTATTACATCATATAGAAACTGTTAGTTTCTATATTCTGTAAACTTTTGAGTTTAAAATATGAATGTTATTGAAGTAATGTTGGGAACTGATGCATGAGTTAGTATAATATAATGACACTTGATCAACGTGATTATATTACAGTAAGTCATGCTGAGTTTCTAATGGAACGTGATGATTCACAGATCATTACGTCATCATGTACCATGTTACACGACTCGTTCATTCTACTTCACCTCCGAGCATATCAAGAAAATATATTCTTGATAGTTCTATTCTCAGTGATTCTGGTAATTTGACAAATCAAATCGTGCCATTACGATTTCCTTCTTAGAACATTAACAATGTTCATTCCGAGGTTTATATCTGCGAATTCTGAACCATTGCAAGTGGTGTTTAATCGCAAGAAGAAGAAACGAAGGGATAAAGCTCCGAAATAGAAATTGGGGTATAAATCGCAGTAAATAAAGAGAGCATTAACTGGGGATGACAATGATAATAGAAAACAGAAGGAGGGACTTCGGAATATAAGGGAGAATATAAAGCCCGATAACAACACATAAATTACAAACCATGTATATCAATGTTTATCGCAACATAAAGACACGGGAGAATTAAAAATTCTATAACCCCAAGGGCGAAGTAAAAGAAAACAGATTCCTCCGGTGGAAGTTGAAAAAGGAGAATGATTGTTGCAATAGTTAGGATAAGGACAAGGATCAGAACTGGATTAAGCATTTTTTTTTACAATCTTGTGGATGTAAGAATCATGAAAGAAAGTATAGGAATGATGAAAATTATGGAACGGGAAGAGTTTAATTTATAATGGAAATATCAGACGGAGAAATCGAGGCAGATCGTCGCATTTAATTAAAGAGATCCTAATTTCCCTTAAATCTCGAAGAATAAAATCTTATAGATTTCCAAGATTTTCTTTTGAATCCCTTGAATTCTGGAATTCAACCATGACTACGTCAAAAGTAAAGACGAATATCTATTATCTTATATCAATCTTTTGTGATAGCTTCACTTGTACGCTTCGAGTAATCGAATCGTTTTATCCAGATTATTCAATAGTGATAAAACTCTATTTATCAACTAATATTCGTCATGAAAACATTTTTATTGTTAGCCATGACCACCTCACTCAAATTTCGGGACGAAATTTCTTTAACGGGTAGGTACTGTGACGACCCGGAAATTTCCAACCAAATTTAAACTTAAACTTTATATGATTTCGATACGATAAGCACAGTCTGTAATGTTGAATCTCAAAATTTTGAACTATTTACATGAAGTCAGTTAACTTTGACTATTCTCGACGATTCACGAACAATTGTGTGCAAATAAATATGTAAATATAAATATAAGTGTATATATTAATTTGAATTAATACAATACATTTTAATAAGATGAAGTGTAAATATAAAGTAATATGCAGAATAATTAAGCTGTTACTAAAAAGAATCTAAATATATATATATATATATATATATATATATATATATAAATTTTTACATAAGTAATATTATATATATACTGGAATATATATATCAAGTTTATGAAGATTAAATATTCAATATATGTTATTTTATAATATATTATATAATTAGTAAAT